>NC_139806.1:31536696-31971696 GCF_963457635.1 Microchirus variegatus | reverse complement strand
TCAGTGATCTCGTTGAGCCCCGAGATTACAATAAAACACAACGTTCTCAGCAGTGGCTGAACTGTTTGTTTCGAACCGTCAGGGCTTCATAAACAAGGTAATGATGCAGATACACACCAAAAAAACAGCGTTAATAGGAACTTCCGGTCTAGTTCCGCTTTGATGTTGTCAGAGCTTTACAAAACAATTTGAACTGTTGGTGCAAACAAGCACGTCTCAGTCATAGGATTCAATTGTAGCCACTGCTGCTGTGTCATAGATGCCAGGTGATGCTTTCAATAGTGCTCCACATGTCATGTGACGCGGTTTCTATGAACTGCTGACATCGACCGATATATCGCAAAACTTGACAAATATCTGATTATTCCAGACCTGCAATATCCTGACAAACTTCCCCTCATCTTACTCCAGAGAGTCACTAAAGGTTTACAAACAGACACAATCTGGCCCTGTAACAAACATTGAACTGTGTATAATGTAAATAATTTCTGACAATTGCAGACTAGCGCTTGGTAAATCTAGTCTAAGTCCGTGATTTACAAGAGCTGACCAAGCATTCTGTGGTTTCCCCATCTCCCTCCTGTGAATCGTATCATTAAGAAGACTCCCCTCCACCTCTGAGGTCGTGAAGAGTGTTGGGTGAAAGGTTTTTTCAACAAACAGAGACAATTGCCCGTGGAAAAGGTCAAGAGGAGACTATATGAGAAAATGTTAGCTAATGAGAGGAGGAAGGAGGAGGCAGTGAGAGCACGGTGCTTATCCGAGATGATCTCATGTCATCCACAAACACAAACAGGCTCAGTCCCCACAGAGAAAAGAGGAATAAAGGGTTAATCCATCTGGTAAAGCCTACAGATGTCCTGGGGAGAAGGACGCCGACAAAGAAGAAGTGAAATGCTCCTCAGAACAACAATAATATTTTCAGTGAGTGCTTCACGACAGGTCAAATGGAAGAAAAAAAAAAAAAAAAAATATGCAAAACATTTTTGAAATAAAATTCCAGGGTCGCACTAGATAATTTAAGAATAAAACTGTAAATGTCCCTCATAAATTTTACACTGAAAAAAGGTCAAAACTCCAATAAAAACTGGATCAGTCAAAGAAAAAGCAGTAAAAGTCAGTCAACTGCATCGTCTGGGTTTTTTTTTTTTTTTCCTCCAAGAAACCGATTCTCACATTTACATTTTTTCATTAACTACAAATGCTGCTTTTGAAACATTTCTTTATATTATAAAGATCTTGAGTTCTAAATGAACTTGTAGGATGACCTGGTGCTTTATGGTCCTGTTAAATGTGACTTTTACCTTGTATTCAGGATTAGATGATACTGGTCAAAAATCACAGATAGAATATAGTATAACATCCGATACTGTCCAAAAATCCTATATATAATATACTATAAAAATGTAAATAAAAACCAGCAACCGCATTTTAGCTGTGTCATGTTGTTGGCTGTTAATTTCTTAGAATGTGTTGTTAGCTGCTTTATAGTTTAAGGTCTAAAATGACTGTATGGTACTCATATCAAGTTCCATCACAACTCGGCTTGGTACGGCTCCACTCTATTCAGTTTTGTTTAATTGTCATAGTCCCATACTAAAGCCCAATTTATACTCCTGCGTAAAGTGCTCTGCGTAGTCTACGCAGAGTCCTCTGTGTCGACGCAGAACCTGTTGTAGAGTCTCTGCGTCGTCTCCGGGTGCACGGAATATTTTTTAAGTGTCCGTCACTCCGTCAAGGGACAACGGAGACGGCAAGAGCTACGATTGGTCCTCAGGACAGGCCGAGCGAAGCTGCTCTGTGCCGGCTCACAGTGAGCACCGAGCGTCCACAGAGGGCGGAGCTGATCCCCGCCGACTTAGTCGCTGCCAAACTATAAATACGTCATATCTTAACACACACAGCACATGTTTAGACTCTAAATGGCCATTTTCTCGCCTCAAATTATCTTAAAACTGCGTTCCGTGACACAGAAAAGTGAGAAACGGCCGCTGTTTCAACAACAACAGTCTTTCTCCCTCGGATGCCATTGCTCACTGTAGCCAAAAGCACAACAACCTTGCGCAGCGACCCCTACTGATCGGGCGGGAAATTGCAGCGCCTATGCGTCACCACGACGTAGAAGTATAAAGGCTCGAGTGGTCTACGTGGTGACAGACGGATAACGCATTACGCAGTCGGAGAAGTATAATGTGGCCTTAAATGATTGTGATTGTGAGTGTCTTTACTATAAGAGTCATGAAAAAAAAGTTAAAAAGACTTAAAAATCATGAAGACATACGTTAATCTCCAAAACATATAGCAAGGAAATGTCAGAAATCTCAATATTTAACAGTTGGAGTATTTAACGACCACGCTGCCAAAAACCCAGCGATCGCAAACCCTTCCTCAATATTTCAGTTCAGTGACTGTGCCGGATGGAGTCTGTGCTCCGGTCATCAGGAAGTACTGAACAATTCTGTGAATAAATCTTTTTTAATAAACTGAGTCTAATGATTCAGTGCACTGTAAACAATGGCTTTGGTCACTAGTTTGTGTAGGTCTCGTGTGAAGGGTCCAAACTTTTTAAAAAAAACGACAAAGAAAAAGATTCTGTTTCTGTGCCGATAAGGGATCACAATCATCACTCATCACTCATTAAAACTTGTAACTCACAATAGGTCATTCATATTTACCTGAGAACCACATCATTAAAAGTTCATAATAAGAAGGTTTTTTGTAGTTGTGGCTGATCAGTTGCTGTTTAATCCCAATGAATAAGTGATGGGTGAAGTTTTCCCTCGATGCTGTTTTGCTCTCTCCTTCTCTCTGTTAATTCTCTAGCCTTAGGGGTGACGAGCACTCAGTGTTAATGGCACATTGGAAACCGACAAAGACGCCCTGTGGATGCAGAGGACACAGAGAGAGAGAGAGAGAGAGAGGGCAAAGGCACAGAAAAGGATGAGAGCATAAGATGAATCCTGTATTGAAATGAGGGAGAAATAACGTCAAGGGATGGAATCCGTTGAAGTGAAAGGAAGAGGGAGGGGAAAGAATAAACGAGGGGAAGAAGAGAGGCAGAAATGAGGCGAGACGGTCAATGAAGGGAGGAAAATAAAATGGAGTCCTTTACTGTCCTATTTATCCACCGGTTAAAGAGAAACACTGAAACACTATGCATCCACATGAAAGATGCAATCCAATAAGAGCTAATGAGATATCATTTGAATCCCAAAGGGATCGTTATACAGTGGTGCGTTGAGGTGAAGAGTTGGTCGGACGGGCGTGAATGAGTCACAGTGGATTCCCAGGGAGGCCCGACCCCCCATTGGTCAGCGCTATTTACTTTACTCATTCACTCGCTCTTTCACCTCTTGTGCTGGTTTCCTCTCACAATCAGATCCATTCTGCCCCTCTGAGTCTTAATCTTCTACAGGCAGGCTGAGAAACACTCTCATTAGCACGGTCCGGTGTGTGTGTGTGTGTGTGTGTGTGTGTGTGTGTGTGTGTGTGTGTGTGTGTGTGTGTGTGTGTGTGTGTTCTTGTACTTGCGGCATACAGAGGACCAGTGAGGGTTTATTAACCAACAAAGTGAGGTCATTTTTTACAGAGTGAGGACATTTTGCTATAACATGCTGTACTCAATTTGTCAAAAAAAAACAAAAAAAAACACATTTTGGACGACATAGTATAGTATGACGTTTTTTTTTCAAATTTTGGACCAAAAATTGTTGGTCAAATTTTTTTTTCAATTTTGGTCGACATAGTGTAAGTATTATGTTTTTGTAAAATTTTGGACAAAAAATAAATAAAAAAAAATCGAAAAAGTTTTCCAGCCCTTTTTTGCTCTGGCGCTCCACCTGCAGACATTTTATGGTACTGCAACCAGTAGTTCTTTGTAGATGTGATTCATGAAGTAGATATTTGTAATTGTGTTGATTTATAAAGTGGAAATGCTGGTCCTCACTTTGTCAGCAACCCCGTCCTCAGTATGCAGCAAGTGCAAGAATGTGTGTGTGTGTGCGTGTCAATGTGCCTGAATGACCGAGAACAAAATTCAGTTTTGGATGGTGTGGTATAGTCTCACTGTGACTGTGAGTTCTCTCAACACAGATGTAGACTTGGGGTGAAACCGTTCAACAAGCCCATGGTTTGGTTTGTATTGGTTTTGGATGACGTTTTGCGGTTCTGTACATTCTGTCTTTAGTGGATTTACTTGAACTGTATATGAAATAGCGACTCTGTTAATGTCCTTAAATCTTTGGCTATGAACAGACCAACAACAGCTTTTGTTATTTCTTTGTGTTTGTCTGAATTTGTGGGAAGGTGAACTTGTTTGTTTCTGAGTCCAACTCCGGCCTCGTTCTGTTAAATGTTAGTTACTGTGAGCAGTGACTTGCGTTAAATAATACTTGGTCTGTTTTTTAGTGACGATAGCTTCGCTCCGTCGCTGCCACAGTTGATGTTCATGAAGCCACACAGTAGATTTAAAAGTTCACAAAAGTTCCCTGACTGTACACTGACGCTGTATTGTTTGGCTTCTGTTTTGTTTATATAAATATAATATAAACTTAGCAGAATGTCCCGTGCTCTGCCCAGCTCAATGCTTACACCAGCTCTTCCTTAGACTTTATACACGTTTCATATACAATCATTTTCTTCAAAGTTTTCTGTAAACATGGCAATCGTTTCAAGAAATGTCTTCATCCACATTCATTTCTGTCATCAGTTGAAATCACTCCGATTCTTAAAATATTGAAAGTTAATATAAATCTTTAAATCTTGGCATTATTTATAATGCATCATGAAACACTTAAAGCTCACATAGAGTGGTCCTGTCGCACATATATGTCAGTTATGGAGGTCTACTTACATACATTAACTTGTTTTTAGTTAGAGTTAATTGGAACTTCTTGTCTAGGTCCGCTTTAATATTATACGTGTTTGTTTGGCTAGTGTTTCACAAAAGAAAGATGGCATTCTATTGTGGCAAGAGCAAATATATAGTCTGTTACAAGTAATATAATTTTGAATTGGTTAACAACAACAAAAAATGTTTGCATGTTATTTAAAAAACACCCCCCCCCCCCACACACACACACACATACTGCATGATGACATATTTTAACTGTGGCCACAGCCCCTGGCTCAAGTGCATTGTTCTGTCAAAACAGCCATGTCTCCTTTAACTAAATCCAGCATTTTAAGAACACTGTGACATTTTAAAAACTTTTTTAAAATTCCAATCCTAATTTTTTGTGTTATTTGTTGATTTAACTTGCTCCATTTTAAATAATCCTGCTTTTTATTCAAGAGCCATGGTCCAGAATAAACGAATGGACAAGTGGACACATGGACACTTATACAATGATAACAACATCATGGAACAGCACTGATATAACATTCAACACAGGGTTTTAATGCGCAACATCATTTGCACAATTTTCCACACTTAAGCAAAGCGCTAACGACTGCCGCCTGTGCATTAATCACCTGTAGGAGCTAACAGCTGAGGAGAGAGAGCGGGAGAAAGAGTGGAAAGGAAGGATTGCCCTGAAGGGCTGTGCTACCATTTTCCCTTGGGGAAGCCGAACCCGTTTTCCTTCATACGACTGACCACGTGTGTATTTAAAGAAACTGGAGAAGGAGGATATGCATGTCAGATTATACACACAGCCCATATGGACACAGGTGTATACTGTTTCCCATTATTTATTTATTTAGACTGTGGCCCACGAGCCATAGTTGAATTTGAAAATGTACTGAAAATGAACTGTACATAATGAAAAAAGGTGTGCCTCTCCATAGTTATGTGTCCACTGAGAGTTGATTGTGTTGTGTTCATCCATTTGCACTGTCCTATAATAAAACTCCAGGAGCATGCACAGTAAATGTCTATGGCCTTTGCGGTCACACATTTTGGGCTGCACTTGGACATGGACATCATATGGAAGACGTTGTGACTCAAAGTCGTGGAAACTACAAATGAGCTGTATTTTGTGGTGGATTCAAGACCACACTAACAAAAGAGCTGAGTCAAAGGTCAAGAACAAGGCAGGGCATTAAAATACAGCATACACTATGAGGCCACTTTGAATTGCTCATTAACGTAAATAAATATTTGACCACTGGAAATATGAATGCTTATTAAAACTGGGTCATCTATGCAGTAGAAATGTGAAATCATTTTTGAAGGTGGCTTCCTGACCAAGAAAAGGACATGTTTTTTCAGGTCAGAGATTCAGAGCATTGCAAACATCCACGCAAAGTCATGCTCACAGAGTATACAATCTGATATATTTGTCAGCAGTAAAGCAGCAAAGTTATCAAAGTAACGTTTGATAGAGAAGTTGTATGTACAGTAAATTAGCAAAGTGAAGCCGTCTTGTTTTTGCTTGAGAATAATTTCGGTGTTATTCAAATGTTTTTACATTTCAGTGTTTGCTAACATCTAATGTTATTAGACTGTGATGGCTGATGTGACATGCCAGGTTTCAGTGCAAAAATAATAATAATACTGCCACTAACCCTTTATGGTAGGTAAGCAAAGGAGCTACAACACAGAATGGGTGCAGGGAAAATAAATGGAAATAAATACTTGTTATTTTGAAAGAAAATATAATTATTAAACTCGACTCTTCAGGCTTCAGAGGCCTCCAGCTCTCTAACCATGATTGAAAATATTTTCCTTTGTGAATAATAGAATGATTTTTTCACCTTACCCCCGCACTCTTGTGTACAACACAGTTCAACAGTATAGACTTGTGGAAGGAGGCTTATGAATGTTGCCTTCACATAATATAAGCTGATAATCATTATTAATATTGTTGTTATTATCATCATTGTATTAATACCATTCTTACATTGATCATATATTCATATAATGATCAATAACTAAACCTGCAGACTCATGACATCATCAGCAGTAAATAATGGACGGACAGAGTAGCAGTTTTCTGGGAGACAAAGTAATGTTGACGCCAGAGGTCAATGGAGAATGACCAGACCAGGTTTGAAATGTTAGAAACACAACATGTCTCTCAACTTCTGTCTCCAAGAGTGTAGATACTGACAACAGGATTTGCTTGATTTCTGGACTGAAGCAAGTCCAACTGCCTTAGGGCGCTTTCACACCAACTACAGTTGGTGCGCACCAAACGATCCATTCGAAACCAAAAACTCTAGTTTGTTTCGTTTTCGTTGCTGTGAAAGCATCGATCGCACTCGGGTCCGCACCAAATCAAGCGGACACGAGAATCGCTAAAAAGAGGTCTGGTCTCGGTCCGCTTGACTCCGCACCAAATGTCACAGACTGGTGCGGTCCCTCTGGTGAGAATGCGAACTCGGGTCCAAACCATATTCTGCACTAAATGCCACATGGACATAGCCAACCTTGTCGGTCTTTGGAGCAATCTTCGTCTCATAGTTAGCACGACCGCATTCATGAAAACAGCGCGTCTCCTCTGCCTGAAATGACTCGCTATACGTCTTCGCCGACTCCAGCGCATCAGGTGATTGCTCTCCAGACGCAGCCGCGACTCATTCTCAAATTGGATATTTTTTTTCTACCGGAAGATATAAACACATTGATGAAACTGATGAATCAATCGTGCCAATTTTGGTTCGTTTGCTGGTGTGAAAGCGGACCACACTGGAGTCATATGTTACATAATAACAATTGTATTGCCTGGTGAGGATCAAATAATCGAACTAGTGGTGTGAAAGCGCCCTTAAACTGCGTTTTTGGAGCTGGAAAGTGACAGTAAATCACAAAAGTTACTCAAATAACCAACCATCACACCTAAGATATGCAGATCATATTCTAATGCACTACACATCAAAGTGAGCCGGAAATCGGCCACAGCAGCAAGAAACCACACTGGGGGCCACTTATTTAGCTAACTGAGAGTCTGTCGACACAAAAACGAGTCCAGGAAGATAATGATGTTGTAGTCTCACCTCTATTTTATTTATTGTTGTCATCCTCCTCTGCTTGTATATGGAGATTCTTTGGTCAGTTTGCTTTATGATAACTTTTTTTTCTTCCCTTAGTCGTCCCGGCTTTGTTCATTGTGTCTATGTTTCTGTGATTACATTGTAACGTGTACTTTTTCCACATAAAGCTTTAAGAAAAACGTTTGGACACGTCACACTTTGCCATGCCCTATGTGCATGCTCAACCTCTTCTTCTCTAGTTTTGGTGTATTTCCGTAGCAGCATTACAGCGCCACGTACAGGCCTGGCATGTGTACTACAGCATTACAGTACACATACTCATGTTGTCTCTTTTTTTTTTTTTTTCTTTTTTCTTTTCAAAACGACAAAGGAAAGGATAGTTTGCATCATTGCAGCTCCGTGTTCAGTGCTGTTTGACTTTGTAAAAATAACATTGTCACCATTCACAAAGACAGCCGTACCCTTTTCAGCTGCAGCTATTGGCACGATTGACGTGTGCTGGCGTTCTCTCTCACAGGATTTACACACTGTAGTAATACATTCTATGGGCATTTGTGTGTGTGCAACTTTCCCCCACCCACAAAATGTGTTCAAAGGTGCCACAAACAGCAGTCTGTTAAAGTGATCTGATCAAATTTCAGGTGCGGTCAAAAGTCATCATTCCTCACTTTGAGTGCTCCGTCTCCTTCACTCTGCTTCACCCTGCAACCCACAACACACACTGTGTGTCACAACTTCGATACCTGCAGGAGATGAACTCCTCTTGTTTGAAGCTGACACGGGGGAAGCAACACATTCACACACACACACACACACACACACACCTGAAAAGAAAAGCTTTTCACCAGACAGAAACCCAAGTCAATGAGCAGCTGTTGCCTCACTTTGCCCTGGCTTGAAGCAATGTTATGACATGTTAAAACAAAAAGGTTTTTCACTCTTTAAATTTCAAAGGACAGATAAAGGATAGGTGTTTAAACGCTGTGAGTCGTGACGAACATTCCAAACATGTACAGTCTGAACACGTAGTATCTACTGTATATATGCTGTCTAATTCTGAAAACACATTCTGTAATTTATAAAAGAAAAAGGGATGGTTGAGGTTTTTTTTTTTTTAAGTGTGTTTTTTATAAGGTACAGAATATTCATTCATGTGCAGCACAGTCATCGGTGACGAAATAGCACATAGTGCACTATTGCTGTGATCCATTTACATTGGAACTGGGAACAACATCATCCCTGATAAGATGTACGCAAACATGTCTCGGGTTAGCAATTGTTAGCAATACCAGAAAACAGCACTTTCGCACACACAAACAACATCTACACGTCAGTTACACATTAAAGGTGACAAAGTGGTCCTGTTGCACATAAATGTTAGTTATGGAGGTCTACTTACATATATTAACTTGTTTTTATGGTCAAAAACCTCCTAGTTGCTGTAAACTAGCCGATAGAAATCCTCTTTTCTGACAGTGTTTTTCAGCCGCGATGTTTCAGAGTGAACTTTCACCCCCAGAAGACAGAGTCTTGTGATTGGCCAGTACTATCCAGCACATCCGTTCTCAGAAGCGCAGCGCCCCCCTCTGGAACGGCGGATGCACTGCTCCTCATTATCAAAACATTGTTTTAACAGTGTTTAAAAATAGCTTCGTCACGACTCCCCGCCGCAGTCCCTTTGACGACCTTTAAACCGGAGTCAGACCCAGAGTCAGAAGACACTGTTGCTCGTGAAACACCTCCACAACGGACGTTATTCTTCTTCTGCGGTTCAATGTACGCAACCGGATGTGCCCGGACTAGTGCCCGGAGCAGGACGATCGGTTGTTCAGGAGAACAGCTGCTTACGTAACTATTACGGGATTTTCAGTGATCTCGTTGAGCCCCGAGATTACAATAAAACTCAACGTTCTCAGCAGTGGCTGAACTGTTTGTTTAGAACCGTCAGGGCTTAATAAACAAGGTAATGACGCAGATACACACCAAAAAAACAGCGTTAATAGGAACTTCCGGTCTAGTTCCGCTTTAAGTTTGTCAACCTTTTTCAGTGTATATATTCACATATCAAATACATTTAAACTATGCCCTTTATATTTGGCCATTATAATGACCTGGTTACAAATCTTTGTTTAGAAATACAACAGCAAGTTGCACTATGACTTTTTTTTTTTTTTTTTTTTACTTTGCTATCATCTCAATGATTCATGTGGGTTTTTTTGGAAACAGTCTTTACACTATTATGTCTGAATGATACATTTAAGACTGAACACATGGACTGAATCATAGCAGCGTCCATTTCTTTGGCTGGAAAAAAATGATGAATTAGAACACTGCAGTCATAACTTCACTTTGAGGAAGATTCCATCTTCACTCTCGGTATTTTTTTCATTGTCATCTCACAGCACAGGTGCAGAGTGGTCTAATCTTTGACAGATGCAGCAGGGAGATGAGAACACTGAGGCATTTGTGAGGGCTGTAGGACTTGTCAGAGCTCAGCTTTATGTGCACACGAGTGAGGACAATCGCTCAAACTGGTTAATTGTGTTCTCCCCCCCCCCCGAAGGTTCTGCCCCGGATCGCTCGGTGCCGTGAAGACATCTTGTGACATCCAGCGTTCCAGACCACTGATTAGTCTTTCTCCTCCACCCCCACCTGCTCACCGCAGACAAACACACACACCAAACTCACACAGACACACTCATGCTGACAGGGACCGCTCTGTCTGGCCCCCAGCTGTTTAGCCACAGATGGGTGGCTTCCTGTCAAGAGTCTTTTCCAGATGTAACTGCTTTTCACCCTTTCTTTCACCGCCCTTTCTTCTCTCTTTCCCTCCCCTGAAGTGTTTTGTGTCTGTCCAAAATATATCAAAGCTTCCTCCACAACTATGGCCTTTCCCTGTCTTCTCACCTCTTTGATTTCCCTCTTCCTCAACCCATCCTGCAGTATTTTGTGGCTGTCCCAGATCAGTATTTAGAAAATCAGATTCAGAAGTTGGCTTTATACGGATGCGTGCACAAGCTAACATTTAGAAATGAAGACATCAAGAACTGAATGGTCCAAATATATACATCACATATACAGCACTGTGCAGAAGTCTTAAGGCCACATTATACTTCTCTGACTGGAGACCTCGAGCCTTCATACTTCTCCGTCGTGGTGACGGATAAGCACTGCAATTTCCCGCCCGATCAGTAGGGGTCGCTACGCAAGGTTGTTGCGCCTTTGGCTACAGTGAGCAATGGCGTCCGAGAGAGAACGACTGTTGTTGTTGTTGCTGCAGCGGAATAACGATGACCGTTTAGAGTCTAAATATGTGCTGTGTGTATTAAGATCTAACGTATTTATAGTTTGGCAGCGACGTTGTCGGCGGTGATCAGCTCCGCCTCTGTGGACGCTCGATGCGCACTGTGAGCCGGCACAGAGCAGCGTTATCTCGGCCTGTCCTGAGGACCAGTGGCAGCCTTTGCCGTCTCCGTTGTCCCTTGACGGAGTGACGGACACTTAAAAATATATTTCGTGCAGTCGGAGACGACGCAGAGGCTCTCCGACAGGCTCTGCGCAACCTACGTAGAGCACTTTACGCAGGAGTATAAATTGGGCTTTAGGCCACCATTGAATTTGTTCTTTTGGCAAAGCTATAACGACAACAGAGGATCGTTATTTCTCGTTCACTTTACTGGAACACATCCAGAAAATATGTTTGCAGTTTATAAATATATATATATACATTTATATTTATATATGTATATATATATTGCACTGAAACAAACATACTTATAAGTAGTATATTTAACATTTTTGCAAATAAATCTCTTTTAAACCTCTCCTGTCTCTCTCTCGCCACCAACCTCTACCTCTTATTATCTTTCTCCCCATCTGTCGTCAGAGGCAGAGGACACAGAGGACCACACCGGCATATGGCTTAACAATAGCCTTGAGTGTTAAAATATTAACTTGCTCCTCCTTCATTAAAGGTCTCTAAGTCATAAAGAACCTACAGGGAGGTACCACCGTAAACCACTGTGCAACCCCTGTGATGCCACAGCAGTGGGACGTCTGCCCTCCTGCAGCCTTCACACACACCAGTGTGGCATTGTTAATGGTTCAGATCGACCAGCAGCTCAGCAGGAGATGCTTGATGAAATAACGTCCACAGTGTCTGGAGGGGCCCACTGTGTTTTTTGTGGATAAGCAATACCATGACTGTGTGTGCATATAGTTGTATCTTATATTTATTTCTTTTTTATTTCTTTAGGACCTTTTCAGGCACAAACACTGATCGAGTGAAGACCAGCAGTCCTCATGGAGACCAAACCCTGGTCCTGTCATTTACTTTCTCAAGTAACCGTTTAGTTTTGCCTTATAAATGTACATGGACATGATGTAAAACCTTGAAATAAGCCACATCTTTAAATATCAAATCACACACACTATCAGAGCATGCATACATTTTATCTACAAACTCCGTCTGGGTGGATCTGGACAGAACCAATCAGAGAGCAGCCCCAGGTCAGCTGATTACCAAAGGTTGAAGGACACACATTTGGCACATCTCTAAACCATTCCAGAGGTCAAGTTTAGTACATCTAAAATGTCCTTGTATAAGTTTTAGGACCTGTACAAGAAACGAGTTCAGGTGAATCCTCTAAATCAGGGGTTTCAAACTCAAATGACCTGGGGGCCAATGCACATCTATTGTGGTCAAGAGGGGGCGGCCTAGAGAATGAAAAGTGTTAATCAAATTGCAAAATTAATGTATTAATATCAAAAACAGACATGTATTTTAAATTACATAAATAATAGTGTGGACAACTGTAATTAAAATTCATACCAGGAGCTGTTTCAGCCACTGCCATTCGTGGCTAGTGTATTTATAAGTAATTGAATGTTGTACATGATCAATTAATAATGGGATAATTATGACCAAATATCTTATTATTACTGTTATGTGC
This sequence comes from Microchirus variegatus, assembly GCF_963457635.1. Taxonomy (NCBI): domain Eukaryota; kingdom Metazoa; phylum Chordata; class Actinopteri; order Pleuronectiformes; family Soleidae; genus Microchirus; species Microchirus variegatus. The sequence continues at coordinate 31,958,809 of NC_139806.1, read as the reverse complement.
CTCAGCTACACACTGTGTTTAAAAGACAGTGAGGCCATGTTTTCATTACAACATGATACTAAGTGGGGGGGCCGCATGTAATCGATTGGGGGGCCGCCATTTTGACACCCCTGCTCTAAATCCCCACAGACAGCTCCTGGCATTTTGGGAGCATTGAAATGCTGTGTATGGTAAAAACAATTGCACCATTTTTGTATATAAAACCAATGTGCTAATTTGGAAAAAAGATGATGTTACTGTCCTGCCTCTTTGCTGCACTGGCATTCACTGTCTGTCACCCTTTTTGTCATCATTGCTGTGGAGTCAGTAAGAAAACATTGATGTTCTTGAATGTTGCCTGCTATTGGCAGTGTATGGGCGGTGATGACAAGTGGACGCTTGTGTTCAGACAAGTGGTGCAGAAAATGAAGATGAAAAGGTATCCAGAGATTCGAGTGATTCTGCCTCGACTGGTTGGGGTGAAATGAAAAATGGGGGACAGGGGAGAGGTGGTGGTGGTGGTGGGGGACAGAAAGGACAAGAAACGCAACTGTGTCTCAGGCTAGCTATTGTTGGCCATTGTTAGCAATAACAGTTGATAAGAGAGCTCTAAATGGTGTTTTGCATACACAAACAGCAACTTATCGAGTTGTGCTAACTGATTTGCGACACAAGTGCTATCAACGAGACACATAGCAGTGTTTGTATGGTGGCAGCCATCTTGGAATCCTGAAATCAGTCCTTCTTCATGTACTTGGAAACATAACCTTACCTTTCCAATCTGCACAAGATTGTTTCAGGAAATGTCTTCATCGACACCAACCCCCCCAAAACGACGATAAGCACGGTAGTACATACTCCAGGCCTGTGCGTGGTGATGTAATGCTGCCACACAAATACAGCAACAACAGAGGGCGTTCAGCCTGCACATGAAGCATGTGTGCTGTGTACAAACTGTTTATAGAGAGAGAAAATTAAGTAAGAAAAATCAAGATATGATGGAATAAGGCTTTAAGTTATTATATAATTTTGTTCCTTTTTAATAAACTTTTCTATGTTGTATGTATTCATACACAATACCAGCGACAGCCACATACAATAGTGAAATAGATTCGGTAAACCCTCTTCAGTTTGACTTAGAAGTGTCTCCAATACAACAGCTGTTCTTTCAAATAAACTTGTCTCATACCCTCCTCCGTCTCCGTCTCCATCTCCTTCGCCATCTCCATCTCTTCCTGTCACTGATCCCTGCACTTTGTGAGGCTCCTTCCCCTCTCCATGAGCCATTGCTTGGGGATTAACTCCCCCGAGTGTCAGTCAATAATGTTTTTCCTTTCTCTTTCACCGCTCTTCCTCCTCCTCCATCAGTGGAGGGAGGGAGAGAAAGAAAGGGAGTTCAGAGAACAGCGTGAGCGTCTAATAAACACCGTGAGCTCTCGCTTTGGAGAGACGGATGAGCGCCGACAGTCTGTTTATTTTTATGAATTCTCTGTGAATGTGTGCAAAGTGACTGTGCTGCCCGGTGACTTCCCCCCTGGTTTTTCTTTCACTGTTGTCCTACATAAACATGTCATCAGTGAGCAGGTGCCACGGATTTGTTGTCAATTATTCGCCATCGTCATTGTTGGTCGTTGCCGTTAATAAGCGCAGACATTTTTCACACATACAGCGTTTCATAATGAAAGACAAGGTGCAAATGTAGCTACAGGGAACAGCTTCTGAACCAAACATGTTCTCTGGCCGCCATGTTGTTTCTGACTTGAGTTGGAAGTTTCAAACAAAAACACCCCCCAAGTCATAAAAGTCACCTCATCCCCCAATTTTATAATTCAAAATGGCTGCTTTAAAACCATGTAAACCAACCTACACTCTGTGCCTTCTACAACATTTGGAAGGATGGGTCGTTTGGAATGTAAGGACACCAGACTGCAGCATGTTCAGTCATTGTATTTAAGGGTGACAGAGTGGTCCTGTTGCACATAAATGTTAGTTATGGAGGTCTACTTACATATATTAATTTGTTTTTATGGTCAAAAACCTCCTAGTTGCTGTAAACGAGCCGATAGAAATCCTCTTTTCTGACGGTGTTTTTCTGCTGCGAGATTTCAGAGTGAACTTTCACCTCCAGAAGACAAGAGTCTTGTGATTGGCCAGTACTATCCAGCACATCCGTTCTCAAAAGCGCAGCGCCCCCCTCTGGAACGGTGGATGCACTGCTCCTCATTATCAAAACATTGTTTTAACAGTGTTTAAAAATAGCTTTGTCACGACTCCCCGCCGCAGTCCCTTTGACGACCTTTGACCCGGAGTCAGACCCAGAGTCAGAAGACACTGTCGCTCGTGAAACACCTCCACAACGGACGTTATTCTTCTTCTGCGGTTCAATGTACGTAACCGGATGTGCCCGGACTACCGCCCGGAGCAGGACGATCGGTTGTTCAGGAGAACTGCTGCTTACGTAACTATTACGGGATTTTCAGTGATCTCGTTGAGCCCCGAGATTACAATAAAACACAACGTTCTCAGCAATGGCTGAACTGTTTGTTCAGAACCGTCAGGGCTTCATAAACAAGGTAATGACGCAGATACACACCAAAAAAACAGCGTTAATAGGAACTTCCGGTCTAGTTCCGCTTTAAGGGAAATGCTGGAGCTGTAGTTTAACATTATGCACTGTGTATGCCCAGCTCTGGAAACATGACATGCTTTTAGTTCAGTGATGTTGGCCACAAGGAACACAGCAAGGAGAGGAGACGGTAAACAATGAACCGCATCCCCAAACAGGCAGCAAAACAAGTGTGTAATAACTTGTTTTGCTGTAATAATGGGAATGATGAATATGCTAACACTGTGGTCAGCCACTCTTATGTGCTACTTCCTTTCAACCTGGCTTTCAAAATAAGAAAAAATCTTTTTACTGCTTCCTGTGTAAACCTTTTGCCATAATGTTTGGTAATACAAATAGATTACAGTTGTTTTTTGAACAAAAATAAAATACATGTATTTATATCCTTCCTTCTTTTAGTCTCTATAACTCTAACTCTATGACATAAGTTTTAGTTCTCATTCTGCAATGATCATAATACATTAGCCGTAACAGGAAGTAGTAACACTTAGGATTCCGGCACAAATCGAGTAGTGACGACAGTTTTGCAGCTTGATAGAAAGGACCCTTTACTTTTTAATGTTAAATGAAGGATATTCATGTGTGTTAGAAACAGTGACTATAATTCCCTTTAACTATACAACTTGTCAAATTCAGCGAAAACACAATTGGGCTCTAAATAAAAGAAGTGTTAATTAAGTGACTTTTAAAATCTAATGTATAATGTATTTTTTTTAATCAACATAAGTACTATTTAATTTATACTATATTACATTTTATTCAATATAATAAATATCATGGTTACCTATGCAACATCCTCATGTCATGTGATAGATATATATCGATATATGTGCAATATGTTTGCATTGTAGAGAATATAATTCTTATTATCCAGTATATCAGTTGCCTGCAATGCTCTCTCTCTTAATCTGAAATATTAATAATCATGACCATTTTTTTTTTTTTGCTTATAGATTTTTACCTGTGAATTGTAGGAGCTGTGGATCAAAGCATAAATTATTGGATAACCCACTCACCTGCTGAGCCACAGTTGTTCCTATGCTTATGCTTACTCAGCTACATGAGCTCCAGCATCTTAAATCCTGGAGACGATCTGCCGTTCATTTATCCTCGTCCTTCTTACACGGCCCTCATTCAACGTCGCCAACACTTCGGAATTCGTTCCTCATACGATCATGTTTGTGAATCAGGCTAATCACAGCTGATCTTTAGCTGAAAACAGTCCAGCACCTTAAGTCATTAAGTCATGTCCACAGTGATCCTTGTGGAGTTTTTTTTCCATCTGAATACTCAACTCTCCTGTCAGCAGCCATCAGCTCACAAAAACCACATCAAATGTGGACAAATGAGCACTGAAATATTCCTCATTCTTCTGGTTCAACGCAAAATGCGGCCCAAGTGTATTGAAAACCTGGAACTAATGGTCAAAACCATAAACCCCTCTGGAAAATGTTCCTGATTCCTGATGATCATTCAAGACAATTCAGGCTTCAGTCAGTTCCACATTGGCTTCAGTCTAAATGGAGATTTGGAGACAGTGTACATTTTATATGGTCTATTGTTCAAATGACCACCTCAGATTTTGAACTGCACCACGTCTTCACTACACACACATTCTTACAGAGGACCCCTTACCCTTACTTTAACCATCACTAACTAAATGTCTAACCTTAACCCTTAACCTAATACCCCCCCCCTCCCCACCCCATATGAGCCACCACACATCCTTAGATCAAGGCCCTTGCTGTTCTGCAGTCAAGTAGTGCTGCAACCAACAAATATTTTCCAAATTGATTTTTCTGTTGATTATTTTCCCAATTAATCTAATCGTTGGTTCATCCATATTATATGTTTTGGGTAACATCTACTGCACATCTGTCCGTCCAGGTAGTGGATCCCTCACCTGTGGTTCTCCCTAAGGTTTCTACCCTTTTTTCCCTGGTAGTTTTTCCTTACCCTGTTCGAAAGGTCTAAGGACAGAGGATGTTACCAACCCTGTGAAGTCCCGTGAGACAAACTATGTTTTGTAAACTGTGGGTTATACAAATAAAGATTGATTGATTGATTGATCCATTTACACCCTCAAATGGTAAATGTTATTTTTTTTTTCATTTATATAGCACTTTTCTAGTCTCGTCTCATCTTTCTAGTCATACTACAGTCTTTGACATTCACCTATCTATGTGCAGGGCATTTTGAAGTCATCTTTTATACCCATTCACACACTGCCTTAAATTATTATGGAGCCGCAAAAAACCTATTTCATCCTTAAAATGAAGATAAAATAACATGTAAAGTTGTTGTTTTTACACATGTACTATATTCAAAGAACTACAGTTTGTCGCAAGTTGATACCAAACCTCTAAAGTGTAGAAAAATGACTTTGAGATGAAATTTTATGTACAATTTTATATAGTTTATGTATGAGAAAATATGCCTGGCCTAAGTATATGGATCTAAGCATGGACAGGACTCCAAATGTGAATTTCTTCATGTATGCATTACTTTAATGGCTTTCAGAGGAGGTTTTCCAATTGGATGTGATGGACAAAATATCCAAAACACAATTATTACGCCTTTAACTTGACAAAAAAGTGTGAAAAACGTCTTCAAAGCGAGAAAGAGCCACTACCGAGGGGCTGAAGAGCCACATGGGGCTGTAGAGCCGCAGGTTGCAGAGCCCTGGTATAAGGGGTCTACATAAATCAAGCTATTATTATTACAAGGGGTTCTTTGCTGAGAGGGACATCAGATCTGAACATCTATATTTCTGAATCTGTCATTTAGCAAATCATGTCAGGAAGATAATCATGCAGACTCGTCCCTGTCTCTGTTTTCAGCTTCCTCCTCCTGTGGGATTACATTTTTATCTCTTTCTCTCAGTCCAGTCTCTCCTGTGAAAATGACACTTTTGCAGCTAATCACAAGTACTCACTATCATATAATCTCAGTGTCATATTCTCCTGCTCAGGAATCTGAGGTCAGCATCAGCTGCACTAACAACACCCAGGATGAGCTTTGTCGAGCAGCAGCAGCAGCAGCAGCAGCAGCAGCAACAGCAGCAGCAAGCACACACTTGAGATTCTCTCCTGCAGCGATGACAACCTGCTGCATTAGCACTTAGAGAGATGGAGAAGTCAGGCTTGGCTGAGTTAAAATGCCGCTTGGTTAATGCCTTGCCTGTTAAGAACCTCAATAAGGGTAAATGGAGGATCAATAAAAGATAATGGCAGCTTACGTTGCAGGGCTTTTTTTTTTTTCTCTTAAAGGTCATGCAGCAGCAGCAGCAGCATTAGTATTTATGCTGCAGGGTCTCCCTGGAGATCGTGAATTAGACAACACGTTTGCGAGTTAATCACTTAGGTAACGGTAATACTCAGTTTGTAGAGCTGCATGTCTGTGTTTATGGATTTCAACAGGCAGGTTATTCAAGTGTATATATATTTATATATATATATATACCGGTTCACACCGAATACCGGTTTATATTTTTGTTAGGTTATTAATTTTTAATACACCGCCATACCCGTGTATTTGATTACAATGTTCGGAACGCTGAGCCCTTTTCAATGTTGTGCATCTAAACACACATGGTGAGACTGTGAGGTTTGAGGTTTAAAGCACTCTGGTGTTACACAATTACACAGTGAGGCAATTCTCTTTGCATTCCGATTCCTCACTTCATTAGAATCATGAGCTCTTCTTTGTAAACAGCATCATTTTCTGGGGCCATGTGAACCTGTACTAGTGTGGAGTTATTCTACAGCAGGGGTTCTCAAAGTTTTGGTACCCGAGGGCCAATTTAGGAACCCAACATTGGACTGAGGGCCACCAAAGGAAAAAAAAAAAAGGGGAACAAAACAGAAAGAAATCCCATTTGTAATCATTTTAATGACCAGATTGCAATTCTACAGTTTAGAGTTAATATAATGTAATTTAAGCGTTAATATAATAACTCTTTATAATTACCCAGTATTTTGGCCATTGTTCTTACCTTCTAATTACAGGTTAATACCAAGTAACACATTTCTGTTACCATATATTTACTGGGTAAATAGCTAGTAATTGGGGGCTGTAGCTACCTGCTTATTACCAGCTTATAACCCAATAATACACTAAAATTCACCATATAGAAACCAGGTAAATACCCAGTATTTTTGTTTACACTTATTGGTCTGTATCCAGTAATGTCCAATAAACATTTAACTAGCTTAGTAGCTCCTGGATTAAAACTCTCAACTGTAATTCATTACGGGGCCGCCAGAAATGTTTCTGCGGGCCGACATTGGCCCCCGGGCCGCACTTTGAGAACCAATGTTCTACAGTATTTATGACAGTAAAATCGACCATTCTAAGTTAATCTACTGCATTAATTCTGTTCTCAACCAGTAGAAATGCTGTGAACACCTGATTGTGCATGAAAAAAAAATACTGTCATATACCGTGAAACCGTTAGAATTTTGAATCCGTCCAGCACTAGCATTTTCTTGATGGTGGCTATCTGAAGTTAGCAGAGCAGTGTTTATCATGACTTACTATAATGTTGCTAAAGTGCAGGGAAAGTATGTCAGTCGTTATTTGGCACACGATGTGTGTGACAAAAAAAACCCCGTATAAACAATGAGGAGAACGGCCTTGTCATAGTCGACAGAAAAATGTCAGTCTTGTTGATCGAGGAGAAGAAATAGTTGGAAATGTTCAGCTGCGTCATGAGCAGAAACACAGAGGAGTTTCCACATGTGAGAGAACGACCATTTCATCCAAAAAGTAAACTCTCCAGTGAACCTTAAACTGGGTGAAAGGTTGATCTGACATGATCTGACGTCTGCCTGTTGTTTGTGTTTTTGCTTACTCTGGGAGTGTGGAGTCAACCTGTGGTCAGTGCTGATGCTTAATCCTGCTTTTCACGGCAGCAGCAGCAGCAGCAGCAGCACTTGGTTTGTGATTTACACCGCTTGGCAAACATGAGGATGGATGTTTGTGAATAAGTGAAGATAAAAGAACAAAACAAAAGATGCAATAATTATATATATATATTTTAAATAATAACTGAAGTTGCACCCTATGGTCCGAATGCTTGACATCATCGTGCCTCACAATCCTGGGACATTTAGAGTCCTCAGTGTCTTTACACTCAAACTGTTTTTCTTCAACAGACAGAAACTGAGGATGAACTCACATAAGTACACAGAAAAGCAGCTGCAGAAGAGGAAGAAAAGAGATAAGAGAAGAAATGGACCAATTCACACTGTATATATATTGTTGTATAGATTGTATAATCAACCCCAGATGCATACTCTTTGGATTTTTCTAATGTTTGAATCAAAATTACACAACATCCATGCACAACAGACACTTGTGACCTTCATCTCTTAAAGCGGAACTAGACCGGAAGTTCCTATTATCGCTGTTTTTTTTGGTGTGTATCTGCGTCATTACCTTGTTTATGAAGCCTGACGGTTCGAAAACAAACAGTTTAGCCATTGCTGAGAACGTTGTGTTTTATTGTAATCTCGGGGCTCAACGAGATCACTGAAAATCCCGTAATAGTTACGTAAGCAGCGGTTCTCCTGAACAACCGATCGTCCTGCTCCGGGCACTAGTCCGGGCACATCCGGTTACGTACATTGAACCGCAGAAGAAGAATAACGTCCGTTGTGGAGGTGTTTCACGAGCAACAGTGTCTTCTGACTCTGGGTCTGACTCCGGTTTAAAGTCATAAAGGGACTGCGGCGGGGAGTCGTGACGAAGCTATTTTTAAACACTGTTAAAACCATGTTTTGATAATGAGGAGCAGTGCATCCACCGTTCCAGAGGGGGGCGCTGCGCTTCTGAGAACGGATGTGCTGGATAGTACTGGCCAATCACAAGACTCTGTCTCCTGGGGGTGAAAGTTCACTCTGAAATCTCGCAGCAGAAAAACACTGTCAGAAAAGAGGATTTCTATCGGCTAGTTCTCAGCAACTAGGAGGTTTTTGACCATGAAAACAAGTTAATATATGTAAGTAGACCTCCATAACTAACATGTATGTGCAACAGTTAACACAGTTTGTATTCTTTAGATGTGTCAAAAACATTGCTTCGGTTTCGATTGGCATCGCGTCCGCTGCAGGATACATCACTCTCACTGAGCTTTAGACAGATTAGAGCCAGCTGCAGCTCACACGCGTGGATCCATACAGTCACATCCTATTGTGCTGCGTTGAAACCAAAACTCTCCAAAATGAAGAGAGGGACATATTCATTTACAGTGTTCTGTTCATGGAGTCTGAAGTTTGGCACACGTTCAGACACACGATGCTGTTTAACGGCCATTTATCAGCTCTCGCTTGAGTCTTTTGCGTTCCTTTATGTAAACTCTGTCGAACGAACGTCTGTCACATCATAACCAATGCGCTCAGCAAAAAACCAAACACGGACTTTTTAGCACCGCAACAACATCCCGGACGGGCAGAGCATGTTTATATTCCTCTGTGGGGAATTTACACTCGGGGGCAGCTCTGTTTTCACTTTGTCATTATTTGGGTGAGCATGTTGTTACAATGAAGCCATTTGTATGGGCAGGGGAGAGGGAGGAGGAGGAGGAGGAGGAGGAGGAGGAGGAGGGACAACAGCTGCAGGCCTGATTGGATCCAGACACACCCAACTGATTAGAGCGATAAAATGATTCCATCGCTGATGACGGTGCGCTCTTCAAAAACGCAATTCAAAGGTTTTTGATACAGAAATCTCAGATGAGCAACACAGTTATAATGCAGGGTTTCTCAATCCTGGTCCTCTGGTCCTCTGGACCTATACTGCCCTGCCATGTTTGAGATCGGCGGTCTCAAACTCAAATGACCTTTAGGGGCCAATGACTGTCTAGTTTGGTCAGGAAAGGAGCTGGTCAAATGAAAAGCAGGGTTCGTGCACCTTTTCCGAGGTCAAATTCCAGCATTTTTCATGCACTTTCAAGGTCAATTTGCACATTCTTCCAACACCTTCCATTTCGATATTGACCATGCAAATTAATATCTATTCAAAGCTTTTAAAAAAAAATCCATTTCAAATCACATTAAAATCATGCTAAAAACAACCAACATCATGTTTCATAAAAACCACAGTGACTCATGCAAGGAGGAGGAGTTTTCATTTCCCATCTCATAAGCAAAATCTGATAGCTACTAGTTTTTTTTCAATCATTTTCAAGCACTTTATCCACTCCACAACATTAAAATGCAAGCACTTTCAAGGATTTAAAGCACCTGTACAATACTGGAAAACAAGTCCAACATTTGAGGGGAAAAAACAACTGTTCCCTTAATCATGATATGCCAATAATGAGATTTCTGACAATATTTCACATCATTTCTAAATAAAAATGGTGCAAAATTAGTGCATAAATAACAAAAAAAACAAGCAGAAAGAACTTGTTATAACTTGATATTAAAGGGACACTGTGTAGTATTTATGGGTTTATATGACCCAAAATCCACTTTTTTATACATATTATGTGCTCCTGCATTGTCTAGTCGCTGTATAATAGTTTTTGTTTCATTTTCGTAGTGTTTCAAAAAGTCATGTAAAATAACATGGTCGCGGACCGCGGTTGCATAGCCACTGTTAGCAGCGAGACGCCATGTTTCTACCGGAGCCTGTAAGGACAAACGCGAGAGAACAAATCAAGCGTCTCTTTACTTGTAGCGGAAGTCCCGCCTCCTCTCTCTCCGCTTCGTCTGCTACGGCCGCGGTAGCTCCGCCCTCTCCCTCGCCTCACGAACCTCATCTGCTGACACGGAGAAAGACGACGAGGACGACATTTGACCGGCTGCGGATACCGTAGCGCTCAGGGAAGGGAGGGGGTGAGCAGAGGAGCAGTTCTTTGTTGTAAATTTCAGCCTCTCCTCTAGATGGCACTATAAACTACTTACTTCACCTTTAAGTGGTGGCAGGTTGTCAGGATCTGGTTCTGTGACACATGACATCTGGAGCTCTATAGTTGTTATCACTGAGTTAAAGCAGGAGTCATCAGTGCACCACAGTATTTCAGGGTTTTGAGAATACATCAGTTGTAGTTTGGAATTTGGAGAAACCTAGGGATCAAACAACCATCAGCCTCTGAGTAAACAGATGACACGCTCTCACCTGCTGAGTGACCGAAGAGGAAGTGGCTGAGCTGGATAAGCTGTGCTGTAAACACAAACACAGAGGTGTCACGTGGACAGGTGGAGACAGTGAATACAAGGTGATAAGAGTCTATTTAAAAGAGTTAATCCTCTTATCTTTATACCCTCTCCTCAGCTGAAGATTCCCATGATGCTCAGCTTTTGTCGTCTATGAAAAGTGTTTCGTAGCGAGCTAACCTTTAATGAACATACGGACATGATGTGCCAATTCTTTGCATGTTTGAATATATTGACAATTCTAACACGAGCCGTTCGAATCAAATGGCATTTTAGCTCACGATGCTCAAAAGTGAGACTCATGATTTGATTTCTGTCGCTCCACACACCTGTGCAGTGGCTTTGTTCTGGAAAGAAATACAACACACACACACAGTGGGAACTCACCACCTTGACCGTGACCTTAAAGCAGAACAGTTCTTGTCCTTTTTGAAGGCCAAGGTAAATAAACCGAGCTGTTTTAAACTCAAACTGCAGGAAAAGAATCAGAAAAAAAGAGATCGAGCGCGAAAAAAAAGCCTTTGGGTGTCGATGGAGAGGAACAGATGCATAGAGAGAAGACAATAGTTCAAGAAGGTTCCCATCGAGGACGCCTTGAAGGGGAGGAAGAGGCCAGCTGGTCAGGTCAGGTCGCCTCTGTTATCATAACAGCAGTTAAAGCAGTGCCCATGCCAGAAACAAAACAAAAAAGTAAAAGAGAAGTGAATGGAGGCACGGACAACACTATAGCAGCTCAGTGAACCAGACATGCAGCCATAGCACACTGGTCAAAACTGGTTTAGACCCAGATGTGGGTGAATAGACTGAATTCTTCTTCTTCTTCGTCCGCATCATTTTTTGCAGTGATGCAAATTCCCGTGTCCTTTCTGGCACATCAGTATGACAGTATGGGCACGTCAACTGTGTTTCCATGACGACTGACCGGAAAAAGACGCGTGCGACGTCATGTTTACGTGACTCCCGATTCTTCAAATGAGTCTCTAAAGTAACGCTAAACTTTAAAAACAGAGGCACACATACGCAGTACACAGGTATGCTCAGACGCGCAGCTCGTGAACAGGCAAGGCAGGCAACTGCTTGGGGGCCCCGGGCTTATAGGGGGCCCCCCCCCGACACTCGGAGCCTGAGGGCTGTTTTTACTGAAATGTGCAGTGACCAGCCGCCTGCCCAATCCCCTTAAAAAACCTATGGCCGATTTGCAATGACATCTTAGTAGGAAACCTCCATAAAGGGGCCCCACCTCACTTTAACCTCTGTGAAGTTATCGTTCTGCAAGTTGGAAAATGAAGAGGATTATTTACAGTGTAATGCAGATCTTTATTACTCAGTTTATATATGTTTTTTTCAGTTATTTACAGTATTGTATTGTTCTATATTTATATTGTTCTAGTGCTTGTGCGATGAAACCAATTAGCTCTTCCTCACTTATATCAAGTAGCTTTTGTGCCTAATCTTAAACACAGGCCACTCACTGAACCTGAACCATATTAACCAAAGCTTCACAAATGGTTCAATGTTGATATGCATGTCCGTAGTTATGTAAAGTAACAGCTTTTTTTGGTTCAGAAACATAAACCCATGTGTATCTGTAAATTGTACAATTGCACAATGGCAATTTAAGATCCTGGTGAATGGGTTGAACTGATCTGGGCTCTTAAACACTGCTAAACCAGTTGCTTCTGCTTCCAAAGCAGTAGAAAGAGGTCAGTTGGAGTCCTGCACTATAGTACACTAGTACGATTAAACCTGAAAGTCCACTTGTGATTGTTGTGTCTTTCTTAGATGCCAAATATTTTTTCATCATCTGCATAAATGCATCGCTGACTCGAGCCTCTGTTGGCAACGTAAATAGCAAAGATGACTCACTCTGTTTAACAGGAAATTGAATGCAAACTCATTCTGGGCTCATAAGCTGTGGGTTTAAACGAGAGTTAAAGAAACATCACTGGTCAGCTGAGGTGAGACACAGACACTCGAAGACCGAGCGACAACCGGTGCGATTAGCTCTGATTAGCGATCCTCCTAACTAATGCTACCACATGCACACAAGCCATCCTTCACTGCTGCATTAGACCACATCAATAACTGTACCTGTGATCTGATCCAGGCCTGGTGGGGAAATGATTCATTGAGAAGTGATGCACAGTACAAACCCCCAAAGTTTGGATGCTTTTTTTAAGGGATGACTTTCAGTGTTTTCACTTTCTTCTTTTGGCTTCTTCCGTCGTCACCTACAGAACATTGTGAAAAGATTTAAAGGTGAAGTAAGTATAGTTTATAGTGCCATCTAGAGGAGAGGCTGAAATTTACAACAAAGAACTGCTCCTCTGCTCACCCCCTCCCTTCCCTGAGCGCTACGGTATCCTCAGCTGGTCAAATGTCGTCCTCGTTGTCTTTCTCCGTGTCAGCAGATGAGGTTCGTGAGGCGAGGGAGAGGGCGGAGCTACCGCGGCCGTAGCAGACGAAGCGGAGAGAGAGGAGGCGGGACTTCTGCTACAAGTAAAGAGACGCTTGATTTGTTCTCTCGCGTTTGTCCTTACAGGCTCCGGTAGAAACATGGCGTCTCGCTGCTAACAGTGGCTATGCAACCGCGGCCCGCGACCATGTTATTTTACATGACGTTTTGAAACAGCAAACATTATATTATATTCTCTCGCCTCGCTGGCAGCTGTGCCTCAGCTGTGTTTAAAAGACGCTGAGGTCCAGGGCCATGTTTTCATTATCACATGATATTGAGTGGGGGGCCGCATGTAATCGATTGGGGGGGCCGCCAGTTTGAGAAACCCTGTTCTAAATATTTTTAGCGTTATATGGTAGTTCCAATATATCATAGGAATTCCACCAGACAAGTATCAAGGATTTAAAATTCCTCAGCACCTCTTGAGCTGAAGGCCTCTGTTTGGATCATCTATGACGGAGGTGTCGTGGTGACTGCAGTGTGTGCGTGTGCGTGTGCGTGTGCGTGTGTTAACAAGGACAGAGAAAATAGGGAGTGAATATTGGCAGGGGTGTCAGTTGGCTGGTGTTGGTGTGCATGATCATGCATGAGAGAACAAGCTCAGAGTGAGACTGAGAGGATTATTGACCAGCCTGCACGTCCACACTCAGGGTCACAGGTCACACAGCAGCCACGGGACAAGCAGAGGACAAAGAAAAACACAGTGTGTGGAGATAGATAGCTATGTTTTTTGATGATTATGGTAAACATTGTGTGGAACGGTTATATACAGTATGTTTTTAATTCATTAATTACCATTCGGAACAGTACCAGCCAGCTAGACTGGCTCCACGCACGACAAGCCAGACAATTGGACAAAACTTGCGACCGATGTTTCTTAATTTAAAGCGTTAACATTACTTAGGTTATAGGACATGATAAAGTGGTACTGAGCCTCCCTAGATAGGATAGGATGAGATTATAGTTTTTCCCTCAGTGCGTCAACATCCTCCTCTAGAAACACCACAGAATGTCCTCATAAGACTAGAAATCGACAAACAGTCTTCTGATGTTTGGTTTCAAACAATCAAATCGTTTGGCTGACTTCGCCTGGATATCTCAAAAATACATAAATAAAAATATATGACTCCACGCTGAGGTCCGCTGTGTTTTATGTGACATTTACATCCATGAACCACCAGTGGTACGCGAGCTACCTCTAAAAAAAAATTCTGAAATACTGTTCTGCTGTTTATACCAAAGTAAAAATGAAACAATCTTAATTGTTAATTGTTTTGAATCTTAATCTAAGTGCACAATACCAGTGTCTGAAGATGATGATGAGGGGCCTATTTACGCTACTGTGTTTTCAGATAATGGTGTTACTTCGAGAGCTCAATATTTTGGTATAAAAAGTTTGACCACGATTTACATGACATATGTGTCTGTGTACCAGATAAGGAAATATTACCCCTCCTCGACTTGGTGCTCAGAATTATACCTCAAAAACTAGAGATCTATATCAGATTTCAAATAATAACAAGACTAATGTGGAGCCATACACCCGAAATATCACATTCATCACTTTAATTCAACATCCTTTTCTCTACATTTAGCAACTTTCTGTTAACAGTTTTTAACAAATCGATCTGATTTTTCCCATTATATTTAGGTAAGAATCTACCAACTGATAACAAAACATCTTATTTGAAGAAATCTACCTCTTATAATGGACACAAGTGTAAAAAAAAAAAATCCAAACCAAAATGTGGTTTGTGTATGCAGGATCAGACACACACATGGCAGCAATTTCAATTTAACATGGTTTGGTCCCATTTCATCCCATAGTTCAGATGTGTACACTGTGTTTCAGTGACATATTTTAGGCTAGATGGTAATAGTTATAAGGTAAAGATCCAGAAACTATTTTGGATCTAGTCGTACTGGTATGTAAAACACAAAGTGACAAAGTGTTTAGGCCGTGGTGGAGGTCCATGTGCTCGCTGTACTTGTTTTTTTTTTTTTAAAACAAGCCCAGACATGGAACCCCCTGACGACTCCGACAAAGCCTTACGTCAGCCAGAATCATTGCTTCCCCTCCATTTTAGAGCCATGAACAATTCATCCTCTGATGTTCTTCCAGAGGTCTGACGGCTCTTCATAATGCTATAATCATGTCATCTAAATTGAAACCCCATTTCTGCCCTCTTTTTTTACATACTGAAAATCCACTTCGCCTGTCATCAGCTATCTTGAAATCAGATGGTGCCTAATGGCCGTACCTCAGTTTCTGCAAGTCTATCAAACGAGAGCAGGAGGAGGTTTTAATCGTAATCTCCATTATTCTGAATTTCTCTATCTAGCAACACAATCAGTCCGTTAAGTCGCAATAGTGAGCCATAAATGACTGGAAATCCTACATTGTCTGCTGTTCCGTGTTTTGTTTTTTTGCGGAAATGAGAGGTTGGGAGAGGAAGCCGCCGAGGAAAGAGAGCATTAGATTAGAAAAGATCCCTCAGCAAGTCAGATGAAGGAGCTGATAATGGTTTCATTGGAGTGGAATGCCACACCACCATGAAACATCATTTTCTGCTCCAAATCGGGAAAACCATTGGTGTGCCAATCAGTATTTTCTCTCCTCCTTCCTTTCTTTCTTCCTCTTTATCTGATTTGAAGGGTTTAATGGGAGTACGGAAACAATTTGGTCAATGCTTGACTGTTGAGAGACGGAGCTGCCATCCTGACTTTATGAGCAGTGCTGTCTTTGCTGGCTTCTCTGATGGTGAGACAGTGATGCAGGAGGTTGTTGTTGTTGTTTGTTGTTGTCTCACTGGTACAATGTCACGCTATGTATGACACGGACACAGCACACACCTACCCTACCTACGAAGTAAAAGTACTGTTCTCATTCAAAACACAAGCCGGACCAAGGGCTTTATCACTCCAAACCATACCGTACCAAACCAAACAAATTCATTGATTCCAAAGTCGGGTACGTCCCGATTTTGAAGTCAGGGTTCAGTAGATTTTCGGTACAGAAAGAAATATGAAAAAAGCATTTATTTATTCGTTATTTATTGAGTTTAAATGACTAAACAGACTCAACTGTAAACAACTCAGTCTCTCATTGTCCATCATTTCCTGGACGAAGGTTGTGTTTTAAAAACAGGTAAGAATTATTCCCAAATAATTCTCAATATTGCTGCGCACACTACTAACACAACTTAAAGTTGAATGTGAGGGTTCTCAAAAAAAATAAAATGGAAGTATAATAATAATACTACTTCACATCTCATGTACCGAACGGTTTCTGGGCGATTACGCATACCGTTTACGCCCCTAGTGGAAGCTTCTGTCCCCTCATGACGCTGAAATTTAGATGCCTTTTTTCATTGTAGGCCATGTTGAATCCTCCAGGGCTAACTAATAAAACACAATGTGAACGTTTTTTTGATTGATATTGGAAGTTTTAATCGCTAAGGTTACCTTAAGAAGTCAAAGTTTGGGGTCTATTCGCGTTATGATGAACTTCTATTTACTTTCCTTAGTCACCCAGACTTTCTTCATACTGCCTCTGTTTCTGTGATGGTATACACTGCAATGTATACATTTCTTGAAACAATGCTGTGTTATTATTATTTGTATTTTTTAAAGCAAGAAAGTTTGTATAATGAATGTTCTATTTCTATAGGTAGATAAAGCCTAAGGTGCCTGAGAATAAAGATAGCGAGAGGAAAACTGACCCTACACATAAAAACAGAACGTTATCAGAGTAGTACAGAAGAAAGATGTTGGTCAGAACGGTGTGGATAATTCACTGGTACTGTGGTGGCACAGCTCCAGGTGATGCTAATTACGCCCATCTGTCTTCTTTTAGCACCGCTGCTAGAGCATGTTAGCGAAGGCCTTGCAGCAAATAACATCGAGTACAGAGAGATACTGTGAATGAAGAAACGTTTGAGAGTTAGAGAATAAATCTTTTCATTCTGTTTTCCTCTGCAGGGAGGTGGTGGCAACAACCTGGCAACCAGCTCTGCAGTTTAATTCCACAGATTTTGCTGTCAAAGCGACTGGAGCTTAAAAAAGATCTCACCGCCCGAATTTGGTTCTTCGTTGGTTGAATTGTGCGAAATATTGCTCAATAATTATGTATTTCTTTTTTATTGTTGTAAGGTTTACGTGTGTCATACTAGTAATTCAATCAAAGTATTGTTTTTGATGTTATGTGGATCGATAAGAGTTCAGAATCCTGATGGACTGGGGAAAATGTTTCGGACCCCCATGCTAGAGGGCAGCCACCTGGACAGTCCATTGCTGGGGTGGTGAATGTGTATTTTCCTGGCCCTTGTTGTTCACAGGCTGATGTAGACGTCCTGCAGTGAGGGCAATGATGTCCTGCTTGTGCACTCAGCTCACCGGATCACTCTGTGCAGAAACGCTGTGGTGCAGAAGCCATGTTGAATTTGTTGAAGTACAGGCGCTGCCTTGCCTTCTTCACCAGGGTGAAGATATGTGTTGTCCATGTCAGGTCCTCAGAGATGTGGACACAGAGGTACCTATAGCTGCAGACTCTCCATTGCGGTCCCATAAATTCAGAGAGGGGTGCGATGGCTCCTCTGCTTCCCACCTCCTGAAGTCCACAACCATCTCCTTTGTCTTGGAGACATTCAGGTCCGGGTTGTTGTCGTTGCACCATGACAACAGTGTCTCCACCTCCTCCAGGTAGGCTGTCTCCCTGGTGTGGATGGAGATCGGGCCTACCACCACTGTATCATCAGCAAACTTTCACGAAGACGTTGTAGGGATACGTGGCCTGACGAAGAGCACTCAGAACGCAGCCTTGGGAGGTACCAATGTTGAGGGTAAAGGGACTGGAGGTGCAGTGTCCTATCCTCACCACCTGTGTTCTTCTTTTTCCTAGAAGCTCAGGAACCAATCCAATCCAAATTATTTATAAAGCACCACAGTTTTCCAAAGTGCTGTACGCAGCCATGACAAATAAAAATGTTAAAAAACAAAAAAACAATAAAGAATAGTAAAAGCCAACATCTCAATCTGAGTTGAAAGCCAACAGGAAGAAGTGTGTTGGCCTGCCCGATGTGCAAAACAACACAGTGACCAGAGTCTGTGGTTAAAAGAATGTCTTTATAAAAAAGCCTTCAACAGTGCCGTCTCCATACTGTGACAAGTTTTAAACCCAGACTGGACCACTTCAAAACTGTTGTACTCAATCGAGGAACACTTTTAACTGGCAGTAAACAATTTTCTCCAAAACCTTAGAAAGGAAAGGGGAGCTTGGAGATTGGCCTAAAATGTGACAATACAGACTTGTCTAAGCCAGGCTCCTTGATCAGTGGCGTCACCGCTGCATGCTTAAGACTTGGGCTACAATTGATGGTATAATATTGAGCACATATGGTGCCTGGGTGGAAAAAAAACCGGGGGAGGAATTGGATCATTGGGAGACCCAGCAGGCTTCATATGCCCAATTACATCTTCCAAAAAGGGCAGACTGACAAGCTCGAACTGGTCAAAGACAGCAGAGCATGTGACAGAGATGGAGGTGGGTCATAAGAAGGAGGATCAATGTGTGCCCTAATGCTTGCAACTGTATTAATGAAAAAGCTCAAGACGTTTTTCACACACTTCATTTGAGTTCTCTTGACAGGCTGATTGTGGTGCATTGAGTAAGAATAACATATAAGGACTAGGACGGTTAGAGGCAATCATATCTATCCAAGCATTTTCTACCGCTTTATCCTCCACACGAGGGTCACACTGTACCAATCTACCCTGTACAGTATATATATATAAATATATATATATATATATATATATACCCTGGATAGTTTGCCAGTCCATCACAGGGCCACTTACATCAAACAAGCCTCCAGTCTCACACCTATGGTCAATTTAGAGTGTCCAGTTTACCTTCTCCCCATATTGCATGTTTTGGACTGTGGGAGTCTTCAGTGTTTTTGTCATCCTTCTTAATATATGAATTTTTATTTGCTGTGTGTTAAACTGATATTTTGGCCAGTATGAAGTACGGTTGGTGTAGTGGTTAGCACTCTTGCCTTTGCAGCAAGAAGACCCGGGTTCCTGGGTTCGAGCCCCGTTTGGAACATCTTCGGAACAAGGGCCTTTCTGCAAGGAGTTTGCATGTTCTCCCCGTGTGTGCGTTGGTTTCCTCCGGGTTCTCCGGCTTCCTCCCACAGTCCAAAAACATGCGATATGGGGATTAGGTGAATTGGTCACTCTAAATTGACCATAGGTGTGAGTGTGTGAGTGAATTGTTGTCTCTATATGTGGTCCTGTGATGGACTGGCGAACTGTCCAGGGTGTACCCCGCCTATCGCCCAATGTCTGCTGAGCTAGGCACAGCACCCCCCGCGACCCCCTGGTGGAGGATAAAGCGGTAGATAATGGATGGATGGATGATGGTACAAACATGTCCCATAAGCACAAGCTTTGAACAGGAGTTATACAATGTATGGATGGATGTTGATCATAACTGTGCTCCAAGATCTAGAATAAAAATCCATGTGCCTACAAAACAAAACACTATGTTTGCATAAGCATTTGTCAATGAGGTTCAACTGCATGACTTTTTTTTTTAAATGGTTAACATGCTTGATCTCATGTGGAAACACAACCACAGAACAACAACAACAACTGTCAGCTATCATTAAGGTCTGTCATATTAACAGAATGTGCTGTGAACATTATGTTTTCATAAATGGCACTGCAGAATAAAATAGAGTCGACATTGTTTTTTGTGAAACTTTCTTTTTGGTCTTTGAGCTCTCTCTCATTTCAGAGTGTTTGTGAACAAATTGAATTCCCCTCCCCCAGAAAAGCCCCAGAATCTACTTCACTCTGATTGATGTTACTCAAGTATGTGAGGGAGGAAGAGCTCAATTAAGGTGTGTGTGTGTGTGTGTGTGTGTGTGTGTGTGTGTGTGTGTGTGTGTGTGTGTGTGTGTGTGTGTGTGTTCTTGTATTTGCCACCTCTTTAGGGCCGTTTCTGCCATAAACAATGACCCGCAGTCCGCATGGAGAACAAAACCTGGTCATAATGAGGCGCCTAGAACCTTATTTCTTAGAAAGTGGTTAACTTCAGGGCTGTGATTTGAATTGTGTGTGTGTGTGTGTGTGTGTGTGTGCGTGTGTGTGTGTGTGTGTTCTTGTACTTGTGGCATACTGAGGACCAGTGAGGGTTTTTAACCAACAAAGTGAGGTCCTTTTTACAAAGTGAGGACATTTTGGCCGGTCCTCACTTTGTTTTCATTGACATCACTTACTTAGATTGTAAACATCTATACTCTGTTTTTTAACATTGGTCCTCAATTTGGTACAAAAACCCGGTTCCACCTGCAGACATTTTATGGTACTGCACCCAGTAGTTTTTTATAGATGTCATTCATGAAGTAGATATTTGTAATTGTGTTGATTTATAAAGTGGAAATGCTGGTCCTCAGTATGCAGCAAGTACAAGAATTGTGTTTGTGTGTGTGTGTGTGTGGACTGGGGAGGGGGCAGTACTAATAAAGTGTAAGTCTCCCAAGGCCAGAATTGAATTAAGAGCAGATTAGAGGCCAAAATGTGCAGTGTGTGAGCGTCTGAGTTGGAGCATCCCTCTGCAGCTCTGTGTCTGCTGCTCTGGATCGTTTCCCTTGTGTATGAACATAATTGCGGTGAAAGACGATATCAAATGTGGTTTGAATTTAAAGGACTGTTTAAACATACCTGTGGAAAATATGTAAAGCTATGAATTCAATTTTAAAGACATGGGGATGGACCCCCAAGAGTATTATTGTAATAGCAAAGAGTACAATAGAATACACGGAGCATGTTAAAGGTTAATGGTACATGTCCCATCATATATATCTCATCATATAGACTGCGAGTGTAATGTCACTCACATTGATGAGAGACAGGGTTTAGTTCATCGTTTTGTTTCATGGCCTCTCTGGTGGATGTGCGAAGGTATCGAGCTCCAGTTGTTGACATCACACAATCAAGGTAGCTCCTCCGCCACGCCCCCCCCCCCCCTGGCAGGGAACAATGGAGTTCATCCCATAGATGTTTAGTATATACATAGACATGCACATACGTCCAGCAAAGTGTCAGAAAACTCATCTCTACGCTGGCAGATTTCGTCATGAAAAGTGAAGATGGTGGATAGCTATTATACCCCAGGATGCCAACAGTTGGAGACAGGCTAATGGGAGAACATTTTCCCAGATCCCCACAGATCCACAGAGACGGCAGAGGTGAATTGCTGCTATGAAATTTGCTCACAGCAAGCAGAAGAAGACTTAACAATTTGTTAATCAGGAAGGTAAAGATGTTAGTAGGCTACTGCAGGTCTGTTCTGGCTACTTCTAAACTTGTAAAAAGCACACTGGGGCATTATAAGGATCAGCTATATTCACTCTCAAGGTATGCGATGTATCGGTCGCTCTACGTAGATTTAAAGTACGCAGTGAACTGTCAGGTTAAAATCCAGCACTGGTCCCATTCATTTTGCCGCATCTGAGGCTGCCAACATGGCGGCTCATAGGAACTGAGTCTTGTGACGTCCATAGCTCTATAGTTGTGCTTTGCCATTGGGTCAGTGAGAGTCCAGTCTGGCCAGTAGGGGTCAGTCAAGTGAAAAAAAGTCCAAAAAATCAACTGTTCAGTTGGGGTGGCCGATATAGCTGTTCCAATTTTTTATACATATTATGTGCTCCTGCATTGTCTAGTCGCTGTATAATAGTTTTTGTTTCATTTTGGTAGTGTTTCAAAAAGTCATGTAAAATAACATGGTCACGGGCCGTGGTTGCATAGCCACTGTTAGCAGCGAGACGCCATGTTTCTACCGGAGCCTGTAAGGACAAACGCGAGAGAACAAATCGAGCGTCGCTTTACTTGTAGCGGAAGTCCCGCCTCCACTCTCTCCGCTTCGTCTGCTACGGCCGCGGTAGCTCCGCCCTCTCCCTCGCCTCACGAACCTCATCTGCTGACACGGAGAAAGACGACGAGGTCGACATTTGACCGGCTGAGGATACCGTAGCGCTCAGGGAAGGGAGGGGGTGAGCAGAGGAGCAGTTCTTTGTTGTAAATTGCAGCCTCTCCTCTAGATGGCACTATAAACTACTTACTTCACCTTTAAAACCTGTTAAAATACACCAGAATGGCATCTACTTCATGTTAAAAATGTCGCTTTAGTTTTTATTTCCTCTGGTCATGTTCAGTATTACAAAGGTACCTCAACCCTTCCTGACCTTTTGGGGGGTTCAGTGTGGACGGAGATTATTTCCTGAAACAACGGCATGTTTATGAGGAACTTTTTTTGAACATGGCAAAGAAAAAGACTGTTTCCATGTGCTGTTGCTGCTGCAACAGGCTGTCACATGGGAGGCGCCATCTTTTTTAGGAGGATGCCAACAATGACAACGATAGGGACAGTTAATGCCAGTGCAAGAGAGAGGTGAGACTATGACATCATCTATGACATATTCATTTATTATCGTTATTCGCTGCACACAAAGGCAGCATTTTCCCACTTTGGGACCTGTTTTCAAAAAAATACCTCTTCAGTTCTACCAAAATGTTGTTTCCATGTGGACACAATGCCAATAAAACTATGCATATTTACCTACACCCGTTTTCTTGTGGACGGCCCCTGAGAGAGAGACCATAACCACAGCAGGCTGTAAATCTCTGCCTCCATTTGCACCTGAATGGGTTGAGATTGTTAGGCTGAAGTGTAATGTGTGTGTGAGTGTGGGGGTTACCACACAAGACCTCACATACAATGAAGGAACCTGAATGCCCCCCCCCCCCCCTTCACTTTCTGACATGGTTGTGTGAAAAAGGAAGCTTTTAAAATGGTAATGGGAGACATTTGTCGTGGATGAGATGAGCATGAGGGAACAGTCATGTGCTCATGTCACACATCAGCTGATTGAAGTACATATGCAGCACATGTACTGTATGGCCCTGTACAATGCTGATCACCTCTGCTGCTCAGAGCAGGGACGCGCACAGATATTTGGGGGGTAGGTGCTTATCTTATCATATTTATTTTCACTAAAAAGCACACCCCTCGTTTTTATTGGTAACAATCTGTTTTATGACATGAATGTAATGTTTCCCAAAGAATCAATCCAGTCTAAAGGCCACATTATACTTCTCCGACTGCGTAATGCGTTATCCGTCTGCGTCACCACGTAGACCACTCGAGCCTTTTTACTTCGTCATGCGCCATGTGACGGATAGGCGCTGAAATTTCCCTCCCGATCAGTAGGGGTCGCTGCGCAAGGTTGTTGTGCTTTTGGCTACAGTGAGCAATGGCGTCCGAGGGAGAAAGACTGTTGTTGTTGAAACAGTGGCCATTTGTCACTTTTCTGTGTCCCGGAACGCAGTTTCAAGATAGTTTGAGGCGAGAAATTGGCCATTTAAAGTCTAAACATGTGCTGTGTGTGTTAATATATGACGTATTTATAGTTCGGCAGCGACGAAGTCGGCGGTCTTCAGCTCCGCCCTCTGTGGACGCTCGCTGCTCACTGTGAGCCGGCACAGAGCAGCTTCGCTCGGCCTGTCCTGAGGACCAATCGCAGCTCTTGCCGTCTCCGTTGTCCCTTGACGGAGTGACGGACACTTAAAAAATATTCCGTGCAGCCGGAGACGACGCAGAGGCTCTTCGACAGGTTCTGCGTCGACGCAGAGGACTCTGCGTAGCCTACGCAGAGTCCTCTGCGTAGGCTACGCAGAGGACTTTACGCAGGAGTATAAATTGGGCTTAAGTAGTACTACACTACTAAGTAGTGGTAAGGGCAATGAACACATACAGTTACCTCTCGAGATTAGAGAAGTTCTCATTTAGTGCACAGGTCTGAAAAGTTTACAGACCTTTTACATATAATTGATAAAGTGTGACGATGTGACATCAAAATAGTATATGCACAAGCAATCATGAGGGAAATAGGCCATCAACTAGGGTATGGATCTATGGAACACAACAACAGAGCAAAAACATTAAGTCATACATATATATATATATATGTATATGAATATGTATATATGTTTATATATAATATTCTTATATCATTATGGGACGATGTCAGACTGCCACAACCTAAAGGGAAACACTTTATGTTCATGATGCTGACAAAATACATTCATAGCTGATTCAGAATGTGCAAAACCTCTTTGCAGTACAGATACATTGTGTGGCTTAAAGTATTTTTTTTTTTTTTTTCAATATACACGTCTCCCTAAAGGACAAATCAAAATACACACACTATACTCAAAAAATATTATTATAATATTCACATTAGCAGACAGATGGACTTTATTTGAAAATTGCATGTCCCCTTTGGTGCCAGACTGGATGATGAATTAGTCAGGGCCTGATCCCTCTCCCCAGCTCCACTCTTCTGTTCTTGCCATTCACACATGGACACACACATGTGCAAATACAAATGTTTACCTTGCATCAGTTATGTTCTCTGAATGCCACATTAACTCCAGTCTGTCACTCATCGCCACGGAGCGGCAACACAGTGACCTTTTCAGACTGACGTATCATTACCAATCCCACTCCCCGCAACCATGGCCTCCAGCTACAGCTCATTACACAGTCTTCACTTAATCACCAAATCATTCCCGCATGCTGCAACTGATACAGACACTTCATGAAAATCACTCACATTGCTCAGAGTGCAAGAGTCACATTCTGCAGCAGTTGACACAAGATCAGAGGAATGCTGTTGCAAACACAAGGAGAGGAAATAGTGACAGTGAATGCAAGAGCAAGAGAGAGACAGATAATATTTTTCTCTGTATTGTTGTCTACACCAAAACACAACGTTGCTGCCCTTGTGTTTTCATGTAGACAACCAAATTTTGCAGTTTCACCTAGACCCACTTTCTTGTGGACATTCCCACTATGCACTATACTTGATTGGTCCACTCCCTTCACTCTCCACGGAGTGGGTGTGAAGTATTGTTTTTAGTGGCTCTGTGTGTCTGTCTGTTTGTGCTTCCGCACTTGCCAGAATGACCAACAGAGGCCGCCAGAGGCTTGTTGCGTGAATGGGGTGAAGTCTGCCATCTCTGATTGCCTTGTTTTTAAGTGCTTTAAATACAAATGTGAATGTGTTTTATCGTCAGATTCACTTGTATGTATTTACACATACACAGTGTTGTTATCACTGGAAGGGTAAAGCTAGGTTTATGGTCGCCGTAGCGTGCTGGGCGTGGCAAAAATGATGTCATATCCTGTGTTGGACTGGGTGCGCATGAGTTCCAAAAGGTGTTGCAGTGTGAGGGCGCGCACCTCTGAATTTTTTGTAATTTCGTCATTTTCGATGGCTTTGCTAATGTTGGTGTGCAGATTAGCTCTTGGTAAATCTAGTCTGAGCCCATGATTTGCCAAGAGCTAACCATAAAATCTGTTACTTGTGGGTTCCCTTTGCTCCATCTTCTTCCGCTCACTGTGAGCATGTTTCATACACTGCTAGCTTATGCTATGTTATTTTCCATTTTATGGAAATGCTAATGTTCTTTTTTGTGTATATTAAATGTCTATATATTGTATGCGTGTGTATTAAATGTGTGTATCACCTAAATGTGTCTTTTGTGATTGGATATGAAAATGCATTCAGTGTTTTCAGACCTGAACAGATCCAAATCCAAACCAAATCGATTAATCCAGAAAATAATTAGGTTATGACAGTGATCGTTAGCTGCAGCACTAAACCGTAGCTGCGTGTAACTGTGCATGGAAACTAGAGCAAGCGTTTGTAAACCTGTGTTGTCTTATTAAGATGAAACTTCAGTCAAAGTTTAATCAGCTGGAACCATTGTCATAACTCACTTCTATACTTTTGCCCTCAAAAGGAAATCCACATTAACGCAGTGGTGTTTTCCCTGAAGCAGAGAGCGCACACACACACAAACACAAACACAAACAAAAACGCACACAAAGTCATTTTTGCAGCGTCCCCTTATAATTTAAAACAAGCAGGCTCGCGGGGCTCTGTGGGCTAGACACAGATTACCTAGTAAAACAAAATGCTTCAGCCCCCTTGTCCAAGACTATCAAAACAGCCATTAGCATTTCCGCAGTTGGTAATCACCGGCGTTGAGAAAACAGGGAGGAAGTGCCCTCGGCTGACTTCCCACACTGGGGCTTAAGCTGGCCAGTCACACATGTCGGGGATCTATATTCACACACTCACATTCTTATGTGCAGACATACACACCCCGACGGGCTGAAAAAACACTCAATTTACCCACACACACACACACAGTCTGCTGTGTCACCAGATTCCAAGCTCTCAGGCTAATGGGAGACACGGCAGGTTCCCAGGGGCAGTAAGAAAACAATTAAGTCATCAGCGTCAGCTCTGTGAAGGAGGGAAGGGAAAACAGCAGCCATCGTTTCAAGGGGCGAAATAAGATTACAGCCAAACAATAGGATTGGAACATATCAGCACTGTAATACTCGTGTACGCATCACTGATATTATTCAGGGGAGACGGTATAGCTCAGTGGTGGAGCGAGTCAGCGTCCAACTCGAAGGTTGTGGGTTTGATTCCCGGCTGTGCTGCATGCCAATGTGTCCTTAGGCAATACACTTAACCCCACGTTGCTCCTCACTGCTGTGAATGGGTATGAATGACCCAAACCCCCAACTCTAATGGCGCATTTCCACCGGCTCTACTCGCCCCAGCGCGGTTAAGTTGCGTTTCCATAGTGACAGGTATATTTTTAGTACCTGCTCTCTCTCTGCATTGTTCGGGCTTGATCCTCGTGTCGGACGTCTCTTCCTGTGACTCTGGTCAGTCAGGAGCCGGCCACTGATTTAACAGAGGAGTGGTGTGGTGTATTTAGAGCTGCATAATCCCTGCCTCCAGGGAGTCCATGCTCCAGGGACGTCCAGGTTGGGCTATGGCATCATCAAGTTCAAACAGCATAGTACTTTTTTGTGGATAAAATGGCAAAAAGCAACAAAACCTTTGCAGATTCTATTAAACCCCTGTGAAGGGGCCCTGAATCACAGAGGTTTAGTTTATTTGAGTGATGTGGGTGAAAAGGTTCCAGGTTGTCTATAATCCACGTATGCTCTGTCCATGATACAGTATCTAACATAGCAGCAGCCTGGCGGTGGACAGGTGAATACTTCACCTTATAACTCTCTCAGATGTTCATTATCGTGTGTGTGTCCTCTGAGTGTGTGTTGCCCGGCACTGAGTTGTGTTTACAGTGAGTCCAATAAGATGCTTGAGCCATCTGTCCTCACCACAGTGGAAGTGATGAAGCTGTCAGACCAGCTCAGTGTGAACCCTTCCACTCTCATCATCACTGCCATGTCAGTAATTACAGTCTGTGTGTGTGTGTGTGTGTGTGTGTGTGTGTTCTTGTACTTGCGGCATACTGAGGACCAGTGAGGGTTTTTAACCAACAAAGTGAGGTCATTTTTACAGTGAGGACATTTTGGCCGGTCATCACTTTGTTTTCATTGAAATCACTTCCTTAGGTATTGAACATGCTATACTCAATTTAAAAAAAAATGTGGGACGACATAGTGTAGTATGACTTTTTTTTGACAAACTTTGGACTAAATTTTTTTTTTCAAATTTTTTTTTCAACTTTTGAATGACATAGTATAGTATGACGTTTTGTCAAATTTTGGATCAAATTTTTTTTTTTCAAATTTTGGACGACATAGTATAGTATGACGTGTTTCTCAAATTTTGGGCCAAAAAATTTTTGTCAAAATTTTTTCAAATTTTGGACGACATAGTATAGTTTGACATTTTTGTCAAATTTTGGACCAAACATTTTGGGTCAACATTTTTTTTTTTTAAATTTGGTCGACATAGTATAGTATGACGTTTTTGTAAAATTTTGGACCAAAAAAAAATAAATAAAATAAATCGAAAAGGTTTTCCAGCCAGCCCTTTTTGCTCTGGGGCTCTACCTGCAGACATTTTATGGTACTGCAACCAGTAGTTCTTAATAGATGTCATTCATGAAGTAGATATTTGTAATTGTGTTGATTTATAAAGTGGAAATGCTGGTCCTCAGTTTGCAGCAAGTACATGAATGTGTGTGTGTGTGTTAATCTTTCTCTTTTTTTTTGACTGCATGAGTTTATTTTGGAAAAGACATAGATCCAAGTTATAGTTAGATATCAGACCAAAAATCTTCATAGGTTTTCTAGCGCTTTCTTTCTCTCTGGGATTAATGCACCGATCTCCCTTCAGCTGTGTATTCGTGCTGACAGGTAAATGCGTCACAGATGTGACATCACAGCAGGGGGGGGCTGCTCTGCCAAATCTGGTAACATGGCAGGGGGGGGGGGACGAGTCGATGAGGGAACGGTGACAGGGCCATCGCTGCAAGTGACAGATATACTCTCGTCCCCCTGGATATACCTTCATACCCTCTTCCTTGAGTTACCTGAGTAGGCAGCAGGTTGAATTTGCGGGTCCAGTCATGTTTGCTTGAGTGTGTTCAGCCATGGTACGTGAATTCAGGTGTGGCTGTGACTTCAGCGATAATGTTGTAATTGAGTTTCAGCATAACATGACAGAACTATAAGTTCATACGTGTCCATAAGGTCCAGAACTTTCAACAGACTGCTGTTGTAACTTTTTAAAAACAGCACAACGTAGTGTTTCGACCTTCAAATAATTTCTCCACGATTATTATTTTGATGGTACATCAACGTACAGCAGGGTGGGTGTCACCGCTGTCAAAGCCTGAGCAGGTCTGCATTGCCTGCATTGGTGCTATGTAACTGTGCCACATGAGAGAGTTGAAAATAAAGAAAAGAAAGTAGAGGAGAGATCAAATAAGAGGCTGGACAAGGGAGAATATTGGTCCAGCTTTAACTTGCTGGACTAGTAAGTGTAAATAGATGGATTTGTCGTGTACTGTAAATCTAAAGCATTAGGTGCTTGCTGTGTGTGTGTGGGGGTCCTCTTGTCCTCTGTCCCCCTTGTTCATAATCCATTTTTTTTTAAATAATGTGCATACAATGAGCAATAAGTTATATAAACTGGGTTGAGTGCAGTTGTTCTTACGTTGTTGTTTCTTCAACAGCCTGTTGCAATCTGCAGTCTCATTGTTGTTTTTCTGCATGTTTCTATTGAGAAAGACCCAAAAGCAATGATTTGCATAATTGGGGCGTTTAAACTGGGGTTGAAAGTGCAAAAAAAAAGGGTTGGTTCTTGGTTCTAATATCATAGGCTACCTGGCCTGAACATGGTTGTTTGTGCATTGGAAGTCCTGCTTCAGAGTTCACTGGTATTGTGAAAAAAACAGAGAATACCATTTCCCTGGTACTAAAAAAAGTAGCAGGTACTATCACTATTGGAAAAGCAAACTGTGTCGAGTCGAGTCGAGTCACACTGGGACATAACGTGTAAAAGTGCCATTTGTACACCAATTTGTACACCTATTATGCCAATAAACTTGGTGTAAGAGAGCTTTTTCACGGCAGATATTTGTTGACATGAAATAGGACAAACACAGGTTTTACCAGTAACATTAATGTGGGTTTTGCTATGGATGGATGCAGGGTGTGATTTGTCAAAAAAACAGAAGGGGGGGATGTTTTTTTAAATGTTTTTTTTAATTCAAGGTCATGAACATTTTACTGTAACCTGCCTAACTAGGCCCACCATGTAACGTAGGCATTACATATGTAGAAATGTTTTACTTTTTGTTGCAGTCCATCCACAACAATATTTTCACAAAAAAGCTCAAACCACCAGCTATATTTTCATTCAGAATGGGCATTCACAAATGGCTGAAAAAGCCAGAAACTACACTGTTAGCGTCTCTGGAGCCTGACAGCAGCAGCAGCAGCAGCAGGAGAAACGGAGAAGCCGAGGAGCACCTGACTTCACACAGGTTAATGTGGGGCCCTTTTAGGGAGGTTTCCTACAGAGATGTCATTGCAAATCGCCCATTGTGGTATTAAGGGGGCTGGGATGTGGCTGGTCACTGCACATTTTTGATACATTTCAGTAAAAACAGCCCTCAGTCTCCGAGTGTCAGGGCCCCCTATCGTCGGCTCGAGGCCTGCCTTGCATGTTCACAAGCAGGGATAAGGATAGGAAAACCCCCATCCCCCCCTACAAATCACACCCTGGATGGATGTCACAATGAATCTACAAAAAGAACCATCCTTTGACTTGAAAAGTGTTTAACAAACAAGAGGTAATGAAGAAGGTCAGATTTGGTTGAAAGGCCCAGTAACTTTGCAGTGATCATGAGACAAATTCTAATGTCTGGTGTGATTGGATCACCCAGGTGTGGGCAGGACCAACTTGTTACTGAAACCACATTGTTCACACATACCAACTGGACACAGCCACCAATGACGAAAAACAAAATTACTTGTATTTTAAAAGCTTTACTTGACAATAAACGTGATTCAAACCATGGGAGAATATGTTGAACATGGAGATGCTCTTTCAACAGACAGCCACATTCCCTTAGATATAAAATGCACAATAGTGTACACAAATGCTTTCTGGTAAAAATTATATTAGAACAACCAATATTGCAAGTAAAGTTACAAAATATATATATAATTTAGTATTTTGTTAGCATGAGCTGATTCTTTCCATCCTAGTGTTCTTTCCAAACAATTCTTTACTTCCTTTGCCTCAGCCTTTATTCTGAATTCTGTCGCCCCCACGGTGGACAAAATGTCTTTGGTAAAAAAAAAGTAAGCAGGAAGGACTTAATAGACCTGAAGCCTCCTTTGTTGATTTAACACCAACACTGGCTCTTGGTTTTAAAACACAAACCTGTAGTCAGATTTATGTGCACACACACACACACACACACACACACACACACACACACTTGCATGCACCTTCCCAGCCATTGTCACGTTGCACGTCCGTGTTTGTTTACCAGTTTTAGTGACCTACGGTGGGAATCTCTGTCTCAGGACCAACAAAAAGACAAAGAAAGAAAGTGGCTGTCATCCTCGGCCTCTGCGGTCATCTTTTGGTCAACGTGTTATTTTCATTACTGGACATCGGCCAGCTGGTCCAGTCAGAAACAGAGACACAGACACAGAAACACACGGGGAGCTCCCCGTCCAAAACAATAGCCATAAATATAGCAGCCTCTGGGAAAAAGAATGCAAATGCAGCGTCCATCCCTGGTCTCGGGAGCAACGCCCAGTCCTGCGCTTCCTGTTCTCTGAAGCCCATGGAGAGAAGTGCAGACTCTCAAACTGCCTAACGTGACTCAAAGTGCAATCCTCTGTACAGAGTTCATGGCTTATTTTAACATGAAGTCTTCATGGGAAAAAACATTACTTCCTTCCACAAATGAAATCCTATTGAAGTACAAATCAGCAACAATTACCCTTTTAAGTAATATTTATAATAAAGCATACTATTTCATTTTTTCTGAAACCATCTGGTGACATTTTGAATAATGAAATGTCTTTGTCCTAGTATACAAGCACTAGGAGGGAAGTGTGTTTGCCTCCACGACACCAGGTGGCAATATGCCCCCTTTCAGCTTGTTAGTATAAAGGCCACATTATACTTCTCCGACTGCGTAATGCGTTATCCGACTTCGTCACCACGGAGACACCTCGAGCCTTCATACTTCTGCGTCGTGGTGACGGACACGCGCTGCAATTTCCCGCCCGATCAGTAGGGGTCGCTGCGCAAGGTTGTTGTGCTTCTGGCTACAGTGAGCAATGGCGTCCAAGAGAGAAAGAGAGAGAAAGACTGTTGTTGTTGAAACAGCGGCCGTTTCTCACTTTTCTGTGTCACGGAACCCAGTTTACAGATAATTTGAGGCGAGAAATTGGCCATTTAGAGTCTAAACATGTGCCGTGTGTGTTTAGATATGACGTATTTATAGTTTGGCAGCGACGTTGTCGGCGGTGATCAGCTCTGCCTCTGTGGACGCTCGGTGCTCACTGTGAGGCGGCACAGAGCAGCTTCGCTCGGCCTGTCCTGAGGACCAATCGCAGCTCTTGCCGTCTCCGTTGTCCCTTGACTGAGTGACCGACGCTTAAAAAATATTTCGTGCAGTCGGAGACGACGCAGAGGCTCTTCGACAGGCTCTGCGTCGACGCAGAGGACTCTGCGTAACCTACGCAGAGCACCTTACGCAGGAGTATAAATTGGGCAAATTAGGCAAATCTGGCTGACTGAATCAACTTTAGCTTGCAGCTGTTCTGTACGTGTCACGGATTTCCAACTTTCAATTTCAAACTCGGAGTCACTTCATGTAGTTAGGGTTTCAAGATGCCTGCCACCATACAAACACTGCTACTTTTATCAGCCTCCAACAACATATACACACAAGAACAGATATGACAAATATCTCCACTTCCTGCAGGTAAATTCAGGGGAAAGTGAATTATTTTATTTAGAAAGTGATCTCAGGACATTGTTGTGTCTGAGTTTTCAGTCATTAACCACATTGTTCAATTCAACGAGTGCGGCACTACAGTGTGGGCATGTGCAGTGTTTTGCTATAGCCATTCCAACTGCTGTAAAAATGATTAAATAATCACATGACAGGGTTTTCAGATCACATGTTGACCCCTCCCATTCCCAAGAAGCACATGCAGTTCACACACCCAGAGTATGAACACTTGAATGCTGCTTTGTATGCAAACAGTGTTCTCTGTGGTTGCTGTATGAGGAAAGAAAAAAAAAACAAATATTTCCTCTGCTTCAAACAGTGACGTTTGTTTCGGGAAATCAGAAGAATAAGACACTTTCCCTCTGAATACAAGCTGAAGTCCTGCCTTGTGTGTAGTAAAAAGCGTGCAGTGGGAAGTGTGGGAAGGTATTAGGGCAGGATTGGCAGGGGGCTGTGGTGGTGGCAGTGAACTCTAACCTTTTTCCCTCCGTGGATCACAGGTTCAAAGTCCAGGTGGCTCTGAAGCTGGGCTGAGACCCAGATGCAGCGGCCACAGGAGTGACGCATCCACACCAGTGGAAATAGTTGTGTTTATGGTTCCGACATCTCAGCTGAGGCATCTCCCCAAATACAATCAGATTTTTTTTGGCTTTCTTCACGTTGTTGTGTCTCCTGTCAAACACACCGACTCCGGCCAAGCTGCTCCGAGTGCAGGATATGCGTCTCTTGACTCGTGAGAAATGTAACTTATGACGTATTTACAGTGTCAGAACACATGGATTTAATACAAGGCAGTAGACAGTGATCATATGATCTCCAGTTCATCGGAAAATGCAATTTTTTTCCTATGTCATATTAAATTTTCACTGTCATGATTAATGTCAACAACAAACTAGTTCACCTTTCAGACCTTTGAAACATTGGTTAAGCATTTTTATTGTTACTTACTGTAGTGTGTTAATGCTGACTATATTGTGTATGTGATGAAAAGCCCACACCAAGACCAAGTAAAATGATTACTTTGTCAATTAGACTCATTGATGATATTTAACAGAATTTGATGTGGACATATATTAGGGGTGCTTAAACCACATTATTTTGTCAAATGTGTGTATATATTCTCTATAAAGCAATTCTGCATGGATTAGACAAATGAAACAGAAGCCAAACAATACAGTGTTAAGGCCACATTATACTTCTCCGACTGCGTATGCGTTATCCGACTGCGTCAAGCCTTTATACTTCTGCGTCGTGGTGACGGATACGCGATGCAATTTCCCGCCCAATCAGTAGGGGTCGCTGCGCAAGGTTGTTGTGCTTCTGGCTACAGTGAGCAATGGTGTCCGAGAGAGAAAGTTTCTCACTTTTCTGTATCACGGAACGCAGTTTTAAGATCATTTGAGACGAGAAATTGGCCATTTAGAGTCTAAACATGTGCTGTGTGTGTTAAATTATGACGTATTTACAGTTTGGCAGCGACGTTCTCGGCAGGGATCAGCTCCGCCTCTGTGGACGCTCGGTGCCACTGTGAGCCGGCACAGAGCAGCGTTAGCTAGGCCTGTCCTGAGGACCAATCGCAGCTCTTGCTGTCTCCGTTGTCCCTTGACGGAGTGACGGACACTTAAAAAATATTTTGTGCAGTCGGAGACGACGCAGAGGCTCTTTGACAGGCTCTGGGTCGACGCAGAGTCTCTGCGTAAACTACGGAGAGCACTTTATGCAGGAGTATAAATTGGGCTTTAGTGGCAGTGGAGGAGAAAATCAAACGTTGGAGGCTGCACTGTCATCTTTTACATCCGCTGTTTGGCTCCGTTATGGACACATTTCCAGAGGCTCTACTCATCTCGCCTAGGCACGGTTTGGTTGCATCTCCACTACAAAAAACGTACCTACTCAACGTGGGGGCGGAGTCATCACTGCGATTGATGAGTGACTTGTAAAGCAGTTGTTTTCAGTGTCAGTTAATGAAAAATGTTTGTTCAGTACGTCCTCCATGACCGGATCGTTAGGTCTTTTTAACTGATCCACAGTTCGACACTGATCGGCTTGATCGTTTTTCGGAGCACAGACTCAGTCTGATACAGTCACGTACAGCGGCAGGGTTTATGCAGCTCACCGCTCGCCGCACAGCCCTGCTGACTGTGTGCTGTCTACTAATCAGCTGTCCCGGAAACACACCAGACTCCTGTGTTAAATATTGAGATTTTTCGACATTTCCCAAGTAGTTGTTGGAGATTAACCCAGGTTAAAAAGTGTTTTCAGAGAGTTTTAAACCAAAGGTTTTTGAAACTTCGGTGTCTATTGGAGCCTCTATTGGTAAACTGTTGGACAACTCACCGTGACATCCAAAACTTACAGTGCATACACATCAGTGCTGTCACCCCCTAATGCCCATTCGTGAGGATGCAGGTCTCATGCACAAGAGCAGGACGCCGTCTTTTAAAATAAGTTGTTTAAGTGAAGTGTTCAGTTTTACCCCGGCATGACTTGTGAGCAACGATCACTGCTGACAACTTCATCAGTGATGGAGTGTCATGATAAAGGCATGACAGATGAGCAGCTTTATGAAGGCTGCAGCAGCGCTGCTATTTATTGCATTCGATCCTCGATGGTGTGAAGCTGCAGCTGTTCTTTGATACAGTAATTCATACGAGACATTCAGTCATCGCAGGGAAACTGATGAGGTTGTAGCTCCAAATTAAGTTGTAATCTTGCAAACACAGCTGCTTTTACTCACATTACCTGGCATTAAATCACATCATTGATTTACTCTGTGGTGATAATGGAGTTTTTCCCTCCACATCATCAATCCTTTGACTTTGGGTGGCACTGAGAAAATTAGGAAAGAGGTAGAGAGAACACGAGAAAAGAGACTGATAGATATAGGGAAAGGGGAAAGTAGAGAAATATGACACAGAAGAGAAAAAACTACCAAAGCGCAACAGCAGGATCAGGGTGAAGAGACCGCCGCGTGAAATACTTAGAAACAAAAAAAGAAAACGGTGAGAAAAGAGTGGGAAAGTAAGAACTGATGATAGATGATGCAAGAAAGAGGGATTTGTGGGTAAAGGAAGACGAGTGGAGGAGCAGAGGAGAAGAGCTTCAATCGATACAGACGAGGATCAATCCGCTTTTTAGTGGGAAAGACTGATTGAGGTAGGGTCGAGAAGGGTCGTTCATCACAACACACACACACACACACACACACACACCTCTGACTGAAGAAAAGTTTGGAGGCCTGACTCTTCACAGAACCAGTGAGCTCGTAACCTGGTCCCTGAGATCTTTTGTCCTTCTTGTACATTTCTTCAAACTACAGATACGTGTGAACTCCGAGCAGAGGAAGATGAACGACAATGATGAAAACAACGGACATCAAATACAACCACAAAAGAGAGGTAGCATTATGACATCATCGTTGTAGTGTATTAGCTGTCAGCACAAAGACGCCAGGGTGGCATTTTGCCATTTTCCCACTCTTGACTAAAGGCCACATTATACTTCTCCGACTGCGTAATGCATTATCCGTCTGCGTCACCACGTAGACCACTCGAGCCTTTATACTTCTGCGTCGTGGTGACGGATAGGCGCTGCAATTACCCGCCCGATCAGTAGGGGTCGCTGCGCAAGGTTGTTGTGCTTTTGGCTACAGTGAGCAATGGCGTCCGAGGGAGAAAGACTGTTGTTGTTGAAACAGTGGCCGTTTTTCACTTTTCTGTGTCCCGGAACGCAGTTTTAAGATAATTTGAGGCGAGAAATTGGCCATTTAGAGTCTAAACATGTGCTGTGTGTGTTAAGATATGACGTATTTATAGTTCGGCAGCGACGAAGTCGGCGGTGTTCAGCTCCGCCTCTGTGGTCGCTCGCTGCTCACTGTGAGCCGGCACAGAGCAGCTTCGCTCGGCCTGTCCTGAGGACCAATCGCAGCTCTTGCCGTCTCCGTTTGTCCCTTGACGGAGTGACGGACACTTAAAAAATAGTCTGTGCACCCGGAGACGACGCAGAGGCTCTTCGACAGGTTCTGCGTCGACGCAGAGGACTCTGCGTAGCCTACACAGAGCACTTTACGCAGGAGTATAAATTGGGCTTTATTTCAGGGACGATCAAAAAACACTTTGGCAGATTCATCAAGATTTGTTTTTATGTGGACAGTCTCTTATTTGCATGTCTACGGACACGAGACATGTATTTTATCCACTTTTTGGCAGTAAAAATACAGTCATTAATGTGCTGAGGCCTTGTAGACAATGGTGGGGACGTGCAAATGTTATAACAGTTTTGTGAGAACACACTCAAAATCAGTGACTGCTGTGTACAGGAGACCCCCAAGTCAAAAATGAAGTGATGGACGAGGAAAAGAAAAAACATAACAATTCAAATGAATTTGTCCTAGTATGAATATCTGTTTCTGTGTGTGTTCTGAGAAAAGACCTAGCACAACTCTTGGTCCTCCTCTGTTCTCCTGGAGCGTCTTACTGTGTGACTCATTGCTTCATCAGCAGCTCTTATTTCCTCCAACAAACTCTTGTTTGCTTGACTTCACAGAGACCTCACAAACACCGAAGCCGCCATTTTGACCAGATAAACGTGAATAAGTGCTGCCCCGTCACAATCTGCCCCTGCTCTGACCTGTGTGAGCGCAGGAGACAGTGTCCACTGACACAGCATGGGGGCATCCTGTGATAACATCTAATAGCATGTGGACTCACAGCTCACATCTGTTTCAGGGGCTTCTCAATGGCTCTCTGTAAACAAACTGTGCTCTTCATCAAGGTGGGTGGCAATGCATCTTCTATATATATGGACAGGTCACCAGCCAATCACAGGTCCACTATACAGAGACAAGTATTTGTGTTTGAGTGTGTGAGATAGATTAAAGGGGAAACCTCTGATCATCATTCACAAACAAGATGGCAAAGAGGTCGTAAAGCACCATAATATTTTTCTGATTTGAAAAAAACAAGGAAATGCTAATAAGCCTTAAATTAATAGATGGCACTGAAGCTTCCATATGTCCGTTCATTTAACTTTGTTTACATTAAAGCTACAGTTGATCATCCAGTACCAGAGAAGTGTCTATGCTATGAAAACCCTGTAAAACATTCAGTTTTAAGGCAGTGTCAGGTAGAACCAAAGTTACTCACGATTAAATGTTGTTAGTGTCTGAGTTGGTGTCCCGACACAACAGCTTATATCGCAAACTTACAGTCAGGTCCATAAATATTGGGACATCGACACAATTCTCTTTTTTTTGGCTCTATACACCACTACAATGGATTTGAAATGAAACGAACATGATGTGCTTTAACTGCACACTTTCAGCCTTAATTTGAGGGCATTTACATCCAAATCAGGTGAACGATGTAGGAATTACAACACTTTCTATATGTGCCTCCCACTTTTTAGGGGACCAAAAGTAATGAGACAATTGACTGAAAAGCTAATTCATGGACAGGTGTGGAATATTCCCTCATTATTTCATCTTCAATGAAGCAGGTAAAAGTTCTGGAGTTGATTCCAGGAGTGACATTTGCATTTGGAATCTGTTGCTGTTAACTTTCTATATGAGATCCAAGGAGCTGTCACTGTCAGTGAAGAAGCCATCATTAGGCTGAAAACATCAAAACAAACCCATCAGAGAAATAGTAAAAACATTAGGTGTGGTCAAATCAACTGTTTGGAAAATTCTTAAAAAGAAAGAACGCACCAGTGAGATCAGCAACACCAAAGGACCTGGAAGACCACGGAAAACCACTGTGGTGGACGAAGAAAAAGCTCTTCACAACAGTTGTCCAGATCAAAAACACTCCCCAGGAGGTCGGTGTATGTGTTTCAAAGTCAACAATCAGAAGAAGACTTCACCAGAGTGAATACAGAGGGTTCACCACAAGATGGAAACCATTGGTGAGTCTCAAAAACAACACCTAAAAAAGGCTGTTACGATACTGGAAGAACATCCTCTGGACAGATGAGACCAAGATCAACTTGTACCACAGTGATGGAAAGAGAAGAGTGTGGAGAAGGAAAGGAAGTGCTCATGATCATCAGTGAAGCATGGTGGTGGTAGTGTCATGGTGTGGGCATGTATGGCTGCCAATGGAACTGGTTCCCTTGTATTTATTGATGATGTAACTGCTGACAAAAGCATCAGGCTGAATTCTGATGTGTTTCCAGCAATATCATCTGCTCATATTCAGCCGAATGCTTCAGAACTCATTGGACGGTGTTTCACAGTGCAGATGGACAATGACCCAAAGCAAACTGCAAAGCGTTTGTTAAGGCAAATACGGAATGTTATCAGTGAATCACCTGACCTGAATCTGATTGAACATGCATTTCACTTGCTGAAGACCAAACTGAAGGGAAAAGGCCCCAAGAACAAGCAGAAGACTGTTGCAGTAGAGGCCTGACAGAGCATCAGCAGGGATGAAACCCAGTGTCTGGTGATGTCTATGCCTTCCAGTATAGCCAAGTATTAAACAATGAAAGTTGTAATTCCTACACTGTTCACTTTATTAATCTACATCACCACCAAAACTATCACTCAGGTCATTATCTCCACCCTCACCAACATAAAAACCTGGATGAATCACAACTTCCTCAAACCCAACAGCAATAAAACTGAAATTATAATTTTTGGCACACCTGAATAATCATTTTCCATATGTATAGAGGCAAAAAAAGAGAATTGTGTCGATGTCCCAATATTTATGGATCTGACTGTCCATGAAAGGGGACATATTATGCAAAATCAACTTTTTAACCATTTAAATCCTTATAATTCTGTAGGTCCTATCAGTGGGCAAAGTGTGAAAAAAGATGACTCAGCACTTTTGTGCTCCTCCTCAGTCTAAGTACAGGAGATAAAACAAGCAATGTGGACTTCTGCCACTCATCGGGACGTCACAATGCGCTCAAACACGCCAGTCCGCAAAAAGTTCTATTCTTGGCTCCACAGTGCAGCACAGAGTTCTACACAAACTTCCAGCCTCAGAGGATTCATCTGTCCAGTGGATTCATGTTATATATGACAACAATGTGTCTGCTAGAGCCTGCAAATGATCACTTTTCCAGATGCTAACTGCTGTTGGCTCCCAGTAGCCTCTGTGGCTGATGTCATTTCCTGTCCCTTAACAATCATAAAAAAACTTGGGGAGACTGTGTCTGTGCTCCGGTCATGGAGGACGTACTGAACAAATATGTTTTAATTAACTAACACTGTTGTCGTCTTTTGTGTTGTTGGAACAGTTATTATTAATTTTACATTGCAGTGATATAAAGTAGAAATTATTGTGCAGAAGTCAGAAAATCAGACAGTTTTTCTTTTCTTTTTATTCATAAAAATTCCCCAAGTGAACTTTGAACTGTGATGTAATTCCAATTTGAATCATTTTGAGTACTTTTTGCTCAGGTGAGTTTATATAGTTGGTGAATTATATACACGGTGGGCAAATGCACTAGTATTACAACATAAAGGTTGGGAGCAGACACTACTACATTATGATATCAAATAAGTAATGTGCAAAAAAGTACAATAACAAAAAGTATAATAATACTTAAAACAATAATAAATAATAATACAATAAGTGAATAAATGAATAATTATGTAAACAAGTTTTTATAGAGATCAAAACGTACTAAAACAGAACCTATTTTGTACTATTTACATAATGTTATATATACCTAATTAGCGCATATTTTTAGTTTTTTGTTTTTTTTGTTGCTTTAATATATTGTAACGCATTACATTCCCATGCAACCAAACTGCATATTATGTACATGTCTGTAGATGTTCATATCAATAAAGTTCAACAGCTTGTGGTACTGAAATGAGAGTAATGATAATCATTTTCTGGTTATGAATGTGGTTTAAGCATACTAATATCTCCATTATTATGATTATTATTATTATTGTCTTGTAATTCAAGAATGTTGTTCAGTAGTGTTTGATTCATTCTGTATTGTTCAATATTATAAATGATGCATAATTTAAATATTTGCTTAACACATATCTGGCTTATATCCTTGGGTTTTCAGCTGGAGAAACTAAAACTTTCTGCACATTTCATCATAGAAGTTTTGCTCCAATTTCTATGACAAACTCAAAGTAACATGTATCTGATCTCGCAGTAAATTTTAAAAATATGCAGAAACCACAGTTAAGAAGCTGTTGCAAGTAGCTTCGTTTGTTGCCTGGATGTAAAATAAATATAGTCAGCGCTCGTGAAATGTCTTTCCCACCACTGATGCTATTTAGAGATTCTGCTTGAATTATTTGGCAAAGTGCATAATGGGTATAATTGCCATAAACTGTGAGATAAAGTTTTTTTTTTATATAAAGATGTTTGATTTCCAAACTGCTGCAACAGCAAAAGTTAAATAAACATATATTGCCCTGAGAATTCACCGTCAAACTGAAATGGGTCACAGATGCAAAATAATGTGCTCATATGCCTCCCAGACTGATACACCTCACCAATGTGGCTTCAGGCACCATTCAGAGGTACTGGTGGTTGTTGTTTGAGGTGTTTCTAAGGAACAGTTGGCAGTCGATCAAATTACAGTTGGAACCTTAATTCTTGGAGATCCAACGGAAAGATGTAATTCAAATCAGTGCAATCGATGAGTCAGTTTCCCCCCCAGTCTTTGTCTCTATCTCTGTGTGGTGTTTGTGCTTGTTTACATGAGTGAGAATTACAATTGGCCTTGTGCGAGTTTGTGTGCCAAGTGTGTGTGTGAGTGAACGAAACTTTCAGTGACTGTGTGTCTCTGTCAGAGGAAGATCATTGTGGTCGAAAATAGTCCCTTTGTTTTGCGTGAGGAGGAAGAGACGTTGTAGTGGAGGAGGAGGAGGAGGAGGAGGAGGGGGACGGTGAGAAAAGAGGTGAGGTCATGAGGAGGAGAAATGACCTTGGAGACAATAACACACAAAGGTTCCCAGCAGTTAACACAGAAACACACTCTCCCACTGGCACTGCTCGCAACTTTGAGGATACATTTCAAATTTCCAGTCACTGAGAGCACACTCAGAGTTTGGAGTGTGGCGATGCATGTGGCCACACTCTCTCAGCTATGTGAGCACGAAGTCAACACACGCATATCAAGAAAGCCTGTCCAAAACACCTATGAATGTTGAATAGTGCAAGTGCAAACCCAGTCTGTACTGTTTTAAAGCGGGAACTAGACCAGAAGTTCCTATTAACGCTGTTTTTTTGGTGTGTATCTGCGTCATTACAACGAGATCACTGAAAATCCCGTAATAGTTACGTAAGCAGCGGTTCTCCTGAACAACCGATCGTCCTGCTCCGGGCACTAATCCGGGCACATCCGGTTGCGTACATTGAACCGCAGAAGAAGAATAACGTCCGTTGTGGAGGTGTTTCACGAGCAACAGTGTCTTCTGACTCTGGGTCTGACTCCGGTTTAAAGTCATAAAAGGGACTGCGGCGGGGAGTCGTGAAGAAGCTATTTTTAAACACTGTTAAAACAATGTTTTGATAATGAGGAGCAGTGCATCCACCGTTCCAGAGGGGGGCGCTGCGCTTCTGAGAACGGATGTGCTGGATAGTACTGGCCAATCACAAGACTCTGTCTTCTGGGGGTGAAATCTCGCAGCAGGAAAACACCGTCAGAAAAGAGGATTTCTATCGGCTCGTTTACAGCAACTAGGAGGTAAGTAGACCTCCATAACTAACCACTCTATGTGACCTTTAATGTCTCGTTTTAATTTAATTTGGAATGACTGGGTTCCTCGTGTTAAAAATAGGTAAATAAATAAATCAATTATGGTTATATCTGATGTCCACACTACCCTGGAGTTTTGGAGCACCAGAGAAACAAAAATATCTATGATAATAATAACAACAATAATATAGCTGCATTTATCCTATAACTGGTACTTGGCTATAAGGTGTGTATGTGTAGTGCAGTAATGTGTTTCTTCAAGAAACCCTCTTGATTTTGAGGACACTGGGTCACTGGCCTATGATCGTGCATGGGTGGTTTTTCCTTTTTACATAACAGAGGTTAGTGGGAGTGGAAACAACCCCCAATCTCCCCGCAACAAGCCATTTAACCATCACAATGACGGCGAAGGTGTTAAATTACTGTAAATATTTTGCATGAAAAATCACCAAATGTACACGACTGCACACAAGGGTTACTGATCCACTGCTGCCTCCATCAGAAAGGTCAAATATTTTATTTAATGACTTCATATTTACCGCAATTTTCCACATGAGGCAGCAGTAGACCAGCAGCTAAAATTGCTGATGTTCTCTATGGACTGGTGCTGGAGCATGACTGCTTCACAGACTTCACTGTGATATAAAGACATGAAGATGTTCTAAAGATCGCAGTCATTGAAGCCGGCAGCATGTGGCTAAAAACAGTTTTTCCATGTGTCTGGATGACAGCCATGTTCTTTAGGGCTGTAGCAAACATTCACTGACCTCTGATTGAGAGTCCAAAATGGCCGTCACCAGACAAACACTGCTACTTTTACAGTCAACAGCAAAATAGTCTAATTGGATTTGTGCGTACAACGATCGCCATATCGAGGATTCTGTTTCTGTGCCACAGATACAGTGTGTGGAGGAACCAGCTCACAGTCCATTCATCGTCACAGGCCAGCAGATCTGACAGGTGATTCGTTCAGTATGGCATCTTCTGTAATCACTACGGCAACATTCTTCACAATAAAAAAAGACTCGTGTGTGTGCAAACAAAATCTTGTAGTGCGCAGTAACAGTGGTATCATTTTAAACAGTTTTGGGCTATTCATCACACTTGACAGAGTTTCTCTTTTCTCTCCCCATTTATGTGCGTACGCATCAGTCAATTTGAGATGGATCAGTGTGTAAGGAGATTGTCAGGAATCTGTGTGTGTCGTTTCTCTCTCTGTGTGTGCACACAGGCAGGCTCATGCCCTGCAGTCCAGCCATGCTCGTGCTCTCTCTCACCATTTCCAGGCCTGACACCCTGCAGCTCACCTGTCA
This sequence comes from Microchirus variegatus, assembly GCF_963457635.1. Taxonomy (NCBI): domain Eukaryota; kingdom Metazoa; phylum Chordata; class Actinopteri; order Pleuronectiformes; family Soleidae; genus Microchirus; species Microchirus variegatus. The sequence goes on along the minus strand of NC_139806.1, from coordinate 31,915,189 downwards.
TTTGGACTAAAGGCCACATTATACTTCTCCGACTCCGTATGCGTTATCCGTCTGCGTCACCACGGAGACGCCTCGAGCCTTTATACTTCTGCGTCGTGGTGACGGACACGCACTGCAATATCCCAGTAGGGGTCGCTTGCGCAAGGTTGTTGTGCTTCTGGCTACAGTGAGCAATGGCGTCCGAGACAGAAAGAGAGAGAAAGACTGTTGTTGTTGAAACAGTGGCCGTTTCTCACTTTTCTGTGTGACTGAACGCAGTTTTAAGATAATTTGAGGCGAGAAATTGGCCATTTAGAGTCTAAACATGTGCTGTGTGTGTTAAGATATGACGTATTTATAGTTTGGCAGCGGCGTTATCGGCGGGGAATCAGCTCCGCGTCTGTGGACGCTCGGTGCTCACTGTGAGCCGGCACAGAGCAGCTTAGCTCGGCCTGTCCTGAGGACCAATCGCAGCTCTTGCCGTCTCCGTTGTCCCTTGACGGAGTGACGGACACTTAAAAAAATATTTCGTGCAGTCGGAGACGACGCAGAGGCTCTTCGACAGGCTCTACGTCGACGCAGAGGACTCTGCGTAACCTACGCAGAGCACTTTACGCAGAAGTATAAATTGGGCTTTAGTTTCGCATACATTGACTTTGACTTGTTGGCTTTCTCTGCTCTGCATGATGTTGCCTATGCACAGAGCCTTGAGATGATGTATGTTGTGATTTGGCATTGAATTGAATTGGCTTGAATACAACACACACTTCCATGCACCCGCACTTACAACTGATTCACCTGATTAAAGACATAATAAACATTTTTTTTTTAATTTTTTACTTCTGGGTTTATTTTGAAAAACAAATTAACAAATGATACACTGATTATTACATAATAATGACGATTGACTTATTTTTCTTTTCCATAAGTGACCTCATCATTGACCTCTGGGCTGAATACATTTTAAACTTTTAAGACATTTTCGTTTTTTTCTTCCTCAACAGTGAGTCAAATCACAAACCACAGTAACATTCATTTGAACAAGGATTAGATTCCACTCCCAACATAAACAGCAAATAATGTGTGTGTTGTTTTTGTTTGTGATAATGCAACATTATTGATGACTTCACATAACCAAGTGATCAAATCTGTGGAACGATATAAATATTGGAACACAGATAAGTTGCCAGTCATAACAGCTCACTCCCACAAACACAGCCGCAATTAATATTCTGTTTATGTCTCGCTGTGGTTTTACTGTAGCTATTCAGCCATTTTAATGTTTTATTAGGGGCCACACAGTGGTGCGTGTGGTCAGCACTTGTGCCTCACAGCAAGAAGGTTTGCCGGTCAGGGCCTTTCTGTGTGGAGTTTGCATGTTCTCACTGTGTGTTTGTGGGATTTCTCTGGGTTCTTCAGGTTCCTCTCACTCTCCTAAAACATGCTCATAGGTGTGCTATTGGATGTTTTTTTGTTTTGTTTGTTTTTATATTCATAATGTATATAATCTCAAGGTGCTTTGCTCAAGGTAATCAGCGTGGGCATCTGAATGCCTTTTTGTGTCAGACAGATTTTGCTTTGTCTGGAAGAGTCTGTTGAACTCATCCTGTATCGTGATGGATATTTAGAACTCGCACCCAACCGTGATCGCCCACCCCAGCCATCCCCCACTATCCCCACCCCAAGGGAAGGACCCAGGGCCCCCCCCCCCCCCCCACAAAGTCATCAGATATCCTAGGTCCTCCCACGCCGCCAAGAGCCAACCACCCAGACCAGAGGCAGCAGGGCTGAACCATCCCTGTCCCATTAGGTTATAGATGAGACAATTGGGTACCAGAGAAGTTGAAATTCTTCACATTTATTCTGAGAGACAGCTGATATTCTCTCTAAGCTAATATGATCTCATAAGAGACTCCTCAACTGGGTTGGTAATGAGTGTTTTTCCTTGATTTGAAGGATAGTTTTCTTAGCGATGCAGAGTATAGTCAGAAGTAAATTTGATATTTTTGCACCCGTGTCAGCGATATTTAGGACACCAAGCACAGACAGTGAGGGGGAAGCTGTTACAGGCTGTTGGAACCAGTCTGAAAGGTCCTCACACATCCCAGGCCAGAACCTTTTGACAGGTGGGTACTTCCACATAGTGTGTATGTAGCTGTCGGGAATATTTTCAGTGCAGTGTTCACAGGTGTCAGAATCCCTCAGACCCATTTGGAACATTCTTTGTCCTGTGTAATGAACTCTGTGTAGAATTTTGTTTTGTACAAGTTGAAGATTTGATGGATAAATCCATCTCCCGCGATAAAGATAAATCTACGCTGGATAGTAAGTGAGTAACTTTTGATATTTTCGGATCCGATAAGCTTGAAAATGTTTTCATTATTGGAGAAAGTTCTAGGCTGGTTTTATTATTGCTAAACCTCTCATTAATTATAGATTTTATCTGCTGCTTTTATCACGTGTCGTCTTGCAAAACACGTTCAAAATGTGTAATTCCTTTAGTGAGAGATTTTCCACGTTTTGTTCTGTAGGGTTAGGGTTGTTCCATATGGGTGTGAGTTTGCATGGGATAAGTGAGGACCTTGTTATTCTTAGGAATTCCCACCAGGCTGTCAGAGTAGTGCTGCTGATTTTAAAGCAACCGTGGTTGTTAATTATGTCTCTAATGAATGTTAAATCAGATATATGAATGTCTTTACAAACCATCTGTTCTATAGCCATCCATGAGTTGATCTCATGGTTGGAGTTAATCCATTCTAAAATATACTGTATTCTGTTAGCAAGAAAATAATGATACAGATTTGGTAGAGCGAGACCTCCCAAATCTTTCCTCTTTTACAGAGTTTTTAGACTAATTCTTGGTGGTTTATTTTTCCATAGAAACTTGGAGATGCTCGAGTAAACCAAACAGAGGGAGGTTTGGTGGGTTTCATTGATAATAAGTAATCATTATTGGTAAAACCATCATCTTTTTTGTGACAATTCTCCCCATTAGTGATAAAGGCAGGTTCCTCCAGCGACCAAGGTCCTCCACTATGATTTTAAGAAGTGGGATGAAATTCAGCTTCAATAATTCTGACAACCTGGAGGAAATATTGAGCGCAAGATATTCAATGTTTCTTGATTGAAGTGGAAAAAATAAAAAATTTAGACCAGTTAATTGAGTAATCCGAGACTATTCGTTGATGAGTGCCACTATACCTTAGAAAGTGAGGCCTACATCATCAGCATAAAGACTTATCTTGTGCTTTTCTGTTTCCACGTGGATAAGGCCTCAAGCTACGTGAAACTTTACTAATTTCCCACAACGTTTTAACCAAAGAAGAGCCAGAATTCCACTGCTTGTGAGGTGACATAGGCACTTTTCACACGGAAACTGAACGAAGTGAAAACAAACTTTTTCTTTGGTGTTTTGAAAAAGTTTTCTATAATCACAGCATTGTTCATCCACAGCAAAAAAAACACCCAATACGACTCTAAATGATGACATTTGGAGAGAGCCTATTTAGGTATTGTGACATCTTAATGTGTTGCGATAGGTGAACACCACACGTCACGCACGCACAAAGTCATTCAGTCACGCACAGTCTGGTGACACACATGCAAAAGACATTAGATCACTGATGATGATGAATTAGATCTGTCACACTCTTACATGGGAATACAAAAAGCTCTGCACATGCGCAGCACACACACACACACACACATAAACATACACACGTGCCAAGCAAAGGTTGGGTGGAATTGGGCACAAAGAACCAAAGCGGTGATGCCATACTGTGCCACAGACAGGCAGTGTGATGGATATGATGGATCAATCATCCACTTCCTTTTACTCAGGACATCAGTCACTGGATGGATAGGATGTGGGTGATGGGTTGAGGGTTTGAGGGTTAGAAGGGGTGGGGCTGGGCGGGGGAAAAAAGCTGGGGGGCCTTTATAACCATTATCAACATCTGATAGGAATCTTTATGGGGTGATGGAAAGAGGGGGATTTAGATCGGTTAGGTTGTCACAGGGAAGGTTAACCAGTTGCAGTGAGGAAAATATAAGGGTAAAGTACGTAAAGATGAAGGGTTTAACTGAATGGGACAAGTTATATCTGACACTGAAAGTGTAGAACATAACCTAGGTATAGATCATACCCATTCAGACACCGGCCCAACCATCAGGAGCAACGTTGAGTTAAGTTAACGGTTAATGGTTGACTTAAAGCAGAGTTCAAATTAACGCTGTTTTTTAGTGTGTATCTGCGTCATTACCTTCTTAAAGAAGCCCTGAAGGTTCTAAACAAATAGTTCAGCCACTGCTGAGAAAGCTGTGTTTTATTGTAATCTCGGGCTCAGCGCCCGTTTACAAAACCTGGTCCGGTTATGTAAACAGCGGTTCTCCTGAACAGCAGATTCTCCTGCTCCGGGCACTTGTCCGGGTACATCTGGTTTTGTACATTGAACCACAGAAGAAGAATAACGTCCGTTGTGGAGGTGTTTCACGAGCGACAGTGTCTTCTGACTCTGGGTCTGACTCTGGGTCAAAGTCATAAAAGGGACTGCGGGGATGAGATTTATGTCTGAAATATCGCGGCTGGGGAACAGCGTCAGAAAAGACAGATTTCTATCGGCTCGTTTACAGCAACTAGGAGGTTTTTGACCCTAAAAACAAGTTAATGTATGTAAGTAGACCATAACTGACATATATGTGCAACAGGACCACTCTAGGTGAGCTTTAAAAATATTACTTCAACTTCAACCTAATTTCATTTAAAGCCAAAGTCTTCATAGAACAAATGCATTCAGATTCATTGCAAATTTGTGTATCTAAACTTTTGTACGTGTCATGTGAGAACTAGATTTTATAATGACCTTGAATAGTTGTGGAGTACTTTCACTTCAAAATCATGGAAAATATGATTATCATTATTATTTCAACATCTTTATCAAATTCCTCCTCTGTGTGGTTTTTTGTAGCATAGCAGTCAAATAACTGTTTTGTTTAACTGTAACAGTTTAATGGCATGCATGTTGGCTTGTGGGTGTTTTTGTGTTTTCTGAACTCGACCTTAGCACGAGCACACACGCGTGCACACGCACACGCGCACACACACACTGATCGCTCTTCTCTCACAGTGATGACACATCTGCCCCGAACGCCTCTCCAGACTGGATGGTGTGGGTTGATCGGCACAAGGTGGAAAACTCATCTATTCAAGCTGAGCGTCACAGCTGTCGGGGTCTTTGTGAGAAAGACAGAGCACCTTCATTTCACTTCTGGCTGATGTAAATGAGAGGGTGAGAGTGACAAAGAGAGGCACAAACCTGAGGGGAGCAGCATCACGTTCACCCCTGTACTATACACTATACTGTACTTGTCGTTGCTGTTGTTTTCTAAATATGTCAAAATTATTAAATTGAATTGTATCTGAAGCCTGGGAATAATTATGACTGCCCTAACCTGATGTGCTACCAGTCAAGTCAAAAGTGAGTCCTCAACAGCAGCCACAGAAACTCTGTTAGGCGAGGTTGTTCCGCCCTGTGAGCAGATCAGAATCACTCGAGTGAGTTTCTCCTCTGCTGATTAAATGAAGTCATGCGGTTATTCAGAAGCAGCAAACCAGCGAGCCACACCTTCGCTTCGCCTAATGCTGCGATGACGAGCGTTGAATGAGTAAACGGTTGTTACGAATGTGACAGAGGTGCTCTTATTGTTGCGGGGCTTCTCAAGCCACATATTTTGAGTGATGGCTGGGATGTTGAGTAAGAGTCTGGGCTCCTTTTCCTGTTCTCCATTTTCTAGAGCTTTCACACACTAATATCACTGTGACCCAAAGTCTTCAGGAAACTTCCATTGTTACAGTGGGGGGAGCCCGGAGCGAGCACGGAGAGTGATTGTGGACGGTGCGTCCCGGTGGCAGACTGACGCTTGTGATGGATGTGTCCCACGTCCTGTTTTGAGTTTCTCAGGAGTGCTCTCTTTCCCATGCTGTGCGATGCACATGTGCCGCCAGGCGCTCTCTGAGCATGCTCTGCAGGAGAGACGCAGACACAAGACAGTGATGGAGGGAGATGAAAGAGGTGAAATCTCATTCCCCCGCAGACCAAAGGACAGGAGGCCTGGAGAGTCTTTTAAGTCAAAATCTGCCTTTCTCAATGTTTTTGACAGAACAGTACAGTATAGGCTACACAGTCAATGTTGTGTGGTGGCAACCAGTGCAGCTCATGTTCATGAGAATCCTCACCCCATACAATATACAACTTTTCAGTCAGTATACGTATACAACATTTGAAAAAAATGTGTTATTTCAATTATTAAAGGTGACATAGAGTGGTCCTGTTGCACATAAATGTTAGTTATGGAGGTCTACTTACATATATTAACTTGTTTTTATGGTCAAAAACCTCCTAGTTGCTGTAACCTAGCCGATAGAAATCCTCTTTTCTGACAGTGTTTTTCTGCTGCGAGATTTCAGAGTGAACTTTCACCCCCAGAAGACAGAGTCTTGTGATTGGCCAGTACTATCCAGCACATCCGTTCTCAGAAGCACAGCGCCCCCCTCTGTAACGGCAGATGCACTGCTCCTCATTATCAAAACATTGTTTTAACAGTGTTTAAAAATAGCTTCGTCACGACTCCCTGCCGCAGTCCCTTTTATGACTTTAAACCGGAGTCAGACCCAGAGTCAGAAGACACTGTTGCTCGTGAAACACCTCCACAACCGACGTTATTCTTCTTCTGCGGTTCAATGTACGTAACCGGATGTGCCCGGACTACCGCCCGGAGCCGGACGATCGGTTGTTCAGGAGAACCGCTGCTTACGTAACTATTACGGGATTTTCAGTGATCTCGTTGAGCCCCGAGATTACAATAAAACACAACGTTCTCAGCAATGGCTGAACTGTTTGTTTCGAACCGTCAGGGCTTCATAAACAAGGTAATGACGCAGATACACACCAAAAAAACAGCAATAATAGGAACTTCCGGTCTAGTTTCGCTTTAAAGTTGTATCAGCTTAAAGATTTAAAGGTCTCATATTATACCCTATTTCTCCAAGTGAAACTAGTTCCCTGGTGTCCTAATGAACATGTCTGTGACATGCTTTGGTCAAAATACCTTAAGGATGAAGCACCACAGCAGTTCAACCATCCTGCCAAAACAGCCCTGTTCAGAACCCTCGGTTTAGTAGAATCTCTTTAGGTCCACCTTAAAGGACCACCTTAAAAGAAAAAAAAAAAAAACTTAAGGGACAGGAAATGACGTCAGCCACAGAGGCTACTGGGAGCTAACAGCAGTAGTTAGCATTTGGAAAAGTGATCATTTGCAGGGTTAGGGTTACCAAGTGGTGAGGGTTATTTTGTCACTTAGAAATGGGACACCCCTTAAATGCAGATACGTCTTCAGACTGTAGGGGGCAGAATAACAACGCGAAAGCTGCGTCCAGTCTGCACCGGCCGACTATTGACAAAAGATCGTAAATTAAATGTTACGCAACAATGACGTCAGTAATCTATATTATGGGCCTAAACTAAGATATTACAATGGTTTTCATCATATTTATATCTCTATTAACAAAGAAAATACTTCATTTGTATCGCACTCGCTTCGCTGCTTTCGACGCCATCTTTCTTATGTGAAAACACGCAATGCATTCAGGGTGATCTCGGAAAATGTCAATATTGAGGGCGATACAGCCCTTAAACTCGCCCCTCAACTTAATTTTTCTGAGAATCGGGACAGCACTTGCACTAGAGGGAGGGTTAAGCAAGGAATTGGAATTCACCCTAAGTTAAGTAAGTTCAATCACCCTGCCAAAACAGCCCTGTTCAGAACTCTCGGTTTAGTAGTATCTCTTTAAAAAATAAAGTCAAACATGGTACCAAGCACATGCTACCATTATGGTCTGTGACACAATAGATCGACTGGAAAACTAAGCTAAGACAAGCTGAAAGGGGGCATATCGCCCCCTACTGTAGTGGAGTCAGACACTTTTCATGAAATAAATCAAAACTGAATCTACAACCGTAGCTCAACTTAACTGTGCATGGAAAAAGAACTGACTGACCCATCTCATAATTGCAGACCTTTGCTCATTCAGCTGTGAATGGCAGGAGAAGGAAATTACCTGTAGATTGTTGCACAAAGATGAAACCAGAGGCAAAGCGCTCTTCTCAGATGAAGCTAGAGACAAGAAACTGGACCAGATCAATTTACCTGACTGCCAATACTTCAAACCTGACCCTTAACCTCTCCCTTTGGCCTGTCACCAACACTTGTCCTCTTCCTTTCCCAGCCCGTCTGGCGTTGACCACCACTTGTCACATCGTATATATATGGTGGTGACAGCCAAGTTCCCTCAGCCTTTTTTTTTGTCGCAGAGGTCATCTCTGAAGATCCTCTAACACTTAATTACACCTCTCAAATGGAAGAGGACATGGTTGTCACTTGTGAGGCGACCCGAGCGCTTCACCAGCCCTGACACAAATTCATCAGGAGGTAGACATTAGGCATATGGCGGCTGTAGTGAATAGGGAGCTCTTTTTAAGGGTTAGCGGTTCTGAATTGAGTGCAACATCGCGATGGCTCGACCTTTTGTGATGGTCATTCACAGAATAGACATCTGGTCAGTGGTCCAGTCTATCAGGGTCAAAACCATCACACAGAGAGCGGGATGATGAGGGAAAGTGAAAACTCTCCCTGCGTTTTTTGTCAAAGAGGAACTCAAACAAACTGAATCACACACAACACTAAATAACCTTTGCTATTATTTGATGACAAGTTCAATGTTTAGTAAATGGTAATTCTGGTCATCGCTTCAAATTAATACGAAATAATATTTGAGACAGTGGGGGATGCTAGGGACACCCCCATCAACAACGCAGAAAAAAGAAGGCAAGTTCTGTTGATATATACACATACAGACATACTAGTGTTTGTATTTTACACCGTTTTAATTTACACACACCATTAATAAAAGTTCATGTTAAAGTAATGTTTGATAGATGTGAGGAGTCTCTTTGTTTCAAACATGTAACTTATCCCGTGCCTCGCTCTAAAACTCACTCAAACTGCAGTTATACCCACTAAAGCCACTAAAAAAGGCAATTAACACCATTCCCATTTCCAGTGGTTGGCTTGCCCTGTCGTGTTTTTTTTCCATCCCTGCGACACCCGTTCATGAAATGGATGTGCCAGAAGCAATGCAATACATAGACAACACATCAGAGCTTTCATTTTATTAGAAATGTATACACGGTTGGTGTAGTGGTTCATGCTGTTGCCTCTGCAGCAGGAAAACCCAGGTTCAAATCCCGAGTTGGAGCAAGGGCCTTTATGCATGGAGTTTGCATGTTCTCCCCGTGTGTGCGTGGGATTTCTTCGGGGTTCTCTGGCTTCCTCCCACTGTCCAAAAACATGTGGATTAGGTAAATCGAACGCTCTAAATTGACCGTAGGTGTGAGGCTGAAGGGTTGTGTGTCCCTGTGATGGACTGGCGAACTGTCCATGGTGTACCCCGCCTGTTGCCCTATGTCAGCTGAGTTTCAAAACTCTGATTAATGAAATAAATTATGTTGTTTTAAAATGCAACGCTCTCTACAAAAATGGATGCTGTGCGTGGAAGATTGCACGTTGAAGAATTGCTCTGGAAATGGTGCAACTCATGGCGAAAAAAAAGAAAAGACAAAGAAGAAATGATTGTGTTCACTCGGGTCTTACTTTCCCATATTGGAGCTAAAGCTGAGTAAATGCCAACGAAACACATTCCCACTGATACAAATCTGATTGGAAGCATCCATTGCGTGTGGTACTCTGGCATAGTAATAAACAGAGATGCAGGGACAGAGATTTCACCCTGACAACATTTTTGAGTCCTCTGGAAAACACTGTTGAAGATGTGTCATTCCCTATGCTCACGCATAATGCAGCTTTAATATGCACAAATCTGCACTAAAATATAAACAAGACTACCAAGCTTTATACTAAAGAATGAACAGGTCATGAAGAGAGGACATGGTGTCAATTTCTATTGCTATTTCAGGTCAAACTGATCAGTGCTGTGTTCCCTGCTCTCCACTCCACTGAGCCTGCAATCTACGCCCTCCCCCCTCCTCTCCTGTCAGTCTCTTTCAAACTCTTTACTCTCCTTCAATTTCCTACCTCCACCATCCTCCCTCTTTGTCTCCATCTCTGCTCCACCCATGCCATGAAAGGTCTCTCGCTGGGGTGGGGTGAGGAGGTGGTGGTGGTTCCCTTTGGCCGTTCCACATGACAATGAGAGAATGTGGCAGGGCTTTCAGAAACAGATCCTGTGTTTGTTAAGTGTTTTTTCTGCCCTGAAGAGCAACCACGGGGCAGGAGACCTGAAAGGAGAGTGGCAACTTTGAAGGAGTTTGGCTTTTTGATCAATGCAGCTTCAAATAATTCATTCAGAATTTACCGTATGTACACAAAAATAAATACGATAGACATTAGTAGACTAAAGCACCAGATGGTCCCAGGGCAGTGCAACTCACTATGGTACAGTTTGGAACCTGGACCTGGACCAATAAGATACAGTGTAGCCCCCAAAAATCAACAAAGAATATGACACCATCATCAAATGGCAAAAATGGAGGATATACTAGTGATGGGATCGGCAGTTCATTTGAGTGTACTGAATCACTTGAATCAGTTCATTAAAATGATTCATTCAAAACATTCGTTCTCCGAATCGTTCAGTGCTTAGCAAGAGCCCAGTGCCCTGCTACGTGACTCACGTCCTCCCTGAGTGCAGTACGTTCGCGCCGCGGGACGAGATTCACGTCCTCAGCCACAGTTCACCAGTTCTCTGTGTCTCAGTTCGTTCGCGAATCACGACTGAGTCAGTGACTGACGGCACGAACGAATCACAGCAGCACGGCAGACACAGTTCTTCTTACGAGTCACTCCCTCCCCGCTCGGCGCACGTTGGCTGGCGTCTTTTTCCCTGAAGATTCACGAGTGAGTGACGGCGTCGGCGAACGACTTCACGAGTGATTCACAGAACGCGGCAGTTCCACTCCCGGGCCGCCACGATCGCTGCTGAGCTCAACCGAACTAAGAAAGGAACGGATCAGTTCATGAAGTGAACCCAGTCAGTTCGTTCACTCAAATGATTCGTACTTTCGAACAAATCACTCCTGACCGACACAACACTAGGATATACAGCATTTCATTTTTTTTTAATAATCCTTTGAATTTGTTTCCTTTTGAATCAGTCTTGAATCCTGTCTCTATCATAATGTACACTCTTAGAAATAAGGGTTCCAAAAGTGTTCTTCTACAAGGGCTGGGGTTCTGCCTGGAAATCATTTGTTTTTCAAGGGTTCTCGGTAACACTAATGGTTCCAGTCACAACCATTTTGATTCAGAGAACCCTTTAAAACCCCTTTCCTGAATAAAATGTTTTAAAGGGTTCTTGGTAACACTAAGGTAGGGGTCTGCAACCTTTACTATGAAAAGAGCCATTTTTGTCCTCTCTCCACCCAAATAAAATTAATCTGGAGCCGCAAAACCTATTTGACCCAAAAAATTAAGATTATATCACATAATTATATCACTTTTTTATGCAGATATACTACATACAAAATAATGAGTTTGTTGCATTAGGAACTACAAAAATAAAACTGCTGACATTTCATTGTTGTTTATAGCCAACATTTTATAAAGTGTAGGAAAAAAATACTGTAAGTTGAATGTAAGTAACCAAAAAGGGTTCTCCTACGAGGACAAGCCGAAGAACCTCATATGGTTCAACTTTTATTTTAAGAGTGTATACCATATTTAAGAATGAGTTACTTTGTATTTTTTCCCAGAATCGATGATTCACTTTCAACCAAACAAAGTACTGCAGTGTGCGAGGCTCCATTCGCCCACAAAACCAAACAATTATCAGTCAAAATAATTGCGATGCCTAATAAACCAGGGCTTTACTTATTCATCTGGTCTCTTCCACAAGAAACTGTTGGGGTGAGAGCAACACACACACTGTGTGTCAAACAATAAAAAAAGATTATATTTAAATGAAAGACAAGCCACTGTATTGACCACAGAAAAACTCACAGTGATAAAAAAAAGAAAAGCATCTGCATCAGCTGAACTAGCTAAATGCTGGTGGATAGAGTTAACCCTCTTGGAAGGTTTGCTGTCCAACGAGCAGCTTTCACAAGACCACATTTGGACAGAAATGATGCTGTGTGGTCAAATGTTGCGGTGAGGGAGCTAATGGCCAAGAAGCTGAAAAACCTCATTCAGATGGAGAATTCATTAATTCTCCATCTGTGAAGCTGCTATAAAGCTGCTTGGACCACAGATGATAAAATTGTTCCAGTGTCAATTTGCTGTGAACAAACATTACAGAAACATTTATAGAGGGACACCGTCATTTAGGATTTTAATTTGTGATACTTCTATAATGAACATTACAGAAAGACATTCTGTGATCCATGTGTAGTCAGAAGTTGGGGGGGGGCGTTCCTTCCTCCTCAACAAGACCCAGGTGAACACATTAATTTCTTCATACGGTGTGTTTCCACCTAGCTCGGTTTCGCACTTTAGATATTTTTTTGGCATTTCCATTAAAGCGGAACTATACCGGAAGTTCCTATTATCGCTGTTTTTTTTGGTGTGTATCTGCATCATTACCTTGTTTATGAAGCCCTGACGGTTCGAAACAAACAGTTCAGCCATTGCTGAGAAGGTTGTGTTTTATTGTAATCTCGGGGCTCAACGAGATCACTGAAAATCCCGTAATAGTTACGTAAGCAGCGGTTCTCCTGAACAACCGATTGTCCTCCTCCGGGCGGTAGTCCGGGCACATCCGGTTACGTACATTGAACCGCAGAAGAAGAATAACGTCCGTTGTGGAGGTGTTTCACGAGCGACAGTGTCTTCTGACTCTGGGTCTGACTCCGGTTTAAAGTCATAAAAGGGACTGCGGCGGGGAGTCGTGACGAAGCTATTTTTAAACACTGTTAAAACAATGTTTTGATAATGAGGAGCAGTGCATCCACCGTTCCAGAGGGGGGCGCTGCGCTTCTGAGAACGGATGTGCTGGATAGTACTGGACAATCACAAGACTCTGTCTCCTGGGGGTGAAAGTTCACTCTGAAACATCGCGGCTGAAAAACACTGTCAGAAAAGAGGATTTCTATCGGCTAGTTTACAGAAACTAGGAGGTTTTTGACCATAAAAACAAGTTAATATATGTAAGTAGACCTCCATAACTAACATATATGTGCAACAGGACCACTCTATGTGACCTTTAAGAATAGTACCAAAATGACCCTTCCCTTGGGATACCTGAGTAATGTTGGTGGAGCTAGACCAATGACAAGTCAGCTGATTGATTGGACAACAGAAAAGCTCCATTGTTGTTATGTTCAATGTCATATATATATATATATATTTATATTCTATGTATTTGTGTTTCTTTCTACTGCTGTAAAACAATTGTTGAAAGTTGATTTGTTTCTCTCTGCAGACTCGTCTGGCAAAGACACCACATTAGCCGACAGAATCTCAGGCTTTTTCCCAGGTTATTTGTTCCTTTTTCCTTTTTCCTTTTTTCCCTCCTTTCCACTAGCAGCAGGGCTTAACATGGCAACAACAACAACGAAGAGACGACGAGCAGCTTTTACTGTATATTCATCCAACATGGCAGTCACTGAAGAGCAGCTGCATTTTGATTCAGCTGTTGCTTGCCCAGAGGAGCTCCCCAAAAGCTGTTAGAAGCCATTACTAGAAAGCCATTGCCCTTAAAAAAGGAGTCAACACAGGCGGATAAGAAGGTGAAACTTTCTAAATAAATAAAGAGCACCAGTAGCTGAGCAGATGAGCGCACAAATAAATGGGAATCTTTTTTTTTCTTGTGGCGCCCCCTGGACAATACCACCCTTGGGCAATTGCTCAAAATGTGGCCCAGAAACGCCACTGGTCCATTCAGGTGTTTTGTGTGCACATTAAAAATCTGTCTAAAAAAACAGGCAGATGGTGATTGACATCATCAGTCATTTAATCTAGAAAAAAGTGACCAGAGGTCAGTCATCAAATTACCTGCACCTTCTCCTGCCAAATAATATAAGTGGTGCTCTATAGTGACACAGTGACACCTTTAAGCCATGACTGACATTGACGTGTCCAGGTTGTTTCTCCTGAGATTAACTTTGCAGTGTGGCATCCTTTCAAGTAGGGATTAGAGAAATGTGAAACCTGCTCTTTGGGTCCTCCTCTGCCTCTCTCTTTGACATTCATCCCAAACCATTTGGCAGCACTAACTCTGCAAACTCTTTCATTTACATACACATTCTCAAACTCATCTTATTGTTCCCCCCACCAGAGCCACAGAGGAAACTATTTTCTTATTCACGAATATCATGAACCGTTTTGTATTATTCATCAAAATAATCAGCTTTCAGGGCTTCTTCTCGCTTCCTGTTACACAAGTGAAAAACAAACAAACATACAAAACAAGACATATCTGGCCCTTAAATGCCAATTCTTCAGAATTTGTGGAGCGACAACCATAAGCTACAGAAATGTAATCGTTTGACTTTGAGCAGTGGGGTAGAGAGCGTGGCAGACAGGAGAAGTAGTTCTAAAGCCCAATTTATACTCCTGCGTAAAGTGCTCTGCGTAGGCTCTACCTGTTGTAGAGCCTCTGCGTCGTCTCCGGCTGCACGGAATATTTTTTAAGTGTCCGTCACTCCGTCAAGGGACAACAGAGACGGCAAGTGCTGCGATTGGTCCTCAGGACAGGCCGAGCGAAGCTGCTCTGTGCCGGCTCACAGTGAGCAGCGAGCGTCCACAGAGGGCGGAGCTGAAGACCGCCGACTTCGTCGCTGCCGAACTATAAATACGTCATATCTTAACACACACAGCACATGTTTAGACTCTAAATGGCCAATTTCTCGCTTCATATTATCTTAAAACTGAGTTCCGGGACACAGAAAAGTGACAAACGGCCATTGAACAACAACAGTCTTTCTCCCTCGGACGCCATTGCTCACTGTAGCCAAAAGCACAACAACCTTGCGCAGCGACCCCTACTGATCGGGCGGGAAATTGCATCGCGTGTCCGTCCATCGACGCAGAAGTATAAAGGCTCGAGGCGTCTCCGTGGTGACGCAGACGGATAACGCATACGCAGTCGGAGAAGTATAATGTGGCCTTAACAGTCACTCTGATAATGCAGACTCACGGGTGAACACACACATGAGCACAGATGAGCTGTGTGTGTTTGAAAGTGACTCAACTGCCAAACCATAATCCGTGTGAAGCAACTCAAAGTGTTCTTGATAAACTCCGTGTGAATGCAAAAGTGTGTCTCTCATCTAAAATTAGACTCTGAGGAGCTTTAAACTCCAGGTGGTAAGAAGAAAATTAAATGACAAAACAAGTATTCCTTGAAGTTAAAACAGTTTTTTTTGTTTTTTTTTAAAGTTGATTCTCACAGTTTTTGAGTTATATGTGTTTTTTTTAATAAGTAAAAGCAGATTATTTTAAGCACAGCTCTCTGGGGAGACTTCTGACAATGGCCTCATTTTGCCAGAGTAGGACAGCAATCTTTCTGTACAGGAGTGTGTGGTCGTTACGTTTTTTTTCTTCTGTTAGTTGTTCATTATCTGATGCTTTCGTAGCTATATTTACAAGCTGAGGTAAAAGCTTAATTTTAGCCCCAGATAGTACATGAATACAATATTTTAAACTGGACACACACAAAGTTAAACATAGGTCAAAAGCAGATAAGGATTGTAATCAGTGTAGTTCTGCTCTGCTTGCATGGTGGTCACATTAAAGTACGGGTCTGTCCACACAATAGGGAGTTTAAGTTTTTTTTTATTGTATCAGCATTTTATTCACATGGAAACCATGGAAATCTCGAAATACCTCCCTTGTGTTTTTAACAACTAATACGCTACTTTAGAAAAGTGATGATGTTAAAGGGTAATGATGCAGGTATGTGGCAAATAACCTGGTTCGAGGGTACAGTATGTTGAATTTAGGCGGATTCATCAACAAAAATCAATTAGCTGAAACACATTTTCTTTGATTTATTGTTTATTTTAAAGGTGAAGTAAGTAGTTTATAGTGCCATCTAGAGGAGAGGCTGAAATTTACAACAAAGAACTGCTCCTCCGCTCACCCCCTCCCTTCCCTGAGCGCTACGGTATCCGCAGCTGGTCAAATGTCGTCCTCGTCGTCTTTCTCCGTGTCAGCAGATGAGGTTCGTGAGGCGAGGGAGAGGGCGGAGCTACCGCGGCCGTAGCAGACGAAGCGGAGAGAGAGGAGGCGGGACTTCCGCTACAAGTAAAGAGACGCTTGATTTGTTCTCTCGCGTTTGTCCTTACAGGCTCCGGTAGAAACATGGCGTCTCGCTGCTAACAGTGGCTATGCAACCGCGGCCCTCGACCATGTTATTTTACATGACTTTTTGAAACACTACGAAAATGAAACAAAAACTATTATACAACGACTAGACAATGCAGGAGCACATAATATGTATAAAAAAGTGGATTTTGGGTTATATAAACCCATAAATACTACACATTGTCCCTTTAAATGGCCACCACAAAACAACATTGGGATTGTTTACAATATCTACACACTGGTCCTTTAACGTGCTGTAACAGGACATCATCTACACACCTATATGATACATATATAACCATTCACTCTCAAGTGCTAAGATATTTACAACCCTTTTTTTTTAGTTTTATTAACTAAAAGCTTTCAAAACTGCATGTTACACAAAGTTAACGACAACGATATCTCACTATGAACAAGGCACGGAAACTCATAATAGACCGTATTTAAATGCAAATAGGGTACACGAAATGAAAAGTCGACAAATAATTAATGAATTAATCATAAAGATTATATGGTATTGAGTCTCCTAACAAGTTTAGAGGTCAGAGAATAGGATTACTCAGATGTTCAGTTCATTATATATTAATTTTCATTTAACCCTGTAAGACTCGAATATAGAAAAACCTAAAAATAACAAAATACATTTCAGATGTTGTTGTGGGAGGCATTTGATTCAGAAATAAAATAGTTTTTTGGGGGGGAAAAGTGTTTATGTACATTTTAGAGAAATGTTGTATTTTTGCAACATTGGGCTTTGGTGAGAGCAGAATTTCTGTATTTGTACTCACTTTGTCTGAACAACAATTCTAAGGGTTCATTGTAGAGTTGATTGCTTCCTTAGCCCCATACATCAATAATAATCACACATTAGTCATGTTTTTATGAAGTCATTTATTTAAAAAAAACAAACAAACAAAAACTATTAAACATGATATACTGTAACTAGCTTTTTCTAGCAACTTCTTCATTCCTTTTTTTTTTCTTTCATTGTAAGCGAACGTCCTTAAAACAGTTCTTGTCCTCTGAAAAGCAAAGGCGAACATCACACTTGCTCCATTGCGTGTTGGTGTATCCAGTGCTTGAAGTGGAAAAAATTAGTGCTGGTACTCTCCTTATACAACTGTAGCAATAAATTAGGCTTTGGGCGGTCGGTTCCAGCAGATCATTAAGTGATATATTCAAATACTAGAACATGATGCTGATTTAAAAAAAAAAAAAGAAAATTGTTTCATTGAACTTTCAACTTTCCAGACAAATGGTGTTTGTTCTTCACTTCCAGACTTAACACCTGTCTGTCCTCCGGTGTCATCCATTCTCTTTTGGCCTTTTGGAGCCACACCAACATTTGTAACTAGGTTCAATAAACCATCTGAATTCAAACTGGTTTCGACTGGCGTTGATGTTGACATTCGGCGTCAGTAAGATCTTCTTCACGTGACGTCCTTTCCGGCACACTCGACTCACGAGTCCTCCTCTCGCGAGGGGCAGGAGTGCTGTGCGTACCAATGCACACTGGGTAATGTACTATAGCCATAGAAGTACGAGTATGACGACGTGCGAAGTTATCGTTCTGCAAGTTGGAAAATGAAGAGGATTATTTACAGTGTAATGCATATCTTTTTTACTCAGTTTATATATGTTTTTTTTCAGTTATTTACAGTATGTTATTGTTCTATATATGTATATTGTTTTATAATGTGGGTTCTTTACAGTGTAATGTATTTTTTAACTAAGTTTATACAAGTTTTTTTAAAGCTATTTACAGTATTTTATTGTTCTTACATTTATATATTCACATACTTTTTAATTACAAGGTTTTTCCATGTTATTTCATTCATTTCGAAAAAAAAAGATTAAATCATACATTTTTCGTTGGTGTCAGATTATTTATAATATAATGGTGATGAACACTGGTTGGAAGGGCCCCTTGGGAATTTTTGCTTAGGGCCCCTGGAGACTCTAGAATCGCCTCTGACCATCCACTAGCATCATGAGACTGAACAATAGACCCAAATAACTATGTAAATGTGGTTTAGAAAAAATTAAATAAAAAAATATAACTGATTGTTTTTTGGCATGGCTAAAGTTTACGGTGTACTTTTAATCAGAACTAGAATACTTGTATTATCCAGAAGAAAATATTTTTGTTACAACATGGGGTGTCACATGGTTAAATAGGTAATATGATTGTCCAAAACAGAGAGCAGTGGTTTTGTTTTCCTCCATTTGGAGTGGATGAAGAATATCCCTGCAGCACAGCTTTGCCCTCAACGTTAAACCATTTACTTTCAAGGCAAGTCTAGACTGCACCCGAAGACCGCCGGAAAATCCCGAAAGCCGAGGTGGCTTCTGGGAAATTTCAACTCGATATGCCGCCATCTTTCCTTGGGATACCATTGAGTTAGTAGAGCAAAAACAATAACCATTTCGAATAACCATTTTTCCTGTATAGATCTGCTGAATCGATTCTGTTTGCGTGATTGCTGTAAAGTATTTTTTAAAGCAACGGTGCTGACGGATTCGACTTCACTGTACACGTATAAGGCAAGACACAACGGTTTGGTGCAAGCCAAGCGCTCGACCCGTGGAGGTGGTCAACATGGGCCGCTCTCGGAGCCGCAGCTCGTCCCGCTCCAAACACTCGAAAAGCAGCAAGCACAGTAAGAAGCGGAGCCGGTCGCGGTCGCGGGACAGGGAGAGGTCAAAGAAACGCTCCAAGTCCCGGGAGGCGAAAAGAAACCGTCGCAGAGAGTCTCGTTCCCGTTCTCGGTCCACCACAACTTCGTCCCGCAGAGAGAGAGCAGCCACGCCGCCGGAGCGCACCGACATCTTCGGCAGGACACTGAGCAAGAGGAACGCTCTGGACGAGAAGCAGAGGAAGGAGGAGGAAGAGAGAAAGGCAGAGATGGAACGGCAACGGAAGATGTATGTATATATAAGAACGTAGCACGCATTAAAACAGTGACATATGCTAGGCTAAATGCTAGGGGTAGGCCTGGTTAGGCTAGGTCGGCTACTTTCAGTTGACAGAACACGTTATCTCTCTGCGCTACTTAGCGCATGCTAACAGGTTAGCCGCTAACGCATGCTAACAGCAGACAACAGGGCCCTGGCTGTCGAAGGTAAACGAGCACCTGCAGAACCCATCGCTTGGGGCAAGAACCAGCTCGCGTTCGAAGCGAGGAAGCACTGTTTAGTGTTATCTGCGTCACTCAAATCTCCCTGGGGTCCTCGTTATGGTAGTGTTTTGTTTTCCTGTTCGAGGTGATGCATATTAACGTCACTACTGATGGAGAGATGGCAGAAGCGCGACAACTACACTAGTAGAGTGAGACGACAGCTAATATTTGGTTCAGTAATTATCCCCAGTCCTCTGAAACACAGAGAGATCAGACAAACATTGAAGGAGAACCTCAGGTAACACAGGTTAACTGGAACTTGAGTGAGGTATTTAGACACCAAAATCAAAGTTATGTATAATGATTGGAAGATGGACCTAGAGTCGTTCTTAGAGACATCTCTGCAGCTTTAAACACTCTAATCTTAAACTGATGCAGTGTTATACTATAACTGCACTCAAACAAGCTTTATCAAAGTCATTGACATCAACTTTTTAAATACGTTATCACAGCACAATACCTTCTCATAGTTTACAGGTGTTTGACATTGTGAGTAAACATTACTCTCTTTTGATTACAAATGCAACAGGCTCTGTTCTCCTTTGAAAGCTCTGGGGCTGCATTATAGTCTGGATGAGCTGAAAGTAAAACATTTGAAAGGGATGATTCAGGTTCCTGCATTCACTTCCCTGTTGGTTCTTATTATGACTGTCAGGTGTGATCCAAAACGCCCAGATAACACTGAGTTACAGTTTTGGTTGTACCTTGTTGTCTCATAACTGAAATCCCTGTTCGTTCCTCACCATTGCTGTTTCCCGATAGTCATTTAGTGTTGTTGTTTGTTATTTTTAATGAAACCCTATATTCAAATCTAACCATAAAATGGAATTGGACACAGTTTGGAGTAGCTGTTGTTGCAGCAATGAAGTTCCTGCATCACTAGGTGCTGATACATCTGCTGCAGTCAGGACATTTTTACATTGAAGCTGCGATTTATTGATTACTGAATAAGGTTAAGTGAATTAGGTTAATTGGTTTGAGGTTTGTTTTTTATTTAATAAATAAACTAAGCATTCTGATGTTCAGCTTTACTCCATATAACAAAGAAGTCTTTAAAATAAATTGTTTCAGATTTTTGGATTGATCAATGCATTTTCAAACAAGTAGTCCCATTAATCCTGGCAGATTAATCAATTATGAATATAATGGTTATTTGCAGCCCTTGTTTACATGACACTAGAAACAAACACATTGTGTTAGTTTGGTGAAAACCAGACTTCAAAAATACATATTTTTTATGACTGAAAAGGCATTAAATCAAAATATTACTACTGCATGTATGTATATCTTTAGCTGTACTGGAGTTTGACTCGACTGGCCTGTGTGATCTGCTCTGCTGCTGAAATCACAGGCTAACACATGGAAACAATAGGAGAAGTCGGGGAAACTTAAGAATAAGACAAACCACAACATATCATGGTGAAATGGACAGATGAGGAGACTGATTTTATGCTGTCAGTTTAAAGAACTGAATATTTTTAAGTTAATGGATTCTAAGGATAGTGCTTGACATGCTGCACGCTTAATAATGAAGAAAATTAAGATTGTAAATATCCCCACTGCGACACAAATTAAAGGCTATCTTAATAGAAGTGCATATTTTGGCATAAAGTTTTATACTAGTTCCTGTTCATGTTCTTGATATTGCAATGCAACAATTGTTTGTAAAAAAAAAAAAATCCAGGCATTTTTTCCTGGAAGCTTTCCAAAAGGATTTTCAGTTTGTTTTTAGAAACAGAGATTTAAACCGAACCGTGAGTCAAAAACCCAAGTTTGAATCAAATTGTGGGTTTGGTGAACCGTTAGACTCCTACTACTGTAACTTGGCTTAACTGTGCATGAAAACACATTCACTGTCACCACTGGCCATTTACTGTTGAACAGTCAATTTATATATATATATGCGTGTGGTAGCCAGAGGTGCACAGAGACTTGTCCCCCCACCTGATGTCCTGAGGTGCCCCTGATGTGTAATAGCAGTAACCAAGCAAGGGAGGGCTTGGTTAGTGGCTCTTATTTCCCATTGGCAAAAGGAGTGTAATCAAATCCAAGTTAAGGTGGGTGTTTTTACAGTTGTTGGGAGCGATTTAAAAACACACCTAGAAAAACTACATTATAATGATCCCTGAACAGTGTTGGAGAATCTGGTTATTTTAGTCATTGTGGTTTTATTTTAGTCCAGTTTCACAACTCATATTATACAGTCTAATCTGACACCTGTAGTAACACAGCTAAAGTGAGAAGAATAGACTCTTTAATTTTTTTAAAAGGAAGATCAAAATTCAGCAATGAAACAGGGTATCCGCCGGGTCTTAAAAAGTCTTAAATCCAATAATTTAAATTTAAGGCCTTAAAATGTCTTAAATTGTCCTAAAATCCCATGTAAGGTCTTAAATACAATTTTGAAAGGTCTTAAAAATCTATTAATGTGACTTTTATTTAAAACATGCATAAACTTCAGTCTCACTTTGAAATGTTTCTTTTTTTGAAGATGCGATAACATAACTACAACACGGAACTAAAGTAGGCCACCTGTGCTGCCCGGTGAGAATTTATCGAGCACCACTAGCTAGTGTGCTGTGCGCACACCGCGGTTTATTACAGCTTAGCATAGCAGCGGAGAAAACTTAATGAAAGCCCACAACTAAGCCGAATTGCAAGTTCAAGGATTTGTGGCTCCAGTTTTCCTTCATGTCTTTTGTACTTTTTTGCCATTATGGATTTGAAATGGGTCTCTGCGTCGACGGAAAGCCTCTGCCGCTGCACAAAATATTTTTTAAGTGTCTGTCACTCCGTCAAGGGACAACGGAGACGGCAAAGGCTGCGATTGGTCCTCAGGACAGGCCGAGCTGCTCTGTGCCGGCTCACAGTGTGCACCGAGCGTCCACAGAGGCGGAGCCAAACTATAAATACGTATATATATTGATATATATATATATATATATAAATATCTTAATACACACAGCACGTTTAGACTCTAAATGGCCAATTTCTCACCTCAAATTATCTTAAAACTGTTTTCCGTGACAGAGAAAAGTGAAAAACGGCCACTGTAATATTCCGCTGCAACAACAACAACAATAGTCTTTCTCTCTCGGACGCCATTGCTCACTGTAGCCAAAAGCACAACAACCTTGCGTTAGCGAACCCTACTGATCGGGCGGGAATTTGCAGTGCGTATCCGTCACCACGTATTACGCAGTCGGAGAAGTATACTGTGGCCTTAAGGGCAGAGGTTGTTGCCAATGCTAACCCTGTGAAGCCCTGTGAGACAAACTGTGTTTTGTAATAGCGGGCTATATAAATACAATTTGATTTAATGTGATTTAAGAAAAAGTTTTCTGCATCAGATTATCCTGAGGACTAATCTGTCCTAAGACAAAACACGGCAGCACGTTGTTGTCAATCGCTCTCCGCCGTATTTTGTGGTAATGTTGCATTCGTCTAAAGTACAGAGCAACAGGCTGGATAGCTGCTGCTCACACTTGGCAGGTTCTTGTGTTTGTTTTCGGCAGCTGTTTTAACTGCGTGAAGATTGTCCAGGCGTTTTGGTCCCTTACAAAAGTGCAGTGTGAAAGTGAACCGAACTAAATGAAGGTGTGAAACTTCCCCACCCAGTTGAATAGAGTCCCCCGGACTATCCTGGTACGAAAGCGATGTGTTGCTCATCTTTCCCTTTTGTCCCCACTCTGCGTCCCAGCCGGCAGCAGGAGATAGAAGAGAAGCTGATCGAGGAAGAGACGGCAAGGCGCGTGGAGGAGCTTGTGGCCAAGCGGGTCGAGGAGGAGCTGGAGAAGAGGAAGGACGAGATCGAGAGGGAGGTCCTGCGGCGCGTCGAGGAAGCAAAGCGCATCATGGAGCGGCAGCTTCTCGAAGAGCTGGAGAGGCAGCGACAGGCTGAGTTGGCAGCGCAGAAGGCCAGAGAGGTAACGCTTGGTCGTTTGGAATGCACCCCCCCCTCCCGCCCTCCCTCCCTTTCTCCCTTACCTCTGCAACCCCTTTATTCCTCCCCCGTCCCTGTCACATGCTGACTCTTGCCTTTCTTAGGGAAGTACAGGGTAAGCCAGTGTTAACCCAGCCATGGTCCACATTTTTATATTCCATGCTGATTATAATCAGGAAGTAGAACCATGTCAGTTAAATCATTTCTTGTGAGTTATCACTTCAAAAAGTGATTACATTAGTCCCAATTATTGTTATTGTTATTTAGTACCAGTTTAACTGTGTTTACATGGTTAAAGTTTGAAACACAAATGGTTTTAGCTTTGTGCAGTTAGGTACTTTGTGTATTCTTATAGACCTTTTGGAGTCTTGAGATGATTTCCTTCTGTACTGTGATAGATTGCTAATGGTATGGTTTCAAACAGACCCTCTGATTGAGTTCAGTCTTATACTTTCATACTTAGTATTTCTGCCAATCCAATATCTGTAAATAGGATTAGACAGTTATTTTATTATCATTAATGTTTCGGATTATCTAGCCTAATTTAGGTTTTCATAGGAAGTCCATTCCTTTTGCTACCTTTTGTAATTCAATTGTAAAAGGAACCGCTCTAGCCTTAAGGAAAGCCCCCCCCCCCCCCGTTTGCAAAATAAAGGTAGGCAGCTGATAAATTGCCCCAACTCACCAGGCACCAAAAGGTGGGAGGTTGTTTACACTACAGTGATAATGTATTATAAATGAGAAGGCATTCCGGTGACCCTCACTTGCAAAGCCAACAGAGTGAGAAAAATAGTCAGGGGTGTCACCTTTACCTACATACACTTATTTACCCGTCTCCACATCCCTCTCAACCACAGATGCTGTTCATGGATAAGAACCAGCAGCTTTAGCTGTTAAGGTTTCAGTCGTTAGTTATAGTCAACAAAGTAATCAACAAGGCATCAGCTTGGTATCATCTGTTACTTTCACGCTGAAGTGACGTTTGCTGTGTAGAAGTCTGTGCTTACTTGACAAAGACAGTTTGTACTTTGTACAGGTTTTCTTTCTTTACCATCCCCTCACTTTCTCTTTAACAGTCGTTATTCTTTTTTACGAATCGTCTTCTGCTCCAGGATATGTAATGATGGACCACTACATTTACCTGTTTAAAAAGTTTGAACTATCTTCTGGTCTATCCTACATCTGTTAATTTCTATTTTTTTCTTCATTTTTAAATTGAATTTTTGACTCTTGACCTGCTTCTCCTATAGGGCTGCTGCTACATTTAATACTGTTTTCTGTAAATACATATGTGTTGTTTTTTTTATTTTGGAAACACAACTTACCACCTTCCTAACTAGCACTTGACGCGAGCTGGCCTGCAGCCTCTCGGCTCACGACCGTGACATGTGTCCCCGTACTGTGTAAGTGTACCGTGGTCCGGTCCTCCTTGAACACGCGAACGGCCGACAACCACACTTTGTCCCGTACCTTCAGCCCTCCGTCGTCTCAGTGGGGACGATCCAGTGTAACGACAAAGGAAATTTTAAAAACCACACACACACACACACACACACACACACACACACACACACACACACACACACACACACACACTGTGGCTGCAGGCTCAGACTAAGCAGTGCAGAGCTCAGAGTAATAAAGAGGAATGCCAAGGGCGTGGTATGGCAGAGTCCCCCATACCTACCTCCCCAACCCTCCCTCCCCAGGAGCGCTTCTCTGTCTCTACAGGGGCAACACAGTCCGGACGAGACAGTAAATATTCGACCGTTTAATGCCGAATGCTTTCAACCAGTTGTGTAGGTACACAGGCAAGGAAAATGCGTAGGTATACGTGCATTGGTGAGCCAAAACTATTCCCTCCTTTATTTGTATCCTTTTCTTCTTGCTTATAATGATTTTTTAAGAAAAGTAAATGTTTTCCTTCTAGACTGTATTCTAATTCTGTTTTCTGGTCATGAGTGTGATGAGTGCCCCCCCCCCCCACCTTTTTTTTTCCCAATTCATGTTTAAATTGGAATGTTTTTTCAAAGTAGTGCCCTAGGTGTGGCTAACTTTTGCATTTTTCCGGGTAGGTATGACAGTTATAAAGGTAGGGTTCATTTGTCACCCACAGACTCTATGCCCCCCCCCCACTCCCTCTATATATATTTATTTTTATTTTTAAAACGAGTCAGGCTGGTCATGTACGAGAGGCAAAACAAACTTCTCTGTGGTGTAATGTCATAGCTGTGCGTGCGCATGTGAGAGAGACGGTTAAGAGGGCGAGTGTGTGTGTGTGTGTGTGTGTGTTGGCTGTAGCCTCTCCGTGCGCTAACATGGCACTGTGTCATCCATCTAGGAGGAAGAAAAATCTAAGCGGGAGGAGCTGGAAAAAATCCTGGAGGAGAATAACCGCAAGATCGCCGATGCTCAGGCCAAACTGGTACGCCCTGTTTTCTGCTGATTTTTACATTTCACCCCCCCCCCCCCCACACACTTCTGACAAACTCACAAGAGTCACTTTAAGATTCTCTCACTACATATTATTCTCATACGTCCTGAAAAAGGAACACTAGAATGGATGCAACTATAAACCAATGAATTTTTTTTTTTTTCAATGCCTAAATTAATCGCTATTTTGAAAATGTTTTCTTATTTTGTTTCTTTTTTCAACAAATGGTTTCTGTACTAACAAGTATGATGAAGACATTAGTCTGTCGTGAGAACAAAATATGATGTCTTAAGAGTTAGGTTTAGGAAAATTGGCATTTAATTTGTTTTTTGTGGCTATCGCCTCAAAACTATACACCAGTAATTATTGGGGGGAAAAAGGGAGCAGGAAGAAAAAGAAAAAAACTTTAACCATTAAGTTATGGACCAAACAACCTAAAAAAGATAATTATCAACGGATTCATTTATAGTAAGATAAACGTTGACCGACCTTAATTTAAGGTAGTCGGGTATTATGGCCAAAACAAAAAAAAAACTGGTTAAGCTTGATTTTAACTGCCAAGTGAAACTTATATGTAATTAATGTATGTATTATATGTATTTATATATATATATATTATATGTATTTATATATATATATATATATATATATATATATATATATATATATATATATATATATATATATATATATATATATATATATATATTTAAACAAATATGTATTGTTGTAGCCTTGCCCTAACACTTGTATTATCATAAGTGTTAGATTTCATGACCCCAGCACAAGATGACCCAGATGGTGACAGATGCATTTATCTTATACAGACTTCATTTAGACATGATGAGGCTGACGTGAACCACTGCCAGCAGTGGGGTGGACACTTGAGTTTTGAAGCTCATTGTTTCCACTCCTCACCTGGGTTTAGTTTTTGAATGCTGTGCTTTTGTCTACCGTGGTCCGTGCAGGCTGAAGACCAGTTGCGTATAGTGGAGGAGCAGAGAAAAATTCACGAGGAACGGATGAAGCTGGACCAGGACCGTCAGAGGCAGCAGAAGGAGGAGCAGAAAATGATCCTCGGCAAGGGCAAGTCCAGGCCCAAGCTCTCCTTCTCCCTCAAGGCCACCGAATGAAAACTGCTCCCTCTCCTCTGTCAACACCATCCTGCCCCGCCTTCGCCCATGTCCAGCTCTCCTTCTTCGTCATTTGACCCCACTCCTCCTTCTCCTCGGTGGAACACTCGCTTCGTTTTGGAAGTGCTGAAGGAAGGCCGAGAAAAAGGGGGTGCAGAACAACGCGTTAACTGACCCAACCGCCCCTCCCCCGAGAAGGAGGTGGAGGGACCCCGACCGCTCGCTCCATTCGTCCCATCTCCGTGGCACACTTGACTTTTTTTGGTTTTGTTTTGTTTTTGTTTTAGGGAAATTCAACTGTTGATGTAGAATGCTTTAACATGCTCTCACGCTCTGTTGAGTCTTAACTCCTGGTGCAACAGCAGGCACCTCTGCACCCGTGTCCTCCTTCCATGTCTTCATAGCCAGCAGACAATAGGATGTCGAGCCCCAATTTCTCCTCTAGAATTATGTTCTAGTTTGTCTAGTTTCACCAACTGTTAAAGTTCATGTGCAGCCTGGGAGTCGGCCTGTGGTTTTCCTCTCTGTGATATTTTTTTTTTAGTAAGGGCTGTAAAAGTGAGCGATTCAGCCTCTACATAAGCACAGTTACAGAACTTCTCATCAACCGACGGGTTTCTTTTACCGTACGTCACTTCCTGTTCCCCATGTTATCCCCTCGTGTAAATCAGCAGCTTCTCCTTATTTATCAGCATGCAAGTCCAGTCCAGAGAGGAAACGTTAGAGCTTTCGCTGTTAAAATCAATGTGGTGTAAATGAAACTCGGGCCTGGATGACCAGGCTGTCCATGACTGACACACACACACACACACACACCTTCTACAGGATACGTGTCCCGGCTAAGATAAGTGAGGCTGTGGCTAACGAAGGAGAGAGGGGAGATGCTTCCTGTATGATGTAATGTTATTAGCCTTGCTATGTGATGTGCCGACTCCTGCTCCCCACCCCCCCCACATAAAGAGTGTGTTACAGAAATTGATCCGCAGCGAAAAACAAAAACATGAAACGGTAAAAAGGCAAAATACTTGTTTTTAAGCAGACTCTTTGGGGAAAAACAGTGAAATGCACGGAAAGAAACTCCCAACCATAGACTCAATGTAACTTCCCACGAGTTTTGTTTTGTTTGTTGTAAATTAACTTGATAATTGGCAACTTGGTAAGTTTTGATTCGATCTGGATGGAACAAGTTAAGGTAAGATGAGGTTAGTTTGCGTGTATGAGTGTGTGTGTGTGTGTGTGTGTGTGTGTGAGAGAGTGTGAGTTAGGGAGGCTGACCTCAGGTGGGTATTCTGACTCGTTTCTGAATTTGTCATGTGATGATTTTTTTTTTTGGATTATTTTTTTCCCCCCACTTGTCAAGGGACTGAACCATTGAGTAAATCCATTGAATGCCTACACTGTTGTGTGTGTGAGAGAGATCTTATTTCACTGGTTACTTTAATAACCGTTTTAACCACAGAAAGCCGTTGATGTATAACAAATTTAAGTGTATGGTCTTATTTATAGTGATGTTATTAAATTAGCTGGGGTTTGACGTGTGGTCTCCTTGGCTGGTGGTTTGATCTGCAGGTTTTAGAGCACACTATACATCCATGGCCCACCAGCACTCTTAAGAAGCACTAAATCATTGTGGACTTAACGAAACCACTTAAAAAGCTCTTCTAGTTGTGACACACTGAAAAGCATTTGATCTTAAACCAGTGACCTATTACTTCAGCAAGTAGCCCACACCCAGAAAGCATCAGGTTTAATAACCAAAAACAAATGTGACTGTATTCACATTGAAGCTTTAGGTTTGTCATGTGTTTGTGTGTCAGATCACCACAGTTAACTTTATTGATTTACATTTTAAGTTGTAAAGTCGATCAATTGTCAAGTAGTAGAGAGCAGCAGGTCATGTCGTCACTGAGTCTTGAGAGATGGACTAGAGCACGTGTGTCAAACTCAAGGCCCCGGGGCCAGATGTGGCCCAGCACATCATTTTGTGTGGCCCGCGAGTAATTAATTGGTCTTAAAAATCTGTTAAAATAGGTCTATGCTGCTGTAAGGCGTGCGTTGACCATAAACTACATTTCCCACAATGCATGGTGATGTTGGTTAAACCCACAAAGTGAAGGCACCGCCACTAAATCGCATCGTGTATCATTGTATATGCATCATGCGACGAGTGACATTGAATAAGTAATACAGAAATTTTTAGCAATATTTTACGGAGTAGTTGCCTTTATTTTACATTATATTTGGTTACATTTATTCTGTATGACAGTTACATTTGGCCCCTTTGAGGGTAACCATTATGCTGATGTGGCCCTCAGTGAAAATTTGTTTTACGCCCCTGGACTAGAGCATCACTCCATTGTGGCCCGATCAGCTCCTGCTGCTGCTGCCGCTGCTCCACCTCATCCACAAACCTGGGTCAAATCACGTATGTTTTCACTTATCCACCGTACTACTTCTGCAACTACTTCCAAAAATGGAATATACATGATTTCTAATCAGTAAGAATTGGTTAAAATGCACACTAAAGTGACATTCAAACGTTTATTGACACGAAATGAGGAGGAGGAGGAGGAGGAGGAATGACTATTGAAGTGATGCGTTTGAAAGTTGCACTGCAGAACTGAGGTGGAATCCAGTAAAAAATAGAAAAAAGAAACATTAACAAACAAAAATGTATTTGGAGAAATTATTAAAAACACAACTTCATATATTTGGGTCTGTGTCAATTCCAGTTGCCTATAGAGAATATATCCTTGCAGTGTGCATTATTATTGGGGCCCAAGCATGAAATGGTATTATTTGTTCTAATTATACAGTTTTATAGTGGGTTGATCCAAAGCTATACTTTTGTTGCTGTATACTAATTAGTAAATTTCAAATTAGAGAGAGAAAAAAGAGAAAGGAAGAGTTCTAAATAAAGAAATTTTTTCGCAAAATAATTTCCAAACGCCAGGATTGTTTTTCTTTTTTAAAAAAAAAAGGTTTTATCTTTCTACTATCTATCTAAATGTCTTTTTTCTTTAAAAATCTATTTCTCTGTCCTCAGGGGCGTAGTAAACTGTTGTTTGCACTTCCTAATTGGAACACTTAAAACAGATAACTAGTAGAGGAATGTATTGTACACTGTACTGTGTAAATAAAGTTGTGTATTACAAAATAGTAGATTGTAGATTGCCCACATTAGTCTAGAGAAAAACTAGGAAATGCTGGGCCTGGACCTTATGTGAGTGTATGAGACGGTGACTATTAAATAAATAAAACAGGATTTTAGTTTTTATAGCAAAATCATAACTCTTTTAAAGCTATAGACACTGTGAAATAAACCATTTTGAGTATGAAGAAGTGCTTGAATTTGACTTAGGAAAGGTGCATGCACTGTGTATTTGAAAAATAAATAAATAAAAATAAATAATATTTAAATGGTTGGATGAACAATTGGAAACGTCCCATAGCCCTTTATTCATCTAAAAAGTCGACACAGTTGTAATAAACATCCAGTGCGTGTGTGTGTGTGTGTGTGTGTTTATTCCAGCACAGACGGTTATCTGTGTCACCAACATGTTTATCGGCTGCGCGCGCGCGCGCGCACACACACACACACACACACACACTCTTACTGATCGAATTAAGTGGTGTCAGAGTGACAAACCTTCACACCGTCAGCAGAGATGACACGAGCGTGTGTCAATTAGAGACTATTGTGTAAAAAAAGTCGAGTGTCTCTAACGAGTGTGAATGTTTGCCATTTCAATTAAAGCCTTTGAGTCTTCGACGACAATCAAATGAAGTCTGTGAGGGAAATGAGATGATATTAGTTAAAGGACAAATACACATGTCGTGTAATGTGCGCATGTATAATGTATAACTAATTAATGCTGCTGCAGCTCATTGACAAAAACATTAACGCCTTTTTTACAACAAACTATGCGGAAGTTCCATGATGGCACAAAACAATGTAATGTTTAATATCATATGAATTAATACACATTTGAGGTTGTTTTAATTGTATTAAATAAAAAAAAAGTAAAAAAAAAATGAAAAGAATAACATTATTCCCTTGTGTCACTGTGTCAGCTGCACTTCTAGAGCTGATTTTATTTCCGCTAGTGGGCGCTCTTGCCTTATGAAAGAAAAACCTTGAAGTGGAGTCGATCGAGAGACATGGAGCGGCAGCTGTGTGTGTGTGTGTGTGTGTGCGTGTGCGTGTGTGTCCTGTTGTTTTCAATACGTGATCTTTAGTATTTTATCCACGTGCACACGCGAGAAGTGCGCGCGATTTGAAATCGATATGCCTGATTAATTCACAGTGTGGAATAAATATACATGTTATTATCAAAATAGGTTATTTTATAGTGATGGCATATAATTTATTATTATTATTATTATTTATTTTTAAAATTAATTAATCAATGAATTGGTCTGTTGCCATGTGTGACACATTCATGACGTCATCATTACAGTAAAGTGATATGGTCTAATTAATGGAATTGTTAAGAATAACTATAGGATCGGTGCTCTCTCTCTCTCTCTCTCTCTCTCTCTCTGAACCAGTTGCCCTCTTTGATTGACAGCGCAGCTCCTTTTTTTTTTTTTTTAAACTTCCCCCGGTGAGGGACCAATCAGCGGCGGCGGGGGGCGTGGCCTGGGCATGACCAGCTCCAGCAAATATTCACAGTCTTGCTCTCTCGCACTTACTTTCCAATCCAGGTTTCGGGAGCTTCATCGCTGAGCTGCAGGCACCGTCGTTCACCGCTGCGCCGCGCCGTGCCGTGCCGTGCCGTGTCTCCAGTGTGTGTGTGTGTGTGTGTGTGTGCGGGATAGTGTGTGTGACTGTCTGGGACGGATCCGCAGCCACATTATGAGAATTTCCATCCCAGCTTTTTTCATCTCTCTCATCCTCATTTTTGATCATCTGCTCGTTTCGTTCGATCCCTCGACCTCATTACTGTGTGGCTCCTCTCATTTGTGGACCGCTGTCACCCACAGTTTGTCGCTCAGCAGCTTCACTCGCACCCGCAGCGGCAGCAGCAGCAGCAGCAGTGGCTCCAGGTGAAAGAGGAATATCCCCCTCACTTTTCCTCCTCCGTGGCCGCCCCTGCTGTGGATTCTTCATCACCACTGGACTAAAAACGCAGAGGGATTTATTTATATTCGTGCCACAGCGGACACCACGCGCACCGAGGGATGTATTGTCGCCGCGCTGTGAACGGTGGAGAATATAAACGCACTGTCTGCTGAATGAACTTGCCCTCGTGCGCCTTTATTTGCGTCTCTGTGTTGTGGAGATGCTCTAGTCCCGGGGGGGGGGCTGAGGTTGGTTCCGCGCGTCTCTTTCTGCCTCTGGATCAGGATATAAAGTCAAGAATCTGCGCCTTTTTTTGTTTTTTTTGTGATTGTTGTTGTTGTTGTTGTTGTGTTTTGACGCCGAGGTTTTGGTCGCGCACCCGAGCGGAGGTTACGTGCGCACGCGCTCACTCACCATGGGAGACTCGATGTGGAGATATTATTTTGGAGTTCTGTTTATTGCCTTCAAAGTGGACTTGTGCCGGGCGCTTATCCTGGAGTCCATCTACTGGAACACAACAAATACCAAGTAAGTGGAACACACACACACACACGCATGCACACGCACACACACACACACACACACACACACACACACTGTTAGCGCTAGTTACGCTGCTGGCTGCCGTTGAGTGTGTGCGTCCTGTCTGCGCTCTGCTGGATTTTTTGTGCCAAAATGTGTCGGAAGATCTGCGAATTTAACGTCGCTTTGCCTCTCGCTCGCGGAAAATAACACACACGTTAACGTTTCCTACGTTTATAGACTCTATAGAATTCGGCTTAGCAATGACCGAGAGGAGCGTGATGTGGAATTTGAATGTATTTCTGTTACATTTACGCCCGTTATTGTCAACCGATCTTCTGGAATCGCGCCTGTTATGTTGTTATTATTAATAGATGAATACATAGGATTGTGTGCCAAGTTTTCTCAGTCCTGCGTAATTAGGAGAAAACGCTGAAGCAGTGTGTGTCCAGTTTGTGTCCAGTGTGTGTGCAGTGTGTGTCCGCGCGCTGCTGCGCACTTTTTGGCGAGAGTTTGTCTGGATGATCGCGGGGGGGAGGTTAAAGACGAAGGACAATGCTCCTTCTCCTCCATCCGAACACCTATCTATCCTATATAAGAGAACAGAGGCTCGTATATCATGACACAGCCCTGGTTACAGGTCAGTCTCTGTCCTGTGGAATATTTATTTCACGCGCGGTGGAGAGAGAGAGAGAGAGAGAGAGAGAGAGAGAGAGAGAGAGAGAGAGAGAGCGCGCCCGGTCCGCGGCGGCTCTTGCTCGCTCTGTTCCGCGCTGCAACTCTCCCTGTCACTCACACATTTATTTATTTATTTATTTATTTATTGATTTATTAAATGTTTCGGTCGTGGGTGCAGTTTGTGAGGGGTTGCTGGAAGTGGCTCTCTTTTCTCTGCACGGTGGAATTATTATTATTATTATTATTATTATTATTATTTTTAAGTTCATTTTACGCTCCGATTCCTCGGTCAATAATAAACCCTGCGTTTGGCTCAACAGCAGCTCCGACTGCTCCATCACACACACACATATATAATATACAAGTATAATAATAACAGCATATATGATTTTGATAAATTTTGAGAAAAATCTAGGAAAATGTTGCTGCTTTGACACGTCGAGGAGATTTGGCGGAGCTGCTCGGACGCAGCGCAGGGGCCTCTGTTACTCCAACTATTTAGCGTGGAAAGAATTTAAAGTAGCCTAATGGTGTTTTTGTGCTTGAATTATTCCTGCAAACATGTTGTGACCGTATATATATATATATATTTGCGTAACTCTTATGTCTGTGGAGTCAAAGATTCACTGGTGTGAACATTTAGGACATTATTCTCCTTTCCTGCCTTTGTCCTCTTCTCATAAGATCAGATCACATCACCACAGGACCAAGAAAGTCGGTTAAAACGAATTTCTTGAAATAAGAAAGGTGTCCTCTCCTGCTCCTCTCCTGCTCCTCTCCTCCCCCGGTCCTCCCGCTCTCAGCCCCGGCGGGGGGGGCGCCCCTCTTTGTGGCCGTTTCGTCACGGCCAAAAAACTCCAAAGTCACTCAGTTAAATGCAACTTTGGAGAAACACAGAACAGCGTTTCCCCCCCCCCCCCACTCCTCGCCGTCTTCTCTCGTGATTCCCTTTCGACTTTATAACGAAGAAAAGAGACGTGATGACGGGCGTCTGCGCGCAGCGCTGCGTAATTTCTGTGACGCGCAAAGTTTAGAATCACAGAATCGGAAGAAATATTCAATTAATTCCAACCAACGCAGAAAGTAACAGCGATCCACTGCCTAATCCATAAAAAAAAAACCTAGTAACCCAATGTATGGATTTACCAGTGTATGCGCGTCTGTCTGTTTATAATAATACTAATATTATTACAGTGTAATAGTCTCGCCACGCGCCTAATCATATAACTTCATTATATTGTCGATTATAAGAAGTGAACACATTTTAAATGTTGGTGTAGACCCCATGTACGTTTAAATGTGTGTACATGAGTGTACATATGATGAGGAAAACCGTGTCCGATAATTAAAAAAAAGTACATTTTAAAATAAAAAAACACTCCTGTTACTGAACCATTTGACAAATCTGAGGCAAAACGTTTAATATGAATCATTATGTATGAGTTATATGTCTCAAAATGGATTTGCGCAGTAGATTTGCATATATATATGTTAATTAATAAAGTGTGTATATACATATACATATATATATGTATATATATATATGATTATAGCCCAGCCTAAAGTCAAGCTGAACAGTTCAAAATACTGATGATATTCAGAAATCAGGAGTTTTTTAAAGTAGCACTCTTCACATTTAGCCCTGAGAATAAAAGCTTTTTTCCACTTTGGAGCCATAGTCTTCACTTGGTTTGTCACTTTTGATTATAGAAAGAAGAACAAGAAGAAGAAGGGTTTAAAGAAAACAAAAAAGCAAACAAAAAGAACAAGCATGTCCACCCTTTAAGAGAAGCAAAAGCTCTGGACTCTGCCACAAAAGTACTGGGCATTCCATGAGATTAGCAGTGTGTGTGTGTGTGTGTGTGTGTGTGTGTGTGTGTGCATTCTGTCTGGTGGTGGGTGAGGAGTTCAGAGATAAAAGGTCACAGAGTTACCCGTTGTGTCCAAACATATCCTCCTTTTCAAGCACAATTGTTGTTTTTTAAAAGTTAAAATGAAATACGTCGAGTTAAAATATGTATTTACTTATTTACTATATGCACAATATATCAATTATTATTACGTACGGACAAATGTTACACAACCACTCGCGGATTCATCTGAGGATTATTTGTGGATTTGTCTGGAAATTATGGAACGTGTTTCTCAAACGTCTACATAACAACATGCTCGAGGAAACCACAACATATTCACATTTAAAGAGCTAAAAAAAGTACTAATTAACAAACTAATGTACCAAATTAACTGAAACAATGACTAAAGTAGACGGAATTCAATTATTAGGAGTTATTATCCGCAACTTTGAACTTTGTACCATCAATATAGTTGTTGTTATGCCTGTTGTCTCACTTAATATTAACATTTTAACTGTTTTTGTCCCCTGAGAATGTCGGCCCAGTGTGTGTGTGTGTGTGTGTGTGTGTGTATCAGTCATTACGGTGAATCATCTTTTATTCTTTGCAGCACTCATTTGGTTCAGGGAAGGATCAGTGTAAGGAAATGTGAAGCTCTGATAGAAAGTGTGTGTGTGTGTGCCTGTATTACCTACATGTGGCGATTGTTTGCATTTTTTACTAGTTTACTGTCTTTATGCATGAACTCTGCAGAGAATAATGAAAGAGAATCTCCCCCCACGCTGATACCCCTTCACCCCCAAATATCCCCCCCCCCCACACACACACACACACACACACACACACACACACACACGGCTCCTTCTCCTGCTAATCCATTTTGTAGTCGGGAGGGAGAAACAAAAGCGATGCCTGCTTTACATGGTTTATGTAAAAGGAGCGCAGCCTCTTCTCCACTGCAGTTCATTAAGAGATTACATAGAAGCCCCCAAAAAGGCCCTTTGTGACTGGGCGGCGGTGGGGGCACCTCGGTGGGCACTTCTGTGAATGCTGGGGGTTGGTTAGATAGAGATAGAGCGAGAGAGAGAGAGAGAGGAAGTGGGGGAGAAAGAGAGGGAGGGCTGACATAGAGACGCGGGTCCATCATGAATGACTGATGAAGCCTTGTGCCGAGTCTGCCAATCGCCGTCGTCCCGACCGTCCTCGCTCCCCGCGGCGACTCTAATTTAGACATTTTTCCCTCCTCGAGAGGGAGAAAACGATTGTTTTCATTCCACCTATACGTCAGCTCGGGGCAACGGGGGTGAGAAAGCAAAACCATCTGACAGCGGAGAGTCACACCCCCGGATTATTGAGAGGTTACATTTTTAGTTCCCGAATTACTGCAAAAGGGGGGAAAAGAAAGTTGCGATTTAACATCGAGTAAGAGACACCGAATGGAGGAAAAGTGTCCCGGGGGCTTATACTTCACATCCACCCCGAGGGTGAGCGGGATAATTATGTCTAGGACCCACTCTAGATCCCACCGGCCTGGATTACAGGATGAAAGGTGGAGGAGCACGGAGAGGACAAAGAGGGGATAGGGTGACAGTCGGTGGAAAAGACCCCCTCGTCCCCGTCCGGCCGACAGAGGGCGAAAGCCTCAGCTCTGCCAGAGAATCTCGGGGGTGGATTAACCCACACAGCAGCTGGGATTGAGTCAAAGGGTCGGGCGATATGTTCAGATTATAGCAATAGTGAGACATAAGACGAGAATTTGGTCACATCATAAGGTGACTTTCCCTGGTTTGAAAGGCCGTTGCACTGATAATCAAAAGTATTATATATTGGCAAAGTTGTATTTTATTTTAAAGCCACTTAATAACACTTCTTTAGGTAATAACTAGTAACTACTAGTGATTAGTCAAACTAACGATCATTTTCATTGTTAATTAAGCATTTGAGGATTAATTGATAGGTCGTTTTGGTCCATCAAATTAATTATTTTGAAAAAATCTCACTTAAACCTCAAAATGATGATCATCTCAACACACACCCCATTAACTCCCCCCCTCTGAGTTCTCCTTTACTCTCCTTTTTCTTGAAGGCGTGAAAACTTAGTTAGAAGGTAAACGAGAAAGACAGATGTCCTCCGCCGCCTGTGTGTCCGCAGCAGACTTGGGAAGTTTGTTGTTTTTGTGTGCTTTGACTCACGTTGGTGAAGGTGTGTGTGTGTGTGTTTTCCACTGTTAGGGTTCAAACACAGCTGGGAGTCCACTACTAAAGAGGCAGAGACGGGAATAAGGAAACGCTGCATGTGGTTGGAGAGAGATGCTCCAACGGCCGTATGTTAAAAAGCTCAGAGATGTAGAGATGTCACTGTGATGAGAGTCCAGACAGCTGTGGCTTCTCTCACCTGCTCACCAAATGGTCTGTGGGTGTGTGTGGGGGGGTGTGTGTGTGTGTGTGGAGTGACATGTCGCCAGTACCTTTTATAGGTCGGTCCTGTTACAAGTGTGTATGTCGCTATAATGATCCTGCTCACACTGAACCACACACAGCTGGAATAATTAATGCGTTTGTGCGTTTGTGTCATTGTTAATTAAGCATTTGAGGATTAATCGATAGGTCGTTTTGGTCCATCAAATTAATTATTTTGAAAAAATCTCACTTAAACCTCAAAATGATGATGTTCTCAACTGTGTGTGTGTGTGTGTGTGTGTGTGTGTGTCTGTGTGTGTGTGTGTGTGTGTGTGTGTGAATGTGTATCTTTTTTTGAGGACCAAAAAAACATGATCCATAGGGCATGAGGTCATTTTGTCTGGTAACTTATTATAGTAAAAACAGATATATTTCATATATATATATATATATATTTTTTATTTTTTATTTTTTATTCTCTAAGTGTATCTTTGTGAGAAGCTTAAAACATACCATCAGGAGTGAGGACATTTTGGGAAAGTGCGGACATTTTGTCTGGTCATCATTTTGGGGGTTAAGACCTGGTTTTTAGGGTTAGAATTAGCCTTTAGTTGTGAGAATAGGGATAGTGTGTGTGTGTGTGTGTGTGTGTGTGTGTGTGTGTGGTGTCGACGTCCTGTCTTATTTTTTATTTATTTATTTTTTTCGATGTTTTTATTCAAATTGGTAAAGGGTGCGACTCTCCCACTCTTGCCTTCCGCTCTCATCTCCGTCTCTCTGTCTTCCTTCCATATGTCCTCATCACCTCCTCCTGACATTTTGAATTCTGCAGGTGTGAGAACAAATGGTGTGTGATATGTTAAGAAAGGAACAAAGAAAAGTTCTCCAGAAGTGCGACAACAACTCCTGTTGTTTTATCTTATTTGTCTTGTAACAGTAAAAAAAAAAAAAGCTTTAAGAGAACATCTTTACACAAAAGGCCTAAGCTGTGCTGCCATGCCTCTCATTTACATAATATGTACGGTTTTGCAGTTCATAAACATGTCTGATCTAATGATATTGAACAGATATTGCAGTACCTATCCCAAATCTTTCCGTTTTATCAATAATTTATGTGTTTACTGCACTGGTTCAAAGCAAAAAAAACGATATTTTTTAAGACTCTTGGAATGAATCTGACCTTATTTTATTCTAGGAGTAATGACATTTTGACAGCAGTGATATATTTATGTCTCCAGGGATTCTTTTAAAATTCATATAATGTTGAGGAGGAGGAGGAGGAGGAGGAGGAGGAGGAGGAGGAGGTGGAGGAGGAGGAGGAGGAGGAGGAGGAGAGCTTGGAGAGTGCAGGGGTGAAGGGCCACGGTGGTGCAGCGACGAACCGTGTTGTTTGATGTTTCTCTTGCTCGTTTATGCAGCTGCAATGTCGGGCTCTAAAGTCAGACCTGGTGCACCTGCTTTGTTTGAATGGCTGCTGTTATTAGGGCCAGGTGTCACACACACACATTTACCCACATCTAAACAAACAAAGCCAGAGGAGGACGTTGATAGACAATGATAGATAATGAGCTTTTAAAATGAACAGTGTTGTTCTCAATCAGCCCCGAGGCAGCTGCAAACAAACACCTCACTTTTTTTTTAATTATTTTGTTTTCATTCAATGAAATGAAAGTTAGGACTGGGCAATATCATCATATCGCTATTAATATATATCTTGATATAAATCAAACCAATACTTCTGTAAGGCTGGGTGATATGGCTTATTGTGATATAAAGCTGCACATTCACTCCATACATGAATAACTTATCTACTGCTTATTATTATTATGACTGTCTTATATCATCTTAACATACACTTTTCAATTCACTTAATACCTGCTTTATTTCTTTGGCTTTTTAATGTTAAACGAAAGGATATTTACGTGTCCTAGAAACAATGAAATTGCCGATAAATATGGTCAAATTCTGCGATACAAAGATGACATACGGTATATTATAATGATTTAAAAGTGTTATTAAGTGACATTTGTATAAATATATTATATATCATCATTATATATAATGTATATAATATGACGATCACCAAAATCTGAGACCATATCTTGCCACGTCACAATATAGATATAATGAGTGTCATTTTTTGAAAACACAATCGTGTAACAGAGAGGATAGTGTGTGTGTTCTTGTACTTGCGGCATACTGAGGACCAGTGAGGGTTTTTAACCAACAAAGTGAAGTCATTTTGACGGAGTGAGGACATTTTTGCCAGTCCTCACTTTGTTTTCATTGAAATCACTTCCTTAGGTTTGACATTTTGGACATTTTGGACGACATAGTATAGTATGACGTTTTTGTCAAATTTTGAACCAAAAATTTTTGGTCAATTTTTTTTAAAAATGTTGGTCGACGTAGTATAAGTAAGATGTTTTTTCAAATTCTGGACCAAAAATTTTGGGTAAATTTTTTTTTTCAAATTTTGGACGACTTAGTATAGTATGACGTTTTTGTCAAATTTTGGACCAAAATTTTTTGTCAAATATTTTTTTAAATTTTGGTCGACATAGTATAAGTGCGATGTTTTTGTCAAATTTTGGACCAAAAATAAAAAAAAAAACGAAAAAGTTTTCCAGCCCTTTTTGCTCTGGGGCTCCACCTGCAGACATTTTATGGTACTGCACCCAGTAGTTCTATATAGATGTCATTCATGAAGTAGATATTTGTAATTGTGTTGATTTATAAAGTGGAAATGCTGGTTCTCACTTTGTCAGCAACCCAGTCCTCAGTATGCAGCAAGTACAAGAATGTGTGTGTGTGTGTGTGTGTGTGTGTGTGTGTGTGTGTGTGTGTGTGTGTGTGTGTGTGTGTGTGTGTGTGCACATGCCTCTGGCTAAGGCAGGCCTGACTCTTGAAGTGAACTGTAAAGACGGTGATAAAAAACAGGATGCAGCTATTATGATACAGAAATTTAAACTGTGTCAGAACACACCCATTTCACTGTATATCTGTAAGTGTTTGTGTGTGTGTGTGTGTGTGTGTGTGTATGCTTGTATTTCTGTCATTAGGAGGTAAAAAAAAAAAAGAAATATGTGTGTCCACACAATCAAAAAGGGCCTTTTCAGGGCTAAGACCTGGTTTTAGGGTTCAGGTTAGAATTGGGTTGAGGATGTGACGCGTGCCTGAGATACCATTCATGCTGTCAGACCGCAGATGCCGTGTGTGTGATAGTGTTGTTACATATGTAAAGTTTGTTATCAGAAAATGATTCACCTGGTATAAATACGTACAGTTGGATGTGAGTGTAAAGGTCTTTAAATTGACTTATAGTGTATGTACCATATGCCTTTTTCTCATTATGTGATAAGACCATGGAGGATATGTTTCCTTTAAATGCTTCTGCACCTCAACAGTAGCATTAGCAGCACAGTGTAACACTTGAATGCGGAAACACACCTCGTGCACGGTAGCCATGAACTCAGCCGGTCCATGTCAGTGCAGCAACAATGACGACAATGAAGCGAAAGCCAGTTTTTCACTTTTTTATTTGCACATTTAGAACCACAACTATTTGTAGTTGCACGACAAACAGATCATTCTTACTTTTTAACATTTTTCGCTTCATTTCCACCAATTTGTTTACTCTCGCCTGCAGCTACATGAAGAAAAAACCTGTTCTGACATTGACTTGAAACCTAACACACACACCACACATGCATGTGTCTCATTCTTACTGAGCCCCTGTTCCTCTTTATGTTGTCTTCATGGAAGCAGAGCACTTCTCCCTCCCTCTCGCTTCTTTTGCCTCAGACCCAGACACATGCATGTTAACATGGCAGATGGCGCTATAGTGCACACGTGTCCTCCTTCTCGTTCTCTCTATCTTTCACTGTGACCTCGTGTCCGTCACTGGACCGAGGGGGGCAGATGAAAAGACATTCACTCGGCCGGGTTTGGCGTGGGTGTTCCCGTCCGACACACACACAACGCAGGCCGTGCACTTAAATCAAGACGCGATCGTCATTTTCATGAGTCAATATTTGCACCGCCGCGCTGTCTGTCTGTTTGCTGGTATTAATATGCTTGATGTGCAGTTGAAAGGCCTTGTTAACATTTCACATTTTTTGCGGGGGGGCAAATTCG
The DNA here is from genome assembly GCF_963457635.1 of Microchirus variegatus. NCBI lineage: Eukaryota > Metazoa > Chordata > Actinopteri > Pleuronectiformes > Soleidae > Microchirus > Microchirus variegatus. Next base: position 31,873,489 of record NC_139806.1, on the reverse strand, counting down.
TTTAGCAGCTAAATACAGGGTTTCACCCTCTACCTTGAGCTCCAGCTGTGTGTGTGTGTGTGTGTGTGTGTGTGTGTGTGTGTGTGTGTGTGTGTGTGTGTGTGTGTGTGTGTGTGTGTGTGTGTGAGAGAGAGAGAGGGGGGGGGGGGGGGGGAATGCTGCAGGGGCTCTCACTGCACCCAGACTAAATGACAACATTATTTCACTTTTGGAAAGAATTTAGGGAATTTCAACCGCTCTCTGAGACACAATGACAAAACGCTCCAGGCTCTCTCTCTCTCTCTCTCTCTCTCTCTCTGCGAGTGTGTGCGTGATAGAGAGAGTGTGTGTGTGTCTGCATAAATAAATAAATAAAATAAATGTTAATTGTCTCACATGACGATATGGGCCAGAGTCCATCATTTTATTTTTGATTTCCTGTCGCTAATAAAACGCTCCGCCTCCTACAGAATTCAACTCTATGAGCAATTAAGCAGTTCGATGTGTCCACAAAGAGGAATTGCCACTCATCATATATTTATTTATTTATAAAGATGTATATTCTGTGAGGACACTCATAGATGTATTCACACATAATGAACGTCTCCTCGTCATCGTTTTTTTTTCCCTGCAGCTAACTAACACGCCTCTGCTCTTGTTCTTCTTCCCAGATTCGTGCCAGGCCAAGGAGTAGTGTTGTACCCTCAGATCGGGGATAAGTTGGACATTGTGTGCCCGCGCGTGGACGGCGGGTCGACCGACGGCGTGGAGTATTACAAGGTTTACATGGTGCCCAAGGAGCAGCTGGAGAGCTGCACCGTCACCAAGGCCAACACGCTGCTCCTCAACTGCGTCAAACCCGACCAGGACGTCAAGTTCACCCTCAAGTTTCAGGAGTTCAGCCCCAATTTGTGGGGCCTGGAGTTCCTGAGAGGCCAAGACTACTACATCATCTGTGAGTACATCCCCTGAAGGCATCATCAGTCAGAAAAGTATTTTAGTTTAAAAGTGAAAACAGCATCGGAAAATCTGGTTAAATGTTGAAGAAGCAGCTGTTTGATGACAGTTTGAAATGTGTTGTGGTGCAAGACGGAGCTTGTGAAGTAGGGATGAATGAGCTTTTTACGCTATATGATAGGTCCATATACTGTATATGATTTCATCATTTAGTCTCTGTGTAAAATAAACATACAGATCAGATAATTCATTTTAAAAGAAATATCTGCATAACATGCACAGGAGTTCAAACTCACTAGTTGATTGTTAGTTTGGGGCTTTTTTTTCTTTCAAAACTCCCTGTTTTGCTTCATTTGGCTGCTCAGACTTAACTACAGTTAACACTGGTATCAGGGGTTCTCTCTTGGTGTTTGAATAATGAACATAACAGTTGAAACTTACTGAGATGTACAACAGATACAAGCACTGTCCACACTTCCCCGATCTGTTACCGCAAACCCCGCGACTACTTCCTGTTACCGCTGATGTATTAACAACAGACGAAGAGAAGTTCTAAAATGAAAATAACTTATGTGTAGTTTATTTTTGGCCAATATCTGGGGCTCTTATTTTGAAATCCAGTTTGAAAAGAATTGTTGCTATGTAAGATTGACTGTCGTGTATGAGGAAGTCTTTTCGACTGGTTCATGGAAGGAGCAATAATTACATTATTATTATCTGATCCACTAACTTTAACAACCGTCAGACTTACGCTGATAATAACCTCAACTTTGATTTAAAAATATGCAGAAATAGCATCCAAAGAAGTGTGTGTTTATTCTCTTATAAGGATTTGCTTCTTGTGGGGACACGGGGAATCTGTAGCCAAACCACTGACGGTTGTAAGAAAATGTCCCGATGATGCAATGTTTACAGATGGTGTCAGTGCTTTGCCACAAATCGCAAAACATTACCTGGAACTCACCTCTTTAGGTGTTGCACATGCTATTTACCCGTGCTATATGAGCTTCACCCTCCATCCTTTTTGCCCTTGGAAGTGATTCAGCATCATCACAGTCCCATGCTGCAGATGTGTTCCTCGCCGTTCATCACCTGCGACACACACACTAACACCGTCCTAGGAGGAAGTTGTGTCGGGCTTTAGCGGCGCCCCCCTGGTTAGAAACACTGAAGGTGGACCGAACCATCTGTGCGGCACCGATGGGGGGGCTGTGCGTCAGATAGGGACCATCTGCGAGGCTCTGCCACCGCCATCTGTGAGCTGTCACAGTAGGGGAAGGCCATATTTCTGAGTGAGTGGAAGGAAGGCAAAGAGAGCAAAGAACGAGAGGAGAGAAGTGCATGGAATACTGTACCTATAACCCAAATCATCCATTATGGTGACATTTTCCCAAATTAAAATGTGGAAGTTAACAGCTGATAGCGCTGCGTGGTGTAAATCCCATTTTTAACGGCCTGTTCCAGAGCAGGCCTCTGAATTTAAATGTCCTCTTCTACGCTCAGAAGTCAAATTAGAGGGATCTGTTTAGCAGCTGCTTCGGAAAAACAGTTTCTTTAACACCACATGCCTTTTTTTTTTTTCTTTCCACTTCTGCAGACGTTAACAGGCAAACAGCTGTAAACAGCTCCAGTGGCTCATAGCTGTGGGATATTTGCATGTCAGCTCATGTCTCGCTGTGTCTTTCAGTGTCTGAACAGGTCAGACGTTCGTTCTGCTAAATACACTTGTTGCTAATAAAGCAGGTTAAACGACTGATAATAGCTCCGAGGCAGAACTACACTAACAGACACTCGCTGTCAAATACACTGGATAAGAACATCTGTACGGAGAAGACGAGCAGAGCATTAGATGTGCTTTGTGTGTGTGTGTGTGTGTGTGTGTGTGTGTGTGTGTGTTCTTGTACTTGCGGCACTTTGGACCAAAAATTTTGGACCAAAAATTTTGGACCAAACATTTTGGACCAAACATTTTGGACCAAAAATTTTGTTTCAAATGTTTTTCAAAATTTTGGTCGACATAGTATATAATTTCGTTTTTTTCAAATTTTGGACCAAAAATTTTGGATCAAAAATTTTGGACCAAACATTTTGGACCAAACATTTTGGACCAAACATTTTGGACCAAACATTTTGGACCAAACATTTTGGTTCAAATGTTTTTCAAAATTTTGGTCGACATAGTATAGAATTTTCGTTTTTTTCAAATTTTGGACCAAAAATTTTTTTTCTAAAATTTTGAACGACATCGTATATTATGATGATTTTGTCAAATATTGGACCAAAATTTTTTGGTCACATTTTTTTTTTAAATTTTGGTCGACATAGTATAATATGACGTTTTTTGTCAAATTTTGGACCAAAAAAAAAATAAAAAAATGTCCAGCCCTTTTTGCTCTGGGGCTCCACCTGCAGACATTTTATGGTACTCGAACCAGTAGTTCTTTGTAGATGTCATTCATGAAGTAGATATTTGTAATTGTGTTGATTTATTAAGTGGAAATGCTGGTCCTCAGTATGCAGCAAGTACAAGAATGTGTGTGTGTGTGTGTGTGTGTGTGTGTGTGTGTATTTGCTCTCCTCTCACCTCCTCCTCGCCTTCCCTCCAACCAAACGCAGCAGTTCATTATTTAAGAGCGGTGCTGGTGGTTTACTTCTCCTGTTTCTCACTAAGGATTTGTAATGATCACACACCCACATATATATATATATTAATATACATGTAGCAACATGTCTACAGTTAAAGATTAAAACACTGTGCTGTGAAACAAATACGACACAAGCACTAGTAATAGTAAAAGTGTCAGTGTTCGTGTGGTGGCAGCCATCTTTGAATCCTGAACTCGGGGGGTGTTTGAGGTTGCTCAGCATAATTAGTTCATCTGTTGTTTCCTCTGAATGTCTTTATTTATGCATATCCTCTGAAAGCTTATGGACATTAGTGATGAACGTATTCGTTTTGTTACAAAATGTCAGGTAAATATGTGTCTGTACATATATATAATATGTACATATATTAAATGTGTGTGTGTATATATTAGATTTTTTTACCCACCAAAATAATAATATATTATTATGTTTTAACAAACTTTTTGAAAAATAATATTTTTTTATATCCCTGTCTGAGGCATTACCTCCAAGACCCACCAGTGGGCCATGCTGATATAGACAGTTACTGGTACATGTACAGCAGGTGTGTTGGTGTGAGGGTAGATAGATAGTATTTGTGTGACATGCGCCCAAACACACACACACACACATTCGTGTACTTGCTGCATACTGAGGACTGGGTTGCTGACAAAGTGAGGACCAGCATTTCCACTTTATAAATCAACACAATTACAAATATCTACTTCATGAATGACATCTACAAAGAACTACTGGTTGCAGTACCATAAAATGACTGCAGGTGGAGCCCCAGAGCAAAAAGGGCTGGAAAACTTTTTTTTATTATTTATTTTTATTTATTTTTTTGGTCCAAAATTTGACAAAAACGTCATTCTATACTATGTCGTCCAATTTAAAAAAATAAAAATGTACCCAAAATTTCTTGTCCAAAATTTGACAAAAACGTCATACTATACTATGTCGTCCAATTAAAAAAAAAAAATGTACCCAAAATTTTTGGTCCAAAATGTGACAAAAACGTCACACTATACTATGTCGTCCAAAATTTGAAAAAATCTTTGACAAAAAAATCTTTGGTCCAAAATTTGACAAAAACATCATACCTTACCTTACCCAAAATTTGAATTATATTTTTTGACAAATTGAGTATAGCATGTTATAGCAACCTAAGGAAGTGATTTCAGTGAAAACAAAGTGAGGACCGACCAAAATGTCCTCACTTTGTAAAAAATGACCTCACTTTGTTGGTTAAAAACCCTCACTGGTCCTCAGTATGCCGCAAGTACAAGAACACACACACACGCAGCTGCACCAGTACAAACTGTACACATCACTGACAACAACAACAACAACAACACTCCTCACAGCCTCCTCCTCCTCCTCACTTTATCTGCACACGTAGTTCCATCTGCAGCTCCTGACCACAGCCTGAGCAGACGGGAATATTTGATTTCCCACCACCTCTACCTCCCTCCTCCACATCAGTCTGCTGAGTCAACATGTCGCAACACAAGAGCGGTGGGAAAGTTCGCTTTAAAATGGAGGTTTTGAAAAAAAAAAAAAAAAACAATTTTGCAGTTGTTGCAAATAACAACCCCAGTCATCCAGCTCTCTTGACGCACCACTGCCGCTCCCATCGCAGCTTTATGCAGAACGATGTGCGTGTGTGTGTGTGTGTGTGTGTGTGTGTCACCCTCTGATGTCGATTGTCTCTTGTTGATAGCTCGACCCCCGGTTCTGCAGCTTTAACGGCCCACTCCTATGATGTGTATTTAGCACATTGCTCCTGTTTTTTTTATGGCCTTTTATGGACAAGAAGGAAAGCACAAATAAACACGTAAGCAAGAATAAATACAGGAAGAAATAAGTTGAATGGAGAAAAAAAACTCATTGTTTTTGGGAGTTGTTTTGTGTTGTGTGTTTGCAGTGCAGAGCATATAGGTGCCACATGTGCATGAATCATAGGTCGTGGGTGTAATTGTGGATCATATGTTTTGGGATGTAAAACAGTAGATACATCACCCTCCGGCTCTATTGATCCATCATAGTGTGACTCCGCCTCAGAGTTCACAGCAAGGATCTCATTAGTTCTTTGGAGCGAGCTTTTAATTAACGAGCGTTTCATTCTCCATTTCTTCTCACCACCACCCAACCCACCCCCATATATACAGTACGTGTGTGTGTGTGTGTGAACATTTTTAAGTGAAAAAACAAAACAAAATTTGCAGGCTCTCCCTTGTGGCACTTCAATATACATCACTAGGACTGTATGTTGCCAATTAAGACAGCATTTTCAAGTCGCTCATGTGAAATTGTTCTGATTTTAGCCGTTCACTATGGCTAAAGGAAATTCACCAAAGTTACTTTTTTTTGAGAATCGTGCCAAGAAAATAACTATATGAGGATTCACTATTGCAACAGAATTCACTTTATAAATCATCATCATCGTGAACCATGACGTCTCTGACTATTCTGCTGTCATGTCTGTGACACCTAATGTTATTGTTGAAAGGCTGAATCGGACGTTTTTAATGAGATATGATTGACAAAATGAATTTAAACTGAAAACCTATATAAACATATAAAGAATGGTGTTCAAACACGCAACTCAAAACACAGATACTCATTAGACACATTAGACTGTGTCATCCTGCGCTTTAGTCTAAAGGCTGGCAGGTTCCCGCTCAGGACTAATGTATATCACATTCTGTGAAATTCACTCTTGTAATGTGTGTGTGTGCATGCAGCCTGGTTTTCATGTCCCTGGGCAGCTGTATTATGTAGATTTCTGTCAGTGCATATAAGTGTGCAGATATGTGCGTGTGTGTGTGTGTGTGTGTGTGTGCACGAGCATGTGTGCCTTTTCATCAGAGTGTCCGCGCACATCGCCGCTCTTTCCGGTTCGGAGCACACGAGCTTGACGTGACTGTTAGTGGCAGCGTGCGGCCTGTAGTCGGTGGAACCTAGTGAGCAAGATGATTACATGACCTAAAGAGGGAGAGAGAGAGAGGAAAAGAGGGAAACAGGGGGGAGGAAAGAGTGGCAAAAACATAAGAGAGCTAACAAAAAGGGAGGAGGGGCTTGTACAACAAGAGACAGACGATGCAAGATGAGTTGAAAGAGGGCACAAGAAGGACAGTGACAAGTGCATTGGCAGTCAGAGCACAGACACGCACGACGTTACAGTGATAACTTTCATCACCTTCTGTCTCAGCTGAGGCGTCCTGTCCGTCCTCTTCCTGCTGCTTCAACGGGAACATTTTTCTCCCGTTAAAAACTTCAAAAAATCTCATTAAAACATGCTCTCCAGGGAAACTATCAAAGCTTTATTTGACCTTGGCGTTGCCAGGTTGGTCGCATTAAAGCAAGTAATTGCTTTACATCACATTATGAAAAGGGACGGCGGGATAAATCGAGAGCTGCTAAATAACGTAAATGATCTTTTTTTTCTTCGTCATTTTGAAAAAGGTCTCCTGCAATCGTTTCAGGAAATGTCTCCCAAAATGACTTAAAGGTGACATAGAGTGGTCCTGTTGCACATAAATGTTAGTTATGGAGGTCTACTTACATATATTAACTTGTTTTTATGGTCAAAAACCTCCTAGTTGCTGTAAACTAGACGATAGAAATCCTCTTTTCTGACAGTGTTTTTCAGCCGCGATGTTTCAGAGTGAACTTTCACCCCCAGAAGACAGAGTCTTGTGATTGGCCAGTACTATCCAGCACATCCGTTCTCAGAAGCGCAGCGCCCCCCTCTGGAACGGCAGATGCACTGCTCCTCATTATCAAAACATTGTTTTAACAGTGTTTAAAAATAGCTTCGTCACGACTCCCCGCCGCAGTCCCTTTTATGACTTTAAACCGGAGTCAGACCCAGAGTCAGATGACACTGTCGCTCGTGAAACACCTCCACAACGGACGTTATTCTTCTTCTGCGGTTCAATGTACGCAACCGGATGTGCCCGGACTACCGCCCGGAGGAGGACGATCGGTTGTTCAGGAGAACCGTTGCTTACGTAACTATTACGGGATTTTCAGTGATCTCGTTGAGCCCCGAGATTACAATAAAACACAACGTTCTCAGAAATGGCTGAACTGTTTGTTTCGAACCGTCAGGGCTTCATAAACAAGGTAATGACGCAGATACACACCAAAAAAAAACAGCGATAATAGGAACTTCCGGTCTAGTTCCGCTTTAAAATGCTGCAGCACATATGCCAGGCCTGTAACATGTATAATGTGAAAATACCTTAACAATCTCCATAAAAGAGAAGGATGACAAAGACAAGACGCTCGTGTTAAATGCGCTGTGGAGCGAGTGAGTGACCGCTAAGATGTGGTCATTAGACGGACACCTTGGGTATGTGGAGGTAACCCAGCTTGCCCCCTGCCTGGCTGCAGTCACAACCGTTAACTATAGCCCATAATAATAACTCATGGTCACTGCTGGTTTCATGCTCCATAGCAACCTGATGCTTGGTAATTATGCTTTGAGTTGAGATCATAGCTGCCATCTCCTCTCTTCTCTTTCTCTTTCTGGGACACATCCCCGTTCATTCATTCATTCATTCATTCGTTCGGTGTACGGTTCACTTCCTGTCAGTCTCTGTGATGTTGATGTTATTGTTGTTTCAGTATTTATGAATAGTCCACCCTGAGTATTTAATTACACAGTGTTATTAGCCTTTATGTCTTTATGGAAACTTTTCTGCGATGGATGACAGATTTTTTTTACATTGCAAACCATATTGCATCGACTTTATCATTTAAAAAAAAAGGATCGATCGTTACCTTATATTGTAAATATCAAATGAAGGCCACTCTTGAAATATTGCTTCAGCCAAACTGGACATCACAACAATGTGTTATAACATAACTTACAACACATTACATTATTATGATTGTTATTTTTAATGGTCTTGTTTTATTGTTTATTGTGATTTGTTAAACTATTCTACTTTTCTTAGGTTTTGGCACTTTTGCATCCATCCATTTTACTGCTTTATCCTCCACATGAGGGTCGTAGGGGTGCTTTGCCTATATTGTTTTTATCTACAGTGACAGATATATAATTGACATACTTTTTTCCCCTTTTACCCTGAGTATCCAGCGTGTGGTTTGTCCGCCAATCTCTGTATTTAAAGTTGCTGTTTAAATAAAAATTGGTAATGTACAAGGTCATTAAAAGGAAGTGGTTATCTGTGCTACAGATGAACCCAAAGTGGGTTAAGAGCTCCTCAGTCTTTATCAGGAGTGTGGCTCACACATCGTCTGTTGTGTTAAACACAGAGTGATTTTTTTTTTTTTTTTTACACCACCACCTGCTTGATTTGATAAATGGGAGAAAATGAAGTTAAGCAGGGTAAATGCAGTTAGGGAGGGCGAGAACAGGGCGGGGTGCATGCATTATGGTGTGTGTGTGTGTGTGTGTTGGCATCAGGGTTGCTGCTTGGAACTGTGCTTGCAGTGATAATGCAAACAGTTTTTACAGGTTGCTCTGACAAAAACAACAGACACAGAGAGGCTTTTACATGTGACACGTGTAAGACTCCGGTCTTAAGCGGCACTTTGTCATAGTCAGTGAGCGCTTTAATTGTGGCACCTTGTTTTTTCGCAGTCTTGGGTGTGGGTTTGTTTATTGAAGCTGTTTTGTTCAACTCTTTCTTAACCACTTCACCAAAAGCAGTGAGTCATTAGACTGCAATTCCCAATGTGTCCACATGTAGCTTTTCTTACTCTTACTCTTACTCTGACTTTTTCTGCATCCATTTTGCCATATTTCTCCCTCTTGTATCCTCACTTAAGCCCAATTTATACTTCTGCGTAAAGTGCTCTGCGTCGACGCAGAGCCTGTCGAAGAGCCTCTACGTCGTCTCCGACTGCACAAAATATTGTTTAAGTGTCCGTCACTCTGTCAAGGGACAATGGAGACGGCAAGAGCTGCGATTGGTCCTCAGGACAGGCCGAGCAAAGCTGCTCTGTGCCGGCTCACAGTGAGCACCGAGTGTCCACAGACGCGGAGCTGATCCCCGCCGATAACGCCACTGCCAAACGATAAATACGTCATATCTTAACACACACAGCACATGTTTAGACTCTAAATGGCCAATTTCTCGCCTCAAATTATCTTAAAACTGCGTTCCGTCACACAGAAAAGTGAGAAACGGCCACTGTTTCAACAACAACAGTCTTTCTCTCTCTTTCTTTCTCGGACACCATTGCTCACTGTAGCCAGAAGCACAACAACCTTGCGCAGCGACCCCTACTGATCGGGCGGGAAATTGCATCACTGATCGGGCGGGAAGTCCGTCACCACGACGAAGAAGTATAAAGGCTCGAGGCGTCTCCATAGTGACGCAGTCGGATAACGCATTACACAGTCGGAGAAGTATAATGTGGCCTTTACTCCTCATTTCTGAGTCTTGGCTGGCTGCAGTCAGCGGTAGTTGATGACTAAATCTGTTTGTGAGGTTCTTGTATGAGGCAGGTCTATGCCATCCCCCCTCTTCCTTCTGTGTTCCCGGCCCTTAAGGATTAGCTGGTTAACTCTAGCCCAGCTCATCTGTCCAGCTCGGCTTGTCTGGCATCAGTCCTTCAGCCAGTCTTAGTAGTTTTTTACAATCAAATTCCCCTTTAAATCCAAGTCAGCCTTGCCTGGAACGCAACCTTGGAACTGACAGTGTGTGTTTTGTTCCACGTTTAAAGGGCAAGAAAAGTTAAAAAGATCCAAAACAACTCCAGATTGAAGGATGTTTTTTTTTTAGATGTGAAGGAAATTACAGACAAGTTTGATGTTTTTTAGCTCGTCTTTTCATCTTCAGTTCAGATCTGTCTTTAACGGCTTAAAGTGCCCGCGTAAATCGTCTCTTTCGAATATTTGCCATTTTTTCCTCACCATTAGACTTGTAGTCGAAGTTTATAAGCTGCTCTTCTTCCCACACCAGATCCAATGGTGGAAATATTTAGCTCACGAGAACACAGGAGCTGTAGGTTGCCTTGATTGGTGAGTTTTGTGTCACTTAGGTCAATTAGAATGAAGGATTTCAGACACTGAACTCACATAATAACATATTTGAACTCACTGATGGAGGCAGCAGTAGATCAACAACAACAACAACGTGCGTGGTGTGATGTGGAGATAGAGCGGGTTTACAAAAAAACAAAAACTTCTGTTTCCAGTTTGAAAATGTTATTCATAAATGCAAGATAAAGTAATGGACATGATGTTGAGGTAGCACAGACTTTTGCATAGTGGCTAAATCTGTCTGTGCTGGCCATCATGTTTTCACCGAGGTCGTGCATGCCATCTTTTGCTAGTCCTCAGTACAGGGTGCCTGCAGGGGGGGCTCTTGCAGCCCAGTCAGCGCTGACTGCATGGGCTCATCCAACCACACTTCAAAAACAATCTCAGGAGTGGCACAAGTAGCGACATGTGCACCGTACGAGACCCACTGCCCTTCTCGCCACGTGACCTCTGACCTCTTTAGCACAAGTGTGCTTAAGTATGCTTTACATTCCACGCAGCTCCCACCTGCAACCTCACAAACCATCTCTGTGTTTTTCACTCCACAAACACAAAAACTATGTCCACATGAATGACATTTGTTAGCCCCATAAATGCATATATAGGACTAACAGGTACATACGTTTAATATCTGCATGCACGCACACAAGTGCGGGGGCACAGGAGTGCAAGCCTTTAAGAAGCTTTGTGCGTAATGTGCTTTTCAGTCTCCAGTGAAGAGCCATAGGTCGACGAGACGGAGCGAGAAAAACAGAGAGATGGGGGAGAAGGAGGGCAAGGTGGAGGGTGAGAAGTGGGGGGGGGGGCAGGGAGTCCTTGTTAACATGCTCTTGTGTGTCCACTCCCATCATTGTCTTATCGAAGCAGCGGGATTTGTATCAAAATGAACGCTCGCCCAGGGGTAGGGAAAGGAAGGGGAAAAGGTAACAATGGGGAGGAGGAGAAAGTGCATGCATGGGCTTCGTTATTCAAAGCTTTTTTTTTTTTTTTTTTTTTTTTGTTAAATCAGAATCGGGGTGAGATGTGTTACAACAAACAGTTTAAACCTCTCAAGAGTTAAACCTGCATGGGGCTTTTTTGCTGTACTCTACAGGTTTTGGACAGGCTTCAGGTCCAGAAGGACAGACACGCTAAGGTGACGAGCGTGTAGAGAAAAGTGGGGGGAAAAGAAGATGAGGATAGGCTGGAGAGGAAGCAGAGGGAAGGGGAGGGGAGGGCTGGGGGGGGTGGGGGGGGGCGTGCTGCGCTGTGGTGGGAGCAGTCGCAGTGAATGTGGGCCACTGTGCGTTGGCGGGAAGCCAAGCTGCTAAGCCCTGGCAGCTCGTTAGCCTCTGTGTTACCGACCTGATAGACCACAAGCCCGGCCCACCCCCTCCTCCTCCTCCCCCCCTGTCCCTCCCTCCCAGCCTGCTCCCTGTCCTCCTCCTTGATTGACGTTCGCTGCAGTTCCACGCAGCAGCCTCCGGGGGCGGCACAGATAAACACACACACAGGCTCATACACAGAGTGTAGAAAAACATCCAGCCATGAGAAGGCAGTTTGTGGGCCACATGTGTATTATTTTTAAAGAAAATGTGCATTTTTAAACATTCCATACATCATCTGCATACAGAGCCTATTTGTTTCTTTTTTTTTTTTTAATGTGTTCCCTAATATCTGCTCCCGTCTGGCTCTTAAATTCAGTTTTTTTTTAGCTGATCCACAAGCTTGGCTTTCAGTTTGTTCCTCAATAACTGGCTGCCACTCTCTCTGTGTTGTCAGTCGCTTTCCAAGATGGCCACTGTCACCGTAGCCAGAGCTGACTCCCTCCCTCCCTCCCTCCCTCTCCCAGCCTCCCTCCCTCCCTCCCTCCTTCCCTTAACTGTCTCCTTCAACGATCCCCATCAGCACAGTTACGGATATTATAGTCGCAATTACTCAAACTAATTGACTACGGGGATGGGAACTATTCTGCCAGAGTGGGGCAAGTGAGGGGATGAACGGGTGAATTGTGATTTTATTAAAGAGGGCATGAGTCATGTGCTGCCTCAGTGGAATCATTTCAGTGCCTCTGTTGTCTTTCAGGCACAATTCCCCAACATAAGTTTTCAGCTATAGATAGCCACATTTTTGTGTTGTTTTTTTTTTGGTGTGTGTGTGTGTGTGGGGGGGGGGGGGGGGGGGGGTTATCCTGCAGTGCCGGCTCTTGCCTTTACACAGACATTTATCCGGCTCTGTTGTTTCTGGAGTGTTGCCGTAGCAACGTTCACTTCCATGTTCACTCCCTTTAGATGAGGGTGAGGCAGAATAAACAGGCTGAGTAAAAGAGGGTGGTTAAGTGGGGGTTGGCAACGTATTGGTTTGATCAATAATTCAAAAAAAATAACCTTTCAGTGTAATATCAGTTGGAGTAGCTGAGAGAGAATGTTCACACATTCTAAACCTCCTCGAGACTCTGTTTGTAGCTTGTCATCAATCTTTCTTTGACCACAGGAAGTTCAAAGAGTGGGTTCTCCTATTGGCTACTAATACCATATGTCCATATGGTACGGTTTGGTTTGGTGCCCTTTCTGTATGGTTTGGAATGCGAACACCTTGGGTCTGGCTTGCGTTTTGACTGTGAATGTTACCTTTACCTGTTAGGTGTGGGCTGCGCCCGATGGCAGCGGCAAACATAGTGCGACATAGAGCAAACTGTTGCTTGCAAAGTTTGCATTTCACTTTTTTCTACTTTTGAACAATGCTGCCACACTGCTGATGTCTGACATGTGATGTGACAGGAGGACTGACTGTAGCCTAACATAAAAAGCTCAAAATTCACGTCTAATTAATGACAACGTTTATCTGTCTGACTGTCCTCATGAGCCACTGAGCGACAACAACTCCCTGGGCTGGACTAAACCAAAATAGTGGAAAACAAGGGGGGTGTTCTCTGATGACAGGCTGTTACGTGTGAAGCACGGGTGCTATAAAACACCCCTATTAGCATGTGGTACTTTCCTCCTAATGAAATTCACCATAAAAAAAAAAAAAAAAAATTTAGTCGACCAATCACAATTTTGGTCGAGCCAGAGCGTGTCGACCAATTAGTCGACCAGTCGACTTTGACTTTACAGCCCTAGTCACAAGAGAGTTCCATTTTTCTGTCGCCCTATCAACTGAATTTCATGGGTCAAACAGTACAATTTTACAAATAAATAAAAATAAAAATGATCTCTGAAATAAATGATCTCCGGTTACTCAACAATCTGTCTGTGCTTATGAAGTGTGAGGAGCTCATTTCGAAAAAAAAAAACACAATCAACCCAACTGTTTTTCAAATGACTTAATTGGAAGTGACAGTCAACTTTAACGGTGACCTTATTCTCCTGTCTCTTATCTACAGCTACATCTAACGGCACCATGGATGGAATCGATAACCAGGACGGAGGAGTGTGCAAAATCAAGTCCATGAAAATGGTCATGAAAGTGGGACAAAGTGAGTATACTGTGTTATTAAATGGTTGGTTGTAAGCACAGACACACGAGTGGGGACCAGCACAACGCAGCGCCCCTCGCAGAAGTATGGGACACTCTGAAAAATACCCTAATAAAGTCATGGAAGACTGTGGGAGACGTACAACTCCATCGTCTCATGACACAGTCATAAAGATTATAACTGTACTTAATGCTTAATAATAGTTTTATAATTCTTGAATAGCCACATTTGCATTTCTGTGTATCCAGTAAAGATTGTGTCTGGCTTATGAGCTTCTGAGTGTGTGGACGCATTGGGCCATTTTCAAAAACACACATTAATGTTGCTAAAACAAAGATGCGGTAATCACACGACCAAACATAACTATGTTGAACGTTATGGTTAATCCAATATCTTATCTTATTGGAAAACAATAACAAATTGGAATAACGTTTTTTTGCTATTTTTGTTGTTTCATTTTTACATAAAGTTCCCCTCACATTTACATTGATATGCTTTTGTTGTTAACCTGGAGCAGAGTGGAAAAAACACAGTGGGCAGCCCATGGCCTAGTATAAAGGGAACTTGGCTTGTATCCCAAGGTGTTGTTGGTTCAAATCCCAACAGGTCTCAAGGGCTGGGCTACCCCCCGAGGAAGGTGCAGAATCCCTATTGTTCCACATTGATTGGGTTTAGTGGACGCTCTAAACTGACTCCAACCACTGGGCAAATCTGTAACTCCTCTAGTGCCAATAGTGCCGCTCCGACATCTGGCGTAAAAACAAAAAAAAAATCTCTGTGCCAAATCAAATATGTGGCTCACTAGCAGTCGATCCGCTGTGGCAGCCCCTAGAGAGAGGGAGAATAAATACATTGGCACAACACACATATCTATGCAAGAGAGTTACTCATTAATTCCTGTGTCTTGTATTTTTCCAGATCCCTCTGACCCTAATTCACCCAAAGACAACCCCACCCGGGTCCCTTTCTACCCCCCTCGCCCAGACGACAAGGACATCTACAACACTAACGATGTGCTGGAAAAGCCAGGTGAGACGAGATTCTGAGCTCAAATCCCGGGGGAAACGTGTTGATCGAGTGGAGGGATTTACCGACACAGTTGTTCTGCCAGATTTTAAACCGATTGTGTAAAAAGTAAGGGGTTTGTGCTCGTCTGTGTGAAAGTGAAGGGAACGAAAGGTCAGCAATTCATCAGCCAGTAATTAAATGTTACCTATAAAACTGATAGGCATCTCTGGCCTCTCAAGGATCTGCTCAGTGGCCTCAACCCACCTCTTAAGTGACACATTTTTCAGGAAAATTATGTGATCGCTGTCTGCAATCTTTTTTTTTTAATGACTTGCTTTTTAGTAGTGACACGCACCTTTTTTTCCCCTGGCGTCCCATGATGTGCATCTCCAGGCAGACATATACTATAGCTGCTATTACACTGCAGTTAAAAAAATATCCCATGAAGAAAGTCAGAACTGTAAAGGCCACATTATACTTCTCCGACTGCGTAATGCGTTATCCGTCTGCGTCACCACGTTGACCACTCGAGCCTTTATACTTCTGCGTCGTGGTGACGGGTAGGCGCTGCAATTTCCCGCCCGATCAGTAGGGGTCGCTGCGCAAGGTTGTTGTGCTTTTGGCTACAGTGAGCAATGGCGTCCTAGGGAGAAAGACTGTTGTTGTTGAAACAGCGGCCGTTTGTCACTTTTCTGTGTCCCGGAACGCAGTTTTAAGATAATTTGAGGCGAGAAATTGGCCATTTAGAGTCTAAACATGTGCTGTGTGTGTTAAGATATGACGTATTTATAGTTCGGCAGCGACGAAGTCGGCGGGGATCAGCTCCGCCCTCTGTGGACGCTCGGTGCTCACTGTGAGCCGGCACAGAGCAGCTTCGCTCGGCCTGTCCTGAGGACCAATCGCAGCTCTTGCCGTCTCCGTTTGTCCCTTGACGGAGTGACGGACACTTAAAAAATAATATTCCGTGCACCCGGAGACGACGCAGAGGCTCTTCGACAGGTTCTGCGTCGACGCAGAGGATTCTGCGTAGCCTACGCAGAGCACTTTACGCAGGAGTATAAATTGGGCTTTACTGGTGATTGTCTTCATGGTATATATGGGATATAAGCCCTGTTCAGGGAAGATAAAAGGAAAGAAATGCGGCTTCCGTCATCTCATCAAGGTTTCATGATAACGCCGAACATTTCTCAGTAGCTCAGTTGGTTGAGAACGGCACTTTCAATCTGATTTTTAACGTTGCTGAAAACTGAGCCACTTCACCGTCTCGCCATGTTCCTCACTCCGGCTTTCCTCTGTCTCGCCAGATGTAGCGCACAGGGAGAGCAACGACAACAACGGCGGCGGGAAGTCCTCCAGCATCATCGGCTCGGAGGTGGCCATCTTCGTGGGCATCGCCTCGGGCAGCGTCATCTTCATCATCATCATCATCATGCTGGTGCTGCTGCTGCTCAAGTACCGGCGGCGGCACCGCAAGCACTCGCCGCAGCACGCCGCCACGCTGTCCCTGAGCACGCTGGCCACGCCCAAGCGGGGCGGCGGGGGCGGGAACAACAACGGCTCGGAGCCCAGCGACATCATCATCCCGCTCAGGACTGCAGACAGCGTCTTCTGCCCGCACTATGAGAAGGTCAGCGGCGATTACGGCCATCCGGTCTACATAGTTCAGGAGATGCCTCCTCAGAGTCCGGCCAACATCTATTACAAAGTCTGAGGTATAGAACTTAGGACAGAAGTCAAAACTGGAACAAATCCCCGGGGGGTCAGAGCAGGGGTCTTGGTTTTGGCTGCCACCACCTGCACACCCTCAAACAATCTCTCTTTCTCTCTCTCGGTCTGTCAGTCTCCTCCTCTTCTCTAAAGTTTTGTCAATATTTTTTTTTTTTTCTTTCTCAGTTTTACTGATACCTTGCTGTCTGATTTCATCACAGTTAGGGGGAGCGGACGGGGTTGAGGGGAAATGTCACGGCTGCTGCTCTCTGGGAGGTTTTGGGGAAATGAGAGAGAGAGAACAATCTTTTTTTTTTTTTTTCGGCTATGTTTCTACCCTGTTTGGGGGAATCGGAAAAGTTAGACAGTTGCACAGTGTTTTTGTTTTTCTTTGGGATGGACAAATGTGGATGTAAAGGTGTGAAAGTCAAATGTTTTGACCTCACCTTAAGAGAAACTACTGGTTTGGAGAAAAGCATGATGGGAAAGGAGGACAAAAAAACACGAGCGAGGAGGAGACGTGAGCAAGGATATGGGGCTAATTATGAACTTGCAAAATGGACGCCCGTCCTTAACGCTCACAAGCAAGAGAGAGACTGTGGATTTACCAGCCAAACAAACATGGAGGAAGGAGAGGGATTCGAACACCAATCATCTCTGGGACTCTCCTGATTGACTCTCAGCCTTTTCACCCTGCCACCAACACGCTCACCATCACACGGACACATGTTCGCTCCCACGCGCAGACACACTTCACCAATCAATGTGAAACGTTTGGGGTTTTTAAAGTGTGGATTCGCAATCGTTTCTTCTCGTTCACCGAAATGTCTTCAGCCGATCGCCTCGCTACGGTTTCGCTGAAAACATGTTACTTGAAAGGTTTTAAGGACAACAAAAAAAAAGAAGAGTTTTTTTTTTGTTTTTTGTACTCTCAGCATTCACCTGCATCTTGGTTTCCTTGGTTTTCCCTTGTAGTGACATATAGTCATGTGTGAAATCAAAAAAATAACTTAAAAAGTGGCTAGGAGTGAAGGCCTTTTATATCTACATCCCTGAGAGGGTGCAAGAGCACCAAGGTCTGTCCAGGGGTGGCTTCTGGGAAGAGTGGAGGTGGTCTTCAGATACATAGTGCAGCACTTTTAATTCCATTTGAGGCACCTCCGCTCTTCCCAGCGTTCCACAGAGAGAGAGAGAGAGAGAGAGAGAGAGAGAGAGAGAGAGTCATAGCTCGAGATGGGGAGCAGGTTTCGTAGCAAGAGTTCACCTCGACTTCTCTATGACCTGAGCTTTTCACGTGGGAAAGTGTAGGGGGCAATAAAAAAAAAAAAAAAATCCACTTCGCCTTACTGCCGTTGTTTTGCATCAGGTGAAGAAGATGCCTGAGATCTCGTTTGAGGTTAGCACAGCTGGCCCGAAAGAGCTCGAGGTACTGCAACCGTTTACCCCCGAGGGGGTCCACTGATGTTTGAGTTTTTGCCCGAAATCAGCATGATCTGGGTGCTGTCCTTTTTCTCATTAAAGAAGCACAGGGACATCTACTTAACTGTTTTTTCCACAGTTTCTCAATTTTCCATTACCATTTCCATTATTGTACCATTTTTTTTTTTTTTATTTTACTTACACAATAGGTGTACATTTAAAAAAAGAGAGAAAGAAAAAAAAAAGACATTACAAGTAAAAAAAAAAGTAGAAAAAGATAAAATAAAAGCAGAATTTATTTATGATAGACACACTGAGCACATGTGTTGTCAGGCGGTATGGAGAGGAAGAAGAAGTAATGTTAATATATTATGGTATAAGTGCACATTATGCAATCTAGGTTTTTTGATTATTTGATATCTCTCTCGACTCACTGAGTGCCATGTTTTCATGAGCTCTTGTCTACAGACATAGATAGGACTCAGTCCTGGGAAGAAGGACCGGTCCAGGGGAGGGTGGCCAATGATGTGCCGCAGCCCCACGGGGAGTAGAGTATCTGACCCAAAATAGCTCACATTTGTGTACATAAGGGCGGTTGTTTCTCCCACACTCGTTCTGTGTAGCATCTCCCAAAGGATAGTTCCCATGAACACCCAGTTCCCCCAGTTCTCCTCATGCACACGTCCAAGTTTATATTTCATCTTCATTTTTCAAGTGCATACACCCGGCCATCATCCACTTTTTTGTCATTTTGCTCATATAACATTGCATCGAAAAATTTCACCGAAAAAGCCAAGCCTTGTCTGATCTGAGGTTTGTGCCTCTGAGAGGCGACAAAATCTGCAAATATGCAATTCCTATTTATTTTTTTAATCAATGAAAAGGAAAAAAAAAAACAACAACAAAAAAAAAACAACACCTATGGAAAGTGTTCTTAACCACTGAAAGATGTAAACGACAAACAAACGAAACACAAAACTAGCAAAGTACTTTCTCACGAGCCTGCTGTTTTAGTCGTTTTTATTTTCCTTGCATTCAGCGTCGTTATTATTTGAACCTTTTTTCCGTTTCAAATACGTGCCGTAGTACAAAGTTAAACTGTGAAAAGACCATAAAAAAAAAACATGCGTACACGCGTGCGTGTACATCACATCGCAAAAAATGGTTTAAACGAAAAGTAGCAGCTGTTTAGTTGCTGTCAGTCTGCGGCAGACTATGACAATCTTTTATTCATTTCTTTTTCGATCTGATGTCCTTTTCTTAGCAGCCACACGACTAACGCTCTCCCAAACGCTGGCCAGGATTGGTTCAAGCCGTTATGAGGTGTCACAGCGACCCTGCGAGAGTCTTAGCACACGGTGCTAGGAGAAGCACCTCAGGCTACTGTAAATGCCTTGCTCGTAACGGTCAGCCCTCGGTCACTTGACTCAGTAATTTTGCACCATATACTTCTGTAGGTAAGAAACTGTAAATACATTAATGTTTGTATTGTATATGGATCCTGGGTTGTTACAATAGCCTTATTCACCTTTTTAGGAAAGTAAAAGAAAAAAGTACAGACAAAAAACAAACAAACAAACAAACAAAAAAAACGGAATACACTTCAGTAAAAGAGAGCATACTACTTTTTTTGGTAAATAGCTTATGTAAATATTGACCACAACCCAATAAAAAAAAAACAATTTTTTTATAAACTCTTAAAGTAAGATGTTTTGTATAAAATTTGAATTTTTTGCTATGTATTTTAGCTAGCGTGCGTTCGAAAGCCCATGTCCTCCCCACTCCCTCCCCTTTTGCACTGTTTCCATGGTAATTTGGTTTAAAAAGAAAAAGAGAGAAAAGTTGCCAAACCGACTGCTGCATATTTGTGCCATAAGTGTGTACCATAAATATTTATTGAATTAGTTTCTTTTCTTTTTTTTTTTCTTCTTTTTGATCTGTTTATGATTTAATTTCAGTCCAGTTTGTAAGTAACACAGTATTATATTTGCATCGTTTGTTGACCCTCCCACCCCCGGTTTTCTTTTTGTCATGTCATATGTTACTGGGTGGCTGTAGCTCACTTCCCTCCCTGGCAGTATGAGATGCAGGCTGTGAAAAATGGCTTTAATGTTCAAAAAAAAAAGTCTAAAACAAGTTCAAAGTGAGGATAAATGACACACATTCCACCAGTCTGTTACAAACTGAAAATCTTTTTCAATAAAATGTTTTTCCTATGGACGCGTTGTCTCACTGTGTTGCTTTGTTCTTTTTACTGCATATCATTTTATTGTGTTGCACAATGGAAAACATCCATATTACGGTTTAATTTTGATGTGATATTTTCTGAGCGCATTTACCCAAAACAGGGAAACAAAATATCCATGTTTAATTTTAAATGTACCATATTATGGTACATTTAAACATGCATAATATGTGAAACCATACTAAAACGAAGATTTTTAAATCCAGGCTGCAGGAATTTCCACACTTGTGCATGTTCATTCACAGAGAAGCAAACACCCCATGTTATTCCCCTTTCCCTTGGACCATTTCAAAATGTCCACAATACTGCTGGTTCAAATCCTGAACCTGGCAGGATTGATATTTATTATGCAAAATAAACGTGTGTTTCCACATGACTGTTAATGTTTGAGTATGTATAAATATAATTTATGTGAATTTACTTAAAGGTCACATAGAGTGGTCCTGTTGCACATAAATGTTAGTTATGGAGGTCTACTTACATATATTAACTTGTTTTTATGGTCAAAAACCTCCTAGTTGCTGTAAAATAGCCGATAGAAATCCTCTTTTCTGACAGTGTTTTTCTGCTGAGAGATTTCAGAGTGAACTTTCACCCCCAGAAGACAGAGTCTTGTGATTGGCCAGTACTATCCAGCACATCCGTTCTCAGAAGCGCAGCGCCCCCCTCTGGAACGGCGGATGCACTGCTCCTCATTATCAAAACATTGTTTTAACAGTGTTTAAAAATAGCTTCTTCACGACTCCCCGCCGCAGTCCCTTTGATGACTTTAAACCGGAGTCAGACCCAGAGTCAGAAGACACTGTTGCTCGTGAAACACCTCCACAACGGACGTTATTCTTCTTCTGCGGTTCAATGTACGTAACCGGATGTGCCCGGACTACCGCCCGGAGCAGGACGATCAGTTGTTCAGGAGAACCGCTGCTTACGTAACTATTACAGGATTTTCAGTGATCTCGTTGAGCCCCGAGATTACAATAAAACACAATGTTCTCAGCAGTGGCTGAACTGTTTGTTTCGGACCGTCAGGGCTTCATAAACAAGGTAATGACGCAGATACACACCAAAAAAAACAGCGATCATAGGAACTTCCGGTCTAGTTCCGCTTTAAAAACGAACTATAGAAATGTACATGAACTTCTGACACGGAAGGGTGATTGTTTAGTCTTTGGACTGAGAGGACATTGTTGTGCTTTTCACTGCACTCGAGGGTGTGCCACCTTGAGCCCTGTGTCAGCTGGGATTGTGGATGATAAAGTGGTAGACAATGAGGAACGAGTAGTAGTCCATATATTTGAGTTAGCTTGGTGTGATAGACTAAATTGGTGGCCGTGTCCTGTTATGATTTTCTAAGCTGAAAATGGGGGCTTATCCTGAAACAATGACTAACAGCCTCAGACCACAGGGAGTGGGCGGGGAGGACGTCTGCCCACGTAGCTCTGAACGTTCACTGTGCAACACAACAGATTAATGAATTCTGGCAAAACACAGTGAGTACAGAGGATTAGTGAAGGTGTGTCTGCTCTGTGTAGGCTGGCTGATGCAATATGTTGACAATGATTAAGGTATCCTGTTTCTTCTCAGCGAGATGATGACTGCTCTGTGAAAGAAAAAAAAACAAACAACGCATATAGGCCTGTGAATGTGACTCGGAGAGGAGAAAGCGTCCAAACAGTAGCCACGCAAACAACAGAGTCAAAGCAAACCCAGACATCCCTTTTCACTTTATCTGGCTAATACCAGTCAATCAGCAACCAAATCAACTCATATAGATCATCAGCTCACCACCGTGGCTCTAGTCTGCTCAGCCAAAACAGCCTGCACGCCAGGATATCAAGCAACAGACAAGATTATACTGTAGTTGTGACAGCCAAACATCCAGCTCGCCAAACTTCTCGGCCAAGTCTAGATCAGGGCGCTCATATTCTTGGCTGTGTTTTAGCCTCAGCACCGGGGTCTGTTTTGGCTTTCTAATAAACACGTGAATCTGAGAAGGCTCACATAACGACTAGGACTTTATTTTTCTTAAATACGCGTATATACTTTGGGGTTACGCTTATCCCCATGGCCACACCACTTCCCCTGGCCTGCTGCTCATGTGGCTGTTTTGGTTGATAAGAAGGAACACAGTCATTCCCATAAATGTATGGGCCAAAGATAGGTAGAGAGATTAATAGTAGCCCCACACCACATACAGCGCGTTTCCACCAGCTCACCTCGGCGCAGCACGGTTCAGTTGTGTTTCCAGGGGTCGTACCTATGTTCCCCTGGTCCTATGTTCCCCGTTTTTCCAAAAAAGGTCCTATGTTCCCCACTTTGTATGTGACAGGGGAACTTACTTTTTTGAAAAAGGGAAGGGGTTAGGGTTAGGGTTAGAGAAAGGGTCCTATGTTCACATACAAAGCGGGGAACATAGGACCCGGGGAACATAGGTACGGTCCCGTGTTTCCACTAGCATAGTACCTGGTACCAGGTACTCGTTTAAGTACCTGCTTTGGCGAGGTTCTTAAGTGAGTTGAGTAGGTACGATGTGTGAAAAGAGACGTCCGATACAACAATCAAGCCGAGGCAAGGCAAGCTGGGACCCACAGTTTGGTCCACAAACAGTCTTCCCAACCTTTTTATTTTAGTTGACGTTTCAAATAACATGCATAAAAGGAAGTTGTTGGAATTATTTCTTTGAAACGTTACGTTTGGGAAAACACCAGTCTTAACGGTAAATGCAAAGTAGCTTGTAGTAGTTGGCTTGATAAGCATCAAACAACAGAGCTGGTTTTGTTCAGAGTAACATTTGCATAGTGGAACCCTTTAGCACTCACCAGCTTACATGGCATATCTTTGTTTCATCTGAACACGTCAGTGTTTGTACCGAATAAATAAAGCAGGGCTGTCAAAATGAACGCGTTAATACATGATGATTAATTTGTTCAATTCAATTCAATTCAATTTTATTTGTATAGCGCCAAATCACAACATACATCAAGTTTATATAAGATTCTTTTTTTAAGTTATTTACAGTATTTTATTGTTCTTTACATTTACATTTTCAGATACTATCTTTCCGTTCCTACAACAACATAAAGAGAAAATGAGAATTTTCTGGCATATTTACGAATGGTAATTACTTGTTATTAGTCAACAGCTAACCCTAAAGCAGCCTTAAGCCCGGATAAATGCAGAGGGTTGCGTCAGGAAGGTCATCCGTCGTATAACTTGTGCCAAAACCAAATATGTGAATCAAACCGTCTTTCACACAGGATCGGTCGAGGCCCGGGTTAACGACCACCTTTGGTGCAGATATCCTACAGGGTAACAGTGGAAATTGGGCTTCTGTGGGTCGAAGTCAAAGGACGAGAGGAGGAAGCCATGTTCAGAAGCAGAGAGAGAGAAGAGGAAAGGCAAGAGTCTGGGACTGAGAGTAGAGACTTTGATTGTCATATTGGGACGATGACAGGAAAAGCTAGAGAGTTGGCTGATATGATAGCAGAGAAGGTAGGTGGATATACTGTGTGTCCAGGAGACCAGGTGGAAAGGTAGCAGGGTGAGAAAAAGGACTGGCTTCTATACTGGTCCTGCTGGATCTCAGTGCAGCATTTGACACTATAGATCATGAGATCCTGCTACATAGACTAGAACAAGATGTCGGGATTAAAGGATCGGCACTTGTCTGGTTCAAGTCCTATTTATCGGACAGATTTCAGTTCGTTAATGTAAACGAGGAATCCTCCATATTCACTAAAGTTAACTACGGAGTTCCTCAGGGTTCCGTGCTCGGACCTATTCTTTTTACCCTGTACATGCTGCCATTAGGCAACATTATCAGGAAACTAAACATACATTTCCATTGTTATGCAGACGACGCCCAGCTATATGTATCTGTACGGCCGGACGACCCAAACCCATCAATTGAACTCCAGGATTGTCTCATACGTACAGACATGGATGACCGAGAACTTTCGAATGCTTTAACACAGAAAAAACTGAGGTCATGGTTCTAGGTCCAAAATACATAAGAGCACCATTTTCAAGTGGAGCTCTAAACCTAGGCAGTAACACTCCAGTCCCCTGCACCACAGTCAGGAACCTAGGAGTCCTGTTTGACCAGGATTTATCACTGATTTATCACCTTCTACCACCTTCGAAACATAAAGACAATTAGAAACTACAGAATTTCCAAAAAAGGGAACCAATCACAAACAGGTCCCACCCCAGCACTAGAGGGGGTCTTAAAAATGACAACAGAGAAGTGACATTCAGCAGCTTTGGCTGTTGCCCCAAAATACATTCCATATACACAATCATGAAGGTGCAGCAACGGTTTAAGATTTGATGATAATCATAAGTGAGGATTAAGGTTAGGGTAAGAGCTAACCTGGGTGAACCCGCAGCTGAATCTTTCAGCGATTTGATTTCACTCTCACATCTCGTAAAGGATGCTGCTTCAGAATGTCCAAAATAGGGAACCAATCACAAATATTTTTTTTTTGCCCCTGGCATGCTAGAGGCAGGCTTAACACAATGGTGACAGCAGCTGTCTTTCCATTTAGCTTTTGCTTACATTTTAAGCCCCTTTGTTCCATTCCATACAAAGTTCCATTGGTATGGAATGGCTGTAGGTCTACACAATTGTGTACAGAGGCATTTTGATCTAAGTCCGTAGGTCACGTCTCTTGGAAGTTGGAGGTGATTACGTGGTTTTCTCAAATGAGGTTGAGTATGAGTGTAGTTGAGGCAGGGCATTAGCTAAGCTAGGTTAGCGCTGACGTGGGTAAATAGGTTTCATAATTACAACATACCGAGACATGAATGGGGGTCGTACCTATGTTCCCCGGGTCCTATGTTCCCCCGTTTTTCCCAAAAAAGGTCCACTTTGTATGTGACAGGGGAACATAGGACCCTTTTTTTGAAAAAGGGTAGGGTTAGGATTAGGGTTAGAGAAAGGGTCCTATGTTCCCCGGTCACATACAAAGCGGGGAACATAGGACCCGGGGAACATAGGTACGGTCTCCATGAATGTACTATCACATTGCAATCTATTAACATATTGAGATCCTGGAAAATGGCTGCAACCATGTAAAAAAAGCAGCCTTATTCTTCCTTAGAGAAACATTACAGCTAAAACCTGCAGTAGAACAATCTAATGAAAGATAAACCTGAGAGTTAAAAGTCATCATCATCATCTTCACTGTCACATCCACAGTAAGCATTAAAGATATTAAAGCCACTGGTTATATATTCATCATTTGTAACCACATTGTCTTTCACAGCTCTGTGTATATGAGGCTGCTGCAGGAAATTCAAATATCTCCACAGCATCGGGGCTCAGTTTCTTCAGTGTAATCTGCAAAAAAAGAATACAAGAAAAAAAAGAAAAACTGCCTGGAAAACAACAAACTGTGAGGCCTTCCATCACTCACCCACTCTCAGTGGGGGTGGGAGTGATTTCTCATGTTTTTTCCTAGTTAATGTTTCCACTTTATCTTTCTCTCTCGCGTTTATGTCTTGGATTGCGGAAGCGACGAGGCGTTGTGGGTGTTTTAATGGGTTTTTTCGTTTTGTGGAGGCTGGAGAGTTTATCGTGAGGAAGTAGTCAGGTTTTTAGGGCCTTAACCTCTCTGCACGTGTCTGTAATTTTACTTTGGTCAGAGCCCAAGGGCCCGTCTTAAATGCCCAGAGGCTCCTATGTCAACGCTGATTATGTCCTTTGGTTGGAAGATAACAGCCGGGTCTCTTGAGTCTGACTATGAAATCCCTTAAGGCTTAAAGCTTTGAATACAGATTGTGTGTTGCTGGTATACTGTTATGTGTAGTTTTGAGGGGTTGTGAAATGAAGAAAACAACTTTTAAAATAGTATAGGTTCATCACTCATGTGGATCACCGTAGAAGATTCCTGTGTGATCTGAGGTGCACACAAGCCTCGTGTGATGTTCAGTGTTTTTTCGTCTGCAGCTCTTGTGGGCAGACAGAGGTAACATGAGCCAAACACTGGACTCATCTCCATAAATAAAGCTCCACTGAGTAAGTTAATTAGTCAGTCGTCCACGCGGTTGTGTCATGTGAGTGTGGTATTTCATCCTCGCTGAGCAGAAATACCTGATATGGGATTCTAATCTGCCACCTTACAAACGCTGCTAGTGTTATATTTAATGACACTTTTTATTTTTTAACATGTAGACATGCTGCTGCACTGTTTGTGTGTGCAAAATAACATGCAGAGCATCGTAACAAAGGCTAACTTGAGATACCTTTGTGTTTCTGACCTCTTAAATGGAACATGGTGATCTTGGGCGTGATGTCACTCCCAGTTCCAACGTCCAAGTTCTGATGTAAATGGATTGTATTGAAAAAATTGACGTAGCCCCGGTACAGGTACAGGTGTTTGAAACCTGCATTCTCTTCATGGACCACCAGGGGGTGCCTCAACTGGTTTGTAAGTCCATACATAGACAAAACAACAACCACCACAGTGACAATCACACCTGCGGTCAATATAGTGTCCAATTTACCTAATCCGGTTTGTAAGTAAAATTAGATAATGTTTTACAACAATACAGCATAATGTACATTTTGTAAATGAATGTCCCATTTAACAAATAAAAAAATAAAAAAAATGAAATAAAATATATATATATATATAATATATGATACCACATATTTTGTGGTATGGACACCATGTGACTGACAGCTAGTATCATCAAATTGGTGTATGGTTGAAGGTAGACATGCAATTTACAAGATCTGGATCAGGCTCCACCCACTCCTTTTCCTAATCCCAATCCCTTGTAGGGTCAGGTCTAAACCAGTGTATATGGGTATCTAGTAATGTAATGTGTTGATCCAGGTGCAACTCTTCACAGTTGAGTATTAAGTATTTAAATTATACATGCTGTGATCGAAATGTACTGCGTCTCTCGCTAACCCTAAGCCACAGAATGGAGGGGTAGGGCTAAGTGGTAGGGATGAAATAGGATTTAGCTAAAAGCCATGTTTCCACCAAATGGAAAGGTTTGGTTTGGCACGGCCCCAACCATTTAAATGAATAAATCTCCCTCCTGTGAAATGTTTGTTTGTTGTCAAACGAGGTCACTTCATGAGACCATAGACATTTATGGCAATGTTTTTTTAAAAGGGATGAGCTGATATGATACTCAATATTGGTATTGGTCCAATTGGCTTGAATATCTGAGAATTTGTTACGCAGTTGGAGAACTGTGTCTTTGGTTTTTACTTGAACTGTACTGTGATATCGGTATTGGACAAGAAAAAGTCAACCCAACCTTGTTTTTTTTAACATTGTCACATTGTCCGTTTTTTTTTTTTACATTGTCTTAATGGTGGTACTTTAAGGGCACACTATTTTCTCAGGCGGTACTCAATATAATATAGAAATTGAGTACGACTGTGCCCGTTTCAAGGGGTTTAGTCTTTCTGTGGAATGTAGGAGTTAGGAATTTAGCGAAGGTTTGGTTCTGTGTCACGAGTCTCATGAGTTCTCATGGTGTTTATGAATCACGATGATGCATTCAGACCACACAAAGAGTTTCAGTTTCAGTATGTAGTGCTGGCTCAGACCAACCCCAAGTGTTCTTACTCATGAACCTTTGGGTGTTGATCTTGTTGACATGCTGCAGTGGTATGTGCAGCCAACACCTTAAACTAATCAGAGACGCACACACACGCACGCACGCACACACATGCACACGCACGCACACGCAGGCACACACACACACACACACACACACACACACACACACACACACACACACACACACACACACACACACACACACACACACACACACATTCTTGTACTTGCTGCACACTGAGGACCAGCATTTCCACTTTATAAATCCACACAATTACAAATATCTACTTCATGAATGACATCTACAAAGAACTTCTGGTTGCAGTACCATAAAATGTCTGCAGGTAGAGCCCCAGAGCAAAACTTTTTTGATTGATTTATTTATTTTTAATTTTTGGTCCAAAATTTTACAAAAACGTCATACTATACTATGTCATCCAAAAGTTGAAAAAAAAATGTAAAACATTTTTGGTCCAAAATTTGACAAAAACGTCATACTATACTATGTCATCCAAAAGTTGAAAAAAAAATTTTGGTCCAAAATTTTACAAAAACGTCATACTATACTATGTCGTACGAAATTTGAAACAAAAAATTAAACCAGAATTTTTGGTCCAAAATTTGACAAAAATGTCATACTATACTTTGTCATCCAAAAGTTGAAACATTTTTTTTTTAATTTTTTGGTCCAAAATTTGACAAAAACGTCATACTATAC
Source organism: Microchirus variegatus (assembly GCF_963457635.1). Taxonomy (NCBI): domain Eukaryota; kingdom Metazoa; phylum Chordata; class Actinopteri; order Pleuronectiformes; family Soleidae; genus Microchirus; species Microchirus variegatus. The sequence continues at coordinate 31,844,764 of NC_139806.1, read as the reverse complement.
TATGTCATTCAAAAGTTGAAAAAAAAATTTTGGTCCAAAATTTTACAAAAACGTCATACTATACTATGTCGTACGAAATTTGAAACAAAAAATTAAACCAGAATTTTTGGTCCAAAATTTGACAAAAATGTCATACTATACTTTGTCATCCAAAAGTTGAAACATTTTTTTTTTAATTTTTTGGTCCAAAATTTGACAAAAACGTCATACTATACTATGTCATTCAAAAGTTGAAAAAAACATTTTGGTCCAAAATTTTACAAAAACGTCATACTATACTATGTCGTACGAAATTTGGAAAAAAAAATTTACCCAGAATTTTTGGTCCAAAATTTGACAAAAATGTCATACTATACTTTGTCATCCAAAAGTTGAAAAAAAAAATTAAAAATTTTTTGGTCCAAAATTTGACAAAAACGTCATACTATACTATGTCGTACAAAATTTGAAACAAAAAATTAAACCAGAATTTTTGGTCCAAAATTTGACAAAAATGTCATACTATACTTTGTCATCCAAAAGTTGAAACATTTTTTTTTTAATTTTTTGGTCCAAAATTTGACAAAAACGTCATACTATACTATGTCATCCAAAAGTTTAAAAAAAAATTTTGCTCCAAAATTTTACAAAAACGTCATACTATACTATGTCGTACAAAATTTGAAAAAAAAAATTAAACCAGAATTTTTGGTCCAAAATTTGACAAAAATGTCATACTATACTTTGTCATCCAAAAGTTGAAAACATTTTTTTTTTAATTTTTTGGTCCAAAATTTGACAAAAACGTCATACTATACTATGTCGTACGAAATTTGGAAAAAAAAATTTACCCAGAATTTTTGGTCCAAAATTTGACAAAAATGTCATACTATACTTTGTAATCCAAAAGTTGAAAAAAAAAATTAAAAATTTTTTGGTCCAAAATTTGACAAAAACGTCATACTATACTATGTCATCCAAAAGTTGAAAAAAAAATTTTGGTCCAAAATTTTACATAAACGTCATACTATACTATGTCGTACGAAATTTGAAAAAAAAATTTACCCAGAATTTTTGGTCCAAAATTTGACTTAAATGTCATACTTGTCATCCAAAAGTTGAAAACAATTTTTTTTAAATTTTTTGGTCCAAAATTTGACAAAAACGTCATACTATACTATGTCATCCAAAAGTTGAAAAAAAAATGTTGGTCCAAAATTTGACAAAAATGTCATACTATACTTTGTCATCCAAAAGTTGAAAAACATTTTTTTCTAATTTTTTGGTCCAAAATTTGACAAGAACGTCATACTATACAATGTCATCCAAAAGTTGAAAAAAAAATGTTGGTCCAAAATTTGACAAAAAAATCATGCTATACTTTGTCATCCAAAATTAGATTTTTTTTTTTTTTGACAAATTGAGTATAGCATGTTATAGCAACCTAAGGAAGTGATTTCAATGAAAACAAAGTGAGGACCGGCCAAAATGTCCTCACTCCTTAAAAATGACCTCACTTTGTTGGTTAAAAACCCTCACTGATCCTCAGTATGCCACAAATACAAGAACACACACACACACACACACACACGCACACACACTTTCTCAAATGTGTGTTTCCACGCTCTGTGAGGACTGCCTCACCTTTTGCTCTGCTCTGGTGCTGTACACACAGTTCCACCCCTCTCTTTTGTGTAGATGAATGGAAGGTGTTTGCATCTGTGGTTTAAAATGTTGACGGAACAAAAGAAGGAGCTTTGAAGTCACTAAATCCCTTCACTGTGCCTCTTCAACTGCCGTCTAGTCCTCCTACAGAGTTGAACACACCACAACCTAAAATCACATATTATTGTATAGTGTAGCTAATAGTGTATTGTGGATCATAATAATGTGTTCCAGTTGTACTGAGAGGTCATATTTTCCCGTTTATGAGTATGAAGGTAAAAATGTTGCACCCCCTAAAGTTGTAATTCCACGTACATGTACTGTACTGTACATGATTTGAGATAGTAGCCTTGAGTAGCAATGGTGTGAAATCAGTTTTTACTGTTTTGTTGAGCATTTTTGTGTACGTTACATGTGTATGTTTATGTACAGTTTAAAGGGACACTGTGTAGTATTTATGGGTTTATATAACCCAAAATCCACTTTTTTATACATATTATGTGCTCCTGCATTGTCTAGTCGCTGTATAATAGTTTTTGTTTAATTTTCGTAGTGTTTTAAAAAGTCATGTAAAATAACATGGTCGCGGGCCGCGGTTGCATAGCCACTGTTAGCAGCGAGACGGCATGTTTCTACCGGAGCCTGTAAGGACAAAAGCGAGAGAACAAATCAAGCGTCGCTTTACTTGTAGCGGAAGTCCCGCCTCCTCTCTCTCCGCTTCGTCTGCTACGGCCGCGGTAGCTCCGCCCTCTCCCTCGCCTCACGAACCTCATCTGCTGACACGGAGAAAGACGACGAGGACGACATTTGACCAGCTGCGGATACCGTAGCGCTCAGGGAAGGGAGGGGGTGAGCGGAGGAGCAGTTCTTTGTTGTAAATTTCAGCCATCCATTTATTTTTGGTCTTTTTGGTTTTCAGAAACATAGTTTTCCTCTTAAGTGCATTGAGAAATAAAGTCACTGACGTAAGGCAATCGATGTGTGGATCTCAACTGAACCAAATCAACTAAAATGTCTGACATGACAGATCTTCATCCTGCTGCTTGACAGCCATTCAGGAGCAGATTACTGGTTGTCAATCCCCCATTTGCACTCCACCACAAACAATGCTTGACAAAGCCTGACTCAAAAAAGAGTCGAGCCATCTCAAAATTGTGTCAAAAGGTTGCTTAATTTGTGTTTTTTTTCACAAAAATGTCTTGTTGTTTCACTCCAATTTAATAAAAGTATTACTTTAATAAAACCTCTATATGCTATTGTAATGGTTGACTTCATCTCTTTTTCTTTAAAGTCTAGAGCAGGGGTTCTCAAAGCTTTGATACCTGAGGGCCAATTTAGGAACCCAACATTGGACTGAGGGCCGCCAAATCCCATTTGTAATAACTATGGTGTCCAAAATTTGACAAAACCGACATATTATACCATGTTGTCCAAAATGTGACAATTTTTTTGATAAAATTTTTTTGGTCCAAAATTTGACAAAAACGTCAGAATATACTATGTCGTTCTAAATGTTAGCATTTTTGGGGAAAAAAGTTTTTGGTCCAAAATTTGACAAAAACGTCATACTATACTATGTCGTCCCAAATTTGACACATTTTTTCAGAGAAAAATTTGGTCCAAAATTTGACAAAAATGACATGTATGCCGTTCCCAAATTTGAACATTTTTTTCAAAAAAAATTTGGGTCCAAAATTTGACAAAAACATTGTACAATACTATGTCGTCCCAATTTGAAAATTTTTTCCAAAAGAAATTTGTTTTTTTCAAACAAAAAAAAATTCGGTCCAAAATTTGACAAAAACGTCATACTATACTATGTTGTCCAAAATATGAACATTTTTTGGGAAAAAAGTTTTTAGTTCAAAATTTGACAAAAACTTTGTACAATACTATGTCGTCCCAAATTTGACAAATTTTTTCAGAGAAAAATTTGGTCCAAAATTTGACAAAAATGACATATGCCGTCCCAAATTTGAACATTTTTTTCAAAAAAAATTTGGGTCCAAAATTTGACAAAAACGTTGTACAATACTATGTCGTCCCAATTTGACAATTTTTGTCAAAAAAAAAATTGTTTTTTTCAAACAAAAAAAAATTCGGTCCAAAATTTGACAAAAACGTCATACTATACTATGTCGTCCAAAATATGACAATTTTTTGGGAAAAAAGTTTTTGGTTCAAAATTTGACAAAAACGTACAATACTATGTCGTCCCAAATCTGACAATTTTTTTCAAAAAGAAATTTGTTTTTTTCAAACAAAAAAAAATTCGGTCCAAAATTTGACAAAAACGTCATACTATACTATGTTGTCCAAAATATGAACATTTTTTGGGAAAAAAGTTTTTGGTTCAAAATTTGACAAAAACGTTGTACAATACTATGTCGTCCCAAATTTGACAAATTTTTTCAAAGAAAAATTTGGTCCAAAATTTGACAAAAATGACATGCCGTCGCAAATTTGAACATTTTTTTAAAAAAAAATGTGGGTCCAAAATTTGACAAAAACGTTGTACAATACAATGTTGTCCCAAATTTGACAAATTTTTTCAGAGAAAAATTTGGTCCAAAATTTGACAAAAATGACATATGCCGTCCCAAATTTGAACATTTTTTTCAAAAAAAATTTGGGTCCAAAATTTGACAAAAACGTTGTACAATACTATGTCGTCCCAATTTGACAATTTTTTTCAAAAAAAAAATTGTTTTTTTCAAACAAAAAAAAATTCGGTCCAAAATTTGACAAAAACGTCATACTATACTATGTTGTCCAAAATATGAAAACATTTTGGGAAAAAAGTTTTTGGTTCAAAATTTGACAAAAACGTTGTACAATACTATGTCGTCCCAAATTTGACAAATTTTTTCAAAGAAAAATTTGGTCCAAAATTTGACAAAAATGACATATGCCGTCGCAAATTTGAACATTTTTTTCAAAAAAAATGTGGGTCCAAAATTTGACAAAAACGTTGTACAATACAATGTTGTCCCAATTTGACAATTTTTTTCAAAAAAAACTTTGTTTTTTTCAAACAAAAAAAAAATTTGGTCCAAAATTTGACAAAAACGTCATACTATACTATGTTGTCCAAAATATGAAAACATTTTGGGAAAAACGTTTTTGGTTCAAAATTTGACAAAAACGTTGTACAATTCTATGTCGTCCCAAATTTGACAATTTTTTTCAGAGAAAAATATGGTCCAAAATTTGACAAAAATGACATATATGCCGTCCCAAATTTGAACATTTTTTTCAAAAAAAAATTTGGGTCAAAAATTTGACAAAAACGTCATACTTAACTATGTCGTCCAAAATGTGAAATTTTTGGGGGGAAAAATTTAACTGCCAAAATTTGACAAAAATGTCATACTATACTGTGTCACTATGTCATCCAAAATTTGATGACATAGTAAATACAGTTGTACAGTTTACACTAATTGATCCAGTAATGTCCAATAAACATTTAACAAGCTTAGTAGCTCCTGGAATAAAACTATCAACTGTAATTCATTGCGGGCCGCCAGAAATGTTTCTGTGGGCCGCCATTGGCCCCCGGGCCGCACTTTGAGAACCGATGGTCTAGAGTTAATGGGCGTGATTCACTTGTCTGGTCTCATGGGTCTCACCAGCTGAGGGTGGGAGGTTAAAGTGAGCAGAGATAAATAAGCCATGTCACCATCACATGTCAATCAATCTCAGTGACAACAAATCAAGAGATGCATCAGAGCAGGAGTCGGTCCCTCCCACTGACCATGACGACCCGGGAGCTGTCAGTCATCTTGATGTCACAGGACCGTCCTTTGACTGAAAAATGCTCAGCTTCCTTTGTTGTCTCAGTCACACCAGCATCATTTCAACCATGTCACGCTCACTAAGCTGAAGCCCTGAGGAGCCACTGCACTGTTTGACATTATCACATTGTTCTTGCTGCTGCTGCTACAGATACTGGGATGTTTTACGGTTTAAAAGGCAATTAAAGTTTAATGGATTCACAAATTCAACAAAAAACAGTTTTCCCACCTGGATCATTGACATCAATAATATGCCAAGACACAAACAAGATATCATGATATTTTTTAGATGCAAGTCAGCTCACACAGCTGCCTGTGGTTCAGTGCACCTGACAGTGTTGTTATTTCTCCAGACACCAAACCTGGATTACTTTATACGCCACTATTGGAAACATTACTAAAAGGAAATTGTCTAAAAGGAATTGTTCCATAACTTTGATGTTTTGTATGAAAAAAAGCTATCGTTCACAGTTTTCTGAAGCTGCCGTCAAGGCAACACAAGTTGCTATGTGTGAAGTCTTCGGATCTGGTTTCCAGTCTGCAAGAAATCTATTCAAAGCCAGTGAGAATTCCAGCGAAATCAGAGACCAGTGGGCAGAAACCTACAGTACTAGAAAGAAGAGGAAATCGTTTATTGTTTTTCTGTGATTCTTCAAATCCTGCAAAAAAATGTGTATTGTTATTATTATAATACTAAAAAGGGTTCTCCTATGAGGACAAGCCTAAGAACCTTATATGGTTCTACTTAGCACTTTTATTTCTAAGAGTGCAGACCTGCTCGTCTGGTGAAATGTTGTGTTGTACATGACCAGACTCCTGATGACAAGCCCACAGGTTGTGTGTGTGTGTGTGTGTGTGTGTGAACTGCACAGTGATCTTATCACTTGTGTGGTGTTAATTAATCTAAAGCATTAGTGGCTGAGAGTTAGATGTTCCCCCCATTTGAAGCTAACTGGCTGTTTACCAAACAGACACGGGAGTGATATTGATCTTCTTCTCTAACTCTATAAGCAAGGAAGCAAATAGGTGTATTTCTCTTTATGTGTTAAAGTATTCACTTTCCAAAGACATATAATGCATTTGTTGGGGACTCTTTTCTGTGGTGGATCAATACACAGTTGGCATTATTTATGGTAGACACTGTTTGAGGGAGTGAGTCAAAAAAAACAGTGTATTACTTTGTCCCAGAGATGTTTTGTTTCTGGCCACCTGACTGTTAATCACTGTTTATGGGCCTCCATGACTTTATAGACAATAGTGTGAAAACACAAAAGTGTACAAAAAGCAAAACAGAAGGTTAATAGTGACACTAAACACAGATTTACAAACCAGAGATTTGACAAAAGTTATGATCTCATGTTATTGCGAGAACTATAATACATGTTTTGATGATATATGAATCTGTAGTGGGAGTAATTAGGTCGACTATGTCCACTATGACCACAGTTTAGATAATTAATAGGAAAGCATGGGAAAAATGTCTGCCAGGAAATTAGGAAATTATTTGCTATAATTTCACATGCATGATTTTAAGGACAGGCTAAAATTGGAATTTAACTGACTGTAACACACTGTATTGGAGGCTGCTGGCTTTAATGGAACCATTGTATGATTCAAGTGAGCGTTACAAATTGCAGGGAGCAGAGGACAATTTGTAAGTAATGACAGAGTATGTGGGATGGCATTATTTAAAAAAAAGACCTTTTCGTAAGCTACTGCTCCCATAGTGGAAATTGAATGTGACCACTGTACTGTGGTGTAGTACGTGGTAAAAATAATTGGATTGCAGTGTGAAGTGTCTGTAATTCCTCCTCACACCATCATCATTCTAAAAACGACTGCCCATCACCTGAGAGGAAGAGAGAGGATCGTGTCGCAGGAGGGAGAAGGAAGGAGTCATGTTTGAGCTCCTTGGCCGTCACTTTCCCTGCTTCTCTCTTCTCTCCTCTCATTTCCAAGAGTGGATTGACCTTCTTGCTCCAGTCAGCACCACAGAGTGAGTCCCTATATTCTTCCATCAAAGACCACAAACTCATCTCTTTAAGAAGGACCTCCTACCAACCTTTCCAGACATAATAGCATCCCCTTCACCTTCATTTCTGCTACCTTTATAGCAGTTATGACTGAAATGAAATTCCCTCCTCTGTATTTTTTTCCTCTTTCTCCCTTGCTATTTTCCTCAATTCTTTTCTCATCGCCTCTTTCTGAAATCATCAGTTGAGGGTGACAGAAACCACAATCTTCTCATAACGTCTTCTTTCACAAACCCGGCCAGCATGTCCATGCAGGCCCCATAAGAGCTCCAGTTAATAGGTAAACTTGTCGTGCCTCTATTCATTCATTTAATTTCATTTATTACATTAAAGATCACATAGAGTGGTCCTGTTGCACATAAATGTTAGTTATGGAGGTCTACTTACATATATTAACTTGTTTTTATGGTCAAAAACCTCCTAGTTGCTGTAACCTAGCCGATAGAAATCCTCTTTTCTGACAGTGTTTTTCTGCTGCGAGATTTCAGAGTGAACTTTCACCCCCAGAAGACAGAGTCTTGTGATTGGCCAGTACTATCCAGCACATCCGTTCTCAGAAGCGCAGCACCCCCCTCTGGAACGGCGGATGCACTGCTCCTCATTATCAAAACATTGTTTTAACAGTGTTTAAAAATAGCTTCTTCACGACTCCCCGCCGCAGTCCCTTTTATGACTTTAAACCGGAGTCAGACCCAGAGTCAGAAGACACTGTTGCTCGTGAAACACCTCCACAACGGACGTTATTCTTCTTCTGCGCTTCAATGTACGTAACCGGATGTGCCCGGACTACTGCCCGAGGCAGGACGATCGGTTGTTCAGGAGAACCGCTGCTTACGTAACTATTACGGGATTTTCAGTGATCTCGTTGAGCCCCGAGATTACAATAAAACACAACATTCTCAGCAGTGGCTGAACTGTTTGTTTCGAACCGTCAGGCTTCATAAACAAGGTAATGACGCAGATACACACCAAAAAAAACAGCGATAATAGGAACTTCCGGTCTAGTTCCGCTTTAAATGTATTATTTATTAGGTGTTTTTTTTGTTGTGGTTGGAGCAAAACTGACCTATTTATCAATTCAGGTCAGAGCTAATCAATATTCCATTGTTCCTTAGGCTATGGGCTCCAATGAGTGCCCACAATACATCCTCTTAGTCTCACTGTAACTGTTTTTTAATTACTGTCAAAGGCTGGTTTATTCATACATGCACAGCACCATTCAGACACTGGGCAACTGAAAGTACACAATATAAAAATGCTGAGAAATACATACGTATGAAATGAGACAATAACACTATAAAACATAAACATATACTTGTTAAACAAGTACATTTTTTCAAGAATCATTTAACATGCTCATGTTGACCTGGAGGAAAGTCAATGTTCAAGAGGCCAAAACCACTGAAATCTAGACAGATAACTTGTGATTCCAAAGTGAACACTAATGCTAAATGTGGTATTATTAAACATTCAGGTGCTGGTGCTGTTTTGTCCTGAAAGGGTTGTCATCCAACTGTTTATCACATGATTGGCTTTGGCTGTGTTTGGACAAGAAGTGAAAGAGATAATTGGTATAAATGTGGCAGACGGATCACTTAAACTTGAGAATCCAAGTGAACATTTCTAAATGTGGTTAATTCCCGAGAAACCATATTCACAAGGTCAAGTCATGGTGGACTTTTGACCACCACAATCTAATCAAGTATATTATTGAGTCCAAGTGAACATTTGTGCTAAAATACAATTATATATATATGTTGTCCATAGAGAAAGCCAATGAGTCCCACAGTGGGTTAGTTATGTCGGAATAGTTTCTTTTACACGGCAATGTTTTAATTTTCCAATTTATCTGCTGTTTTGCCACTGTATAATTTAATTTGAAAGTACCAGAGCTCCTGTAGCACAAACTACACACAGAGCTATGTTTGGGTGCTGCTTGATGCTCCCTCTATTTTCTTTGTTTTTACAGTGAGTAAAGGGATTAAATGAAACAAATTACAAAGAGAGTGTATCAGACAGACTACAGAGCAGTGGAGAAACCACATGAATAACTGGTTCATCATCATGGTTATTAAACAATCATGCACATCCGTATACATGTTTACATTTCATTATTCATTAATTCATCCATTGTTGTTCACTTTCTCCTCCACATGAGGGTCACAATGGGGGTGACATAGGGTGAAAAGGTGGGGCACAGCTGGATCACAGGGCAAAACACATGGAGACACACAATGGTTTTTAGAGACAAATCACTTTTAGAATGCTTATGATTTTGCAAGCTGAGATTGACACAGCGCCCCCTGCGACCCTCCTGTGAAAGATAATGTGTTAGAAAATGGATGGATGGATAAAACATAAAAAAAAAAACACATTCCACAACAACTTCCTTTGTTCCAGCACAACATTGCTTATGGTGCGTTTCCACCGGCTCGGCATCACAAACCCTGCCGCTGTGTTTCGGTCCAGTGATTGTGTCAGACAGAGTCTGTGCTCCGGTCAGGGAGGAACTACTGAAGTACAGTATTTAAAGTTCACATAGAGTGGTCCTGTTGCACATAAATGTTAGTTATGGAGGTCTACTTACATATATTAACTTGTTTTTTTTGTCAAAAACCTCCTAGTTTCTGTAAACGAGCCAATGTTTTTCTGATGCGAGATTTCACAGTGAACTTTCACCCCCAGAAGACAGAGTCTTGTGATTGGCCAGTACTATCCAGCACATCCGTTCTCAGAAGCGCAGCGCCCCCCTCTGGAACGGCGGATGCACTGCTCCTCATTATCAAAACATTGTTTTAACAGTGTTTAAAAATAGCTTCTTCACGACTCCCCGCCGCAGTCCCTTTATGACTTTAAACCGGAGTCAGACCCAGAGTCAGAAGACACTGTTGCTCGTGAAACACCTCCACAACGGACGTTATTCTTCTTCTGTGGTTCAATGTACGCAACCGGATGTGCCCGGACTACCGCCCGGAGCAGGACGATCGGTTGTTCAGGAGAACCGCTGTTTACGTAACTATTACGGGATTTTCAGTGATCTCGTTGAGCCCCGAGATTACAATAAAACACAATGTTCCCAGCAGTGGCTGAACTGTTTGTTTCGAACCGTCAGGGCTTCATAAACAAGGTAATGACGCAGATACACACTAAAAAACAGCGTTAATAGGAACTTTCGGTCTAGTTCTGCTTTAACTGATTCTAATGATTCAGTTACACTGACAACAACTTTACAAGTCATTTCATCAGTTCATTAAAAATGATTCGTTCATAAGATTCGTTCACCGAATCGTTCAGTGCTAAGCAGGAGCCCAGTGCCCATGCTACGTGACTCACCTCCTCCCTGAGTGCAGTAGATTCATGAGATTCATGTCCTCAGAACACAGTTCTCCAGTTCTCTGCGTGTCAGTTCGTTCACAGCAGCACACGGCAGACACAGTTCTTCTTACTCGTCACTCCCTCCCCGCTCGGCGCACGTTCTCGGCCGGCGTCGTCGTTTGCCGAAGATTCACGAGTGAGTGACGGGCGTCGGCGAACGACTTCGCGAGCGATTCACAGAACGCGGCAGTTCCACTCCCCGGGCCGCCACGATCGCTGCTGAGCTCAACTGAACTAAGAAAGGAACGAATCAGTTCACGAAGTGATCCCAGTAGGTTCGTTCACTCAAATAATTTGTTCTTTCGGACGAATCACTCCTGACCGACACAACGCCAGTTTGTGAGTAATCACAGCAGTTCCATGCACCAGCAAATTATTTGCCACGTTGACAAAGTATGTACACACACTAGACCAAAACTAGAGCTGAAACGTTTAATCGATTACTAAATTAATCGCCAACTATTTTGATCATCGATAATCGATTTGAAGCTTTTTTCATTATTAAAACAAGATTTCTGATTGTTTTAGCTTCTTAAATATGAATATTTTCTTCGTTTCTTTGCTCAACATAACAAAGAAATCATTAAAACTGAATCATTTTGGTTAGTGAACAAAACAAGACATTCGAGAACATCATAATTTCCAGCTTTGACAAACACTGATCAACGTTTTTTAACATTTTATGAACCAAACGATTAATCGATTAATCGAGAAAATAATCGACAGATTAATCGATTACAAAAATAATCGTTAGTTGCAGCTCTAACCAAAACCATCGTTTTCTTCTGTTAAAATCACAAACATGCTTGTGATACTGTACACTCTTCTAAATAAATCTGTAATTCTTCACACTCCTACAGGAGGGGAAATAAAAGTCTGCAAAAGAAAAAAAAAACATGAGAGAAAGATGAAAGTGAGAACATGGATTCATATCTTCATCTCATTGCTTGCATCAAGTATGTATGAATAACTTTACACATTCACAGCTTGGTTTCCAGTGCTGGAGGCAGTATCTTCTCCGGTGAAGGCATAAAGCAATTGCAGTATATGATCGTAGTGGATGCAGCGGCAGCTCCCTATAAATATCACAGCCATTGTTGTGGCCTATCTTAGTGACCGTAATCCTGTAGAGAAATCAAAATCCCTCAAGCCTTTGCAGCGAGAATCACTTCCCCCGACTGAGACACTGAACTGAAAATAAACCAGGCTAAAAGGGGGGTTCACATACATTTCTCTGTCGAGCTGGCTCTGTTTTATTAAGCACATAAACAACTCGTCCCTCTGAGATGCAGGCTATACGGCATCCGGAGTTCGTCTGCGATGTCACCCCCGTGAGATGAAACACGGAGCCGATCCACTGAGAAACATTTTGAGGCAGACTGGAGAGCCACGGTGTGTTTACAACCAAGGTCTGTTGGGGTTGACTCAAACTCCAAAGCTCCTCCAAAAAGCAGCAAATGCTGCATTCGGGCGTCTTCTAGGAAATGTGTGTTTTATCTGAGCCAATGAGACACGAAGCCAGACAAATGCCCCTCGTGAAATGCATAGAACTCACAAACGGAGCTGCTTAGAGACTTTGCAAATAATGATACATTAGACTTAAAGGTACAATATGTAGTATTTATGGGTTTATATAACCCAAAATCCACTTTTTTATACATATTATGTGCTCCTGCATTGTCTAGTCGCTGTATAATAGTTTTTGTTTCATTTTCGTAGTGTTTCAAAAAGTCATGTTAAATAACATGACCGCGGACCGCGGTTGCATAGCCACTGTTAGCAGCGAGACGCCATGTTTCTACCGGAGCCTGTAAGGACAAACGCGAGAGAACAAATCAAGTGTCTCTTTACTTGTAGCGGAAGTCCCGCCTCCACTCTCTCCGCTTCGTCTTCTCCGTGTCTCATCTGCTGACACGGAGAAAGACGACGAGGACGACATTTGACCGGCTGCGGATACCGTAGCGCTCAGGGAAGGGAGGGGGTGAGCAGAGCAGCAGGTCTTTGTTGTAAATTTCAGCCTCTCCTCTAGATGGCACTATAAACTACTTATTTCCCCTTTAATTATTTATATAAGGCCATAATGTGTTCATTAATTAATTAATCTACTTTGGACTAAATTAATGAGTAATATTTGAGTTAAAACATTGCTGCAGTCCATATTCTCTTATATATATGTTGAATTAGCTTTTTTTTGTTTGCATTTGACATTTTCAGCTCATTCAGTAACAGACTGATCCATCCACACTACACCACAGAGCCACTTCAATGTATTTCATTTGATATTAGAAATACGTGTCTATCTTTGATCCTTCTCTCTTATAGTATATTTTGTTTTTCATTTTTATGAAACAACAAAAAAACAGACAATGGAAATATTACTACACAAGTTAGTGTAGTAAGTTATTTAATGCCAAATCTTAAGAAGTTATTATGTTCAGTTGTTTGTGTATTGTATATGTATTTTTTCTGTGTAGCAGTGTAGCTCACAACAATAGTATCTGTGCTCATACAGAGCAGGGTGTGGTTTCACTGACAGCTTAGACCAGGAGGGGGTTGTTCTATGTAAATGTGATGATTCTGTCTCTTGGCTCTCAGAAGATGTAAATCTTTGAGGCTAAAATTCTCCCTAAAGCAGTTTGAGGAGTGCCAACATTCAAATGACCACATCTTCTCCTGCAAATAATGTCAAATATCTCAAAATGTTCCTCGGCCTACTTATTTAAAATCAGGAAGTGGCCATGCAATAAACTGTCTATGTTGCAAAGTCAGGAGATGCTTCTTTGGGTTCGCGCACGAGGGCAGGGACAAATGACCCAGATTATCATGGGTTGGAGGACGGACAGATTCTCTCATCCTCAGAGACACCGACATCAAGTCCTTGTCCAACCTCTGTACGCGTCAGAGTTGGAAAGTGTGTCCTTATCCGGCCCTGATAAGAAAGAGTCAGCGTGGTCAGGAGATGGAGACAGGATCAGTGCTGGAGCTCAGTCAGCCGTGAACCACAGGCTGTCAGACACCCACCTCTCAGACATGTACTCAATGGTGAAGCAGAAAGTGGGGAACTACACACATCCACATATCATTTGTGCATAGCAGCATTTTTTGGTCCAGTCTTTTTTGGAACCTAGTGAGAACAGGTTCAGAAACCATCTGACTAAAAGACATTTTAGACTTATTTTTTTGTGGACACATACATCTACATCTCTGTCAACATTTTCAACCCATTACCTTTCATTTAGCATGCTCGAGCTAGCTAGTTTTTAATGATAATACATGACTTGTTCATTCTGTGTCTTCTCATTCACTGTTGTTATTTATGTACTTAGGTTTAGCACTGGCAGCACCTCAGCGAGCTGCCTTTAAAACCCTGGGAGCTTGTGAACAGCACTGGGAAGGTGCCCACTGCATAGGCCGGAGTTGCGGAGATCTGCACTGATGTTTAAAGATCACTGTCCGGATCCATGGGACAAAGAACATCCAGTTTAATTCCATTAAATCCAAATTGTACCCATTAATTCCAGTAAGAGCCAGAGTTGAGTACTTTTGACTCTTGAGTAACTTGTTGCATCTCTGCACAATTGCAGCTTAGACTCCAGTGACCTGCTATTCATCCTGACTCACTGTGAGAAACCCAGAGATGCTGCAAGTGTGACATGACGAGCAGGTTGCACTAATTGAGAAAATGCACAAGACAGCAGCATAAGTCTCACACCTGGTATTGTTGTTGGACTGGAAGAATTACAGCTTCTAATATGCATGCGTGTTTGCCACCGGGCCTGGAAAGACCATCCCCGACTGCTGTCAAACAGGTGTGCAACCCATAACATACAGTGTCCACCATACAGACCAGTTGGTGTATTAAGCATGAGGGAGATGCTCGTGAGGCCTATTTAAGAAGCTGCGCCAGCAGTCACTCAAACCTGAACGTTGGACAGTGTGGTCTCCTAATCAACACACAGTTTCCACAACATGGAGCTATAATACACTAAAATGTACAATATAGTTACCAGGTAAATGCCCAACATTATGGCCATAGTTTCACTGTGCTTACCTTCTTATTACCCACAGTAATTACCCAATAATACAATATAATTGACTATATAGTTACCAGGTAAATGCTCAGTATCTTGGCGATAGTTTCATTGTATTTACTTTCTTATTGCCATTGGTAATTACCTGGTAACACTTTTGTGTTACCATGAATTTACCAGGTAAATAACTGGTAATTAGGGGACTGTAAAATAAAAGGTTACCAATGTTTGGTGTTTTTCTTTTCTCTTGTGTGCTATACTTTATTTGTTTAATTTTATGATATGCGTACATTTGACATGTTTGGAGCAGGTTACTTAGACTTATGGTTGTTTGTGTGGCCTGGTGAGACAATGTCATTTGAATCTGATTGTCTTCAAATTAGTCTTAAGAACTCTCCTGTGAATAAGATGAGGTATGGTTTGTCAAAAGTGGAAAAAAAGCAAACATTATTCACTCTGGCCCTGGGTTTAAATTTCGACATATTCAGCATAATTTAAAGCCGTGCTCTAAGTGCTTGGTAAGATGAGGTGAGCAGTCATTTTAACTCTGCTTCCTCTGTGTGAATCACCTTTGTGCTGCCCCACCCCCCCCTGAGAATTTCACATTTTCCCTCTGTCTTGATTTCCACCTCTCATTATTCAATGTTCGACAAATTCCACGAGCAACAGAAAACCCGGCTAAGTGAGAGCTGCAAAATTAGGAGGAGAGAGGATGGAAGAAAACAAAGCCGTGCCTGTGCAGATTGATAGCATCGCCGTTCCAGTCAAAGAGCCGGTCTGTCTTCACCGACTCTCAGAAGTCTGGCCAGAGAGAAAAGAGAGCGAGACAGACATGCGGGAGAGATGAAGGAAACAAAGGATGTAGCACAGAGAGTGAGTTCTGATTCGCTGCTCTCTGACAAGGTTCTGATGACATGCACATCGTACATTATCATTATTTGAATGAGATCTTAGCCGCATCGCTTGCAGGTTACCAAGCTGTTTTCATCTCTGTTATGGAGAATAATGGTGACTACTGAGCTTACAAGCTAATATCAGAACTGTTTGCAAATATTGCCTCGTCCAAATCCAGACTGAGGACCAAAGAAGGACCAGGTTTTTTTTTTAAATCCAGGCTTCCACTGCCTGAGGAGAACTAAACGAACATAATCTTAAATCTGCGGTATCATGAGAATAAGTTTGCCACTTTATCTCACTGTTAGACAGATGTTTCTCGTTGGAAACTGAAGATTGTAACTCTCGTTCTCCCGACACCAAAGTCCGTAAAGAAAATCAATGATTTTAGCTTGCAGACATATACAGGAGTCTACTGCTGCTTACTCTGGTAAGTTTGCATGTGGTAAACTTAAACCTAAGAAGCATTCTGGCTGCTTTTTTTCCATTACTATGTCAAAACGTACAGTATATACAGAAGCTATAAGAATGTGCAATACAGAGCGTCTTATATCCTTATGATGCAATATGATGAAAAAAAAACAAAAAATATTTTCACCAATTATTGAAACACATCTGAGCAAAAACTTCTTTTTTTTTTCAATTGGATTGAATTTGTGAAATTTGGAAATTCGTCACTTGGCTCATTTTTATGAACAAAAAGAAAAGTACAATGGTGTATTTTGTGACTTCAGCACAAGTATTGCTACTTTCTATCACTACTAATAGTGCAATATAAAAGGAATCAGAACTTTGACTGTGGCACAGATCTGTGCCGCTGGAGCTCTAAGGGTTAAAGCTACCGTCAACCCCTCTCTCTTTTCAGATGTGTGAGTTAACTGTCTACAGAATCACAAATTAAATAAATATAAAATAAATAGTTTTCGTGACTGAACAGTTTTTTTTTATTTTACTGTAATAGCTAGTGGACATGAAAATGGTGCCATGCTGGTTTAAAAGTCGAAGCTGGCACGCGACAAATTCTCCTCATCAAACTGCCAAGTAACGTTTCTTGTTTGTTTTGTTTGCTGCAGAGAAGCCAGTCCATTGCAAAAGCAGAAATTACCCATGTGTATCCTAATTGTTTTTTCGCCTCAGAATGAGACTGTGTGCTGCTCTCTCATCATTGACGTAGGCAGACAAAGAAACCTGTTTATACCCGTCAAAATGTGTAGGTACTCTCCGCAAGACCAGTTTAATGCTCATTCACTCGATTGCACTAACTATGTACTCGCACACAAAAATTTACACACACACACACACACACATTCTTGTACTTGCTGCATACTGAGGACCAGCATTTCCACTTTATAAATCAACACAATTACAAATATCTACTTCATGAATGACATCTACAAAGAACTACTGGTTGCAGTACCATAAAATATAAGCAGGTGGAGCCCCAGAGCAAAAAGGGCTGGAAAACTTTTTCGATTTTTTTTTTTTGGTCCAAAAATTTACAAAAACGTCACACAATACTATGTCGACAAAATTTGAAAAAAAAAATTACCCAAAAATTTTTGGTCAAAAATTTGACAAAAACGTCATTATACTATGTCGTCCAAAATTTGAAAAAATCTTTGACAAAAATGTTTTGGTCCAAAATTTGACAAAAACGTCATACTATACTATGTCGTCCAAAATTTGAAAAAAAAAATTGAAAAAAAAATTTTGGTCCAAAATTAGATTTTTTTTTTGACAAATTGAGTAAAGCATGATATAGCAACTTAAGGAATTGATTTCAATGAAAACAAAGTGAGGACCGGCCAAAATGTCCTCACTCCGTAAAAAGGACCTCACTTTGTTGGTTAAAAAACCTCACTGGTCCTCAGTATGCCACAAGTACAAGAACACACACACACACACATAAATACACACACACACGATCACAAACACTGGGGGATTGGCTCAGATGATGGGCCACTTCCTCAATTTCTGCTCAGGGGAATCATCACTATAGCCATAGCATATAGTGTATATATAGTATCCCTCAAACCTCTTTGACACTTTTCTTTGAGTCCATTTAATTGGACTACAGGCTCCGCTTCACTAGGTGGCAATATAGCTCCTGGTGACCCCAAAAATTCAACGTCTGGATTTCTCAATATTTACTGCTGTCTTTGGCACGACCTGATCTGTTACCGGGAACCCGACTTGTGTGAAGTGTGACTACTTCCTGTTACCACTACTGTTTTTTGACACAGGAGGTAACGCCGAAGTCATTGACTGTCATTTTGAAAGGCAGGATTAAAGGAAGTGGTCCTATTGGTGAGTTTGGAAGAAAAATACAGTCTGGTTGGCTGGTTTGTGCAAACAGCCATCTTTTATCTGCACAGTAAAGGTGCATGCAACTAATTTGTAACATTAGTAAAAGGAGATGTAAAATAAAAACATGTATTTTATTAGATAAGATTTAAGGCCACATTATACTTCTCCGACTGCGTAATGCGTTATCCGTCTGCGGATTGGCACTGCAATTTCCCGCCCGATCAATAGGGGTCGCTGCGCAAGGTTGTTGTGCTTTTGGCTACAGTGAGCAATGGCGTCCGAGGGAGAAAGACTGTTGTTGTTGAAACAGCTGCCGTTTGTCACTTTTCTGTGTCCCGGAACGCAGTTTTAAGATAATTTGAGGCGAGAAATAGGCCATTTAGAGTCTAAACATGTGCTGCGTGTATTAAGATATGACGTATTTATAGTTCGGCAGCGACGAAGTCGGCGGTGTTTAGCTCCACCTCTGTGGACGCTCGGTGCTCACTGTGAGCCGGCACAGAGCAGCTTCGCTCGGCCTATCCTGACGACCAATCGCAGCTCTTGCCGTCTCCGTTGTCCCTTGACGGAGTGACGGACACTTAAAAAATATTCTGTGCACCCGGAGACGACGCAGAGACTCTACAACAGGTTCTGCGTCGACGCAGAGGACTCTGCGTAGCCTACGTAGAGCACTTTACGCAGGAGTATAAATTGGGCTTTACCCCTAAAATAGAAGAGCATTTAGGTGAATTGTTCACTCTAAATTGACCGTAGGTGTGAGAGTGTGAGTGAATGGTTGTTTGTCTCTATATGTGGCCCTGTGATGGACTGGCCAACTGTCCGCCTATCGCCCAATGTCAGCTGAGATAGGCACAGCTCCCTGCGACCCTCCGGTGGAGGATAAAGCGGTAGATAATGGATAGAAGAGCATGAAAATGTGTGTTTATTTTATGATAACCTGCCATAAATAGTTTTGACAGGGCCACTATGCACATGCGCTGATCAAATGGGGTAGTGACAGCCTTCTTCTGTGTACCAACTTCTACTACTGTTTCCAGGTCAAAGCCCAAGGGCAGGATCTGTGGAAATTACAGAGAACAACTACACCAGTTTGGCTCCAGTTGAACATATGCAACCAATAGCAAACCAGATTATATTATTATTACAATTTAAGTTGAACAAAAACACATTCACATGGATTTTTAATGGCCACAGCGGATCACCTGCTCTTTTAGTAATCTGCATATTTTTGATTTCTTCTGCTCTTACATATTGCAAAATTTACATACTGCGCAGATGTTTGTTTAAATGTATATTCATTCTATTTTAAGTAATTGCACTCTACTCTTATTTCATTTTTTTTATTTTGCTGCAATATTCATTAGTTTTGTTTTGCTATTTTTCACCAACGATCAGAACAAATTCCTCATAGAGTGTAAACTATTCTCGGGCAAGTTCCCTATCCCCCTTTGATCCAACAGTAAATTCTATAATTATTCTTTTCTCACTGCAGACAGAATCCTGATGTTAATGAGATTTAGTGGGTTTTTTTAACCAGTGGAAAAGAGACTTCACACTCTTACAGCCAGAACAAAAGGGCAGGGGTTTTTTTTTATTAGTCAGCCGTGGTGCACTAACTGGACTGATCTCATGAGGCTCAGAGGGAAAATAAGTCCAAAGAGTGAACCTTGAAATTAACTTTAGGCGGAGAGGACATCAGTAACTAGAAATATGTGTAACACTGTGTTCCACACAAACACAGAGTAAATGTTTGGTTAGAGTTACAGTACCAGGACCCATGTCAAATTAGTAACCTTTCTAGGCTTGTACTTGGGTACTAAATGGACATGGGCTTGAAGTGAGCGAACACATGTGGGGCCACCATGGAAACCATGGATGAAACACACTTGGGACGCACATGGACATTGTTGGGAAGTTGATTGTCGAGTTTCTTCCACAGTTTTAAACAAACATCAATTGCATATCATTGTTTCTTCGGTATGGGCAGTGCAATATTTAATACAGACTAAAATGTGTGGTCTGGGTTTAAGGTCATGGTTGTTTAATTAACCAAATGATGGTTAATTAAACTTGAACTCCACAAACGCTAAGTGAAGGTGTGCGATGGTGTAATACATGTGGTGTGATGTACCACCTAAAGGGGGCCCCCAATGTCCCCCAGAGACCATAGACATCTCTGGTGCTGGGAGATGGGCTAATATATGTACATGTATGATGGATAATACTGTACTACCATTTCCCTGGTAGTTATTGGAGATTAACCCACATTTTTAGGATTGTTAACTAGTTTTAACTGATCAACAGTTCGGCGCTTGGCTTAATCCTTGTTAAGCCTTGACCTTGTCTCCCGTTCATTAACTAGTTGTTATTAATGCCGTCCCTGCACATGTTGGGCTGTGGAGACAGAGTAATGTTTTACTTCCTGTTTCAGGTGTTCCACTTCCAGTTGGGAGGTCATCTTTTGCAGAAATACTCAGGGCGGGTCTGTGGTCTCACATATCACATATTAGGTGGATACATCAATCCCTGTTAGAAAAGCATGAAGAAGTGTGCAATGTAATGTTATCTCTAACAACCAGGGGACGCTTTTTTTTTACATTGAATATTTTCATATAGATGTCTTCAGGGTCAGACTATCATCAATCAAAAAAAGTTCAGATCGGAACAGGATTCACAAAGTTATAACAGTTTGTTTTTTGTGTCGCGCAGTAAATGTCATAGTTTGCCGTCACCAGCCACTAGCACATTTAACTGCAGATTTGTCATGCACACACTAAAGTCACAAATGTGTAACCGTAAATTTGAAGTTGTACATATTTCTTTTATACCTTGTTAACACAAAATAGGGGCTACGGGTTCACAAATCCTTGTTACAGGTACACAAATCCTATCCTGTGCATCACAACTTCCAAATGCACTCGACATTTTTGCTCTAATCGTTGCGGTGCAGTTGGTGCAAGAACACATTTGCACATCTAACACATTTGTGTTTCATAATCTGAGAACATGTACAACATTTGTGCATTTGTAAACCCAAATGTGAACTAATGCATCAGAAGTTGCAGAATAGATTTAATGTCGGCCCCATGGGAAGAAATCAACAGTGTAACGTAGAGGTGTACTACAATGTGATAAATATAGACATATACAAAAAATGTGATTGAATTAGTATTGATGATTTTCACAGTATGTTTAAATTGGAATTATGGCTTACAAAGAGGAGGAGCCACTCCATGTGTGTGGTATATCAAATAATCACATCAAAAAATGATTGACATTTGAGCCTGAACTCTTTCTAACAACATTAGATTAGTATAAATGTACAATAATGGATGTAGTTCTTCTTCTGTGTGAATCAGGTGCAGTTTTTACTTCCTGCACTTGTTTTCCCTGATTACCCACACCTGTTCCTAATGTTTCCACCGGTGGCTCTTTATCTCCCCCCCCCCTTTAGTATTTAGTGTTTGTGTCTCCTCATGGTCTGCACCAGTTTGTCTTGTCTGTTTTTCTCTTAAGTGTTTTACCCTGCATCACAGTTTTGCATTTTTCTTTTGGATTCTATAGTTATTTTTCTTTTAAATTACAGAAACTATCTTTTGCTTGGAAGTCCTACATGTCGTTGTCAGACAGACCAGTCACAAATCTGTCCATTCCCAGCTGCCAGAGATGCTGGCTGATCTGTAAATGTAACCGTTTATTTGTCTAAAATAATGAATTAGGGGCAGGCAGACAGGGCAAAACTGTGATGGCTTGGTGAAGGCGATGTGTGATGCAACGTATATGTTCAAACGGGAGCTGTCTGCCCACTGTGATCATGTTTGGTAGCACTATCAGTGGCCAGGGTGCTAACTTTATGTTCAATGCGGCACTCTCTGGCTACTTGCATTAGTACTCAGTGCACACATCAGTGAAGGCCTCTCCGCTGTCTCACTGTTCCTACTGTGAGTCAAAATAAAGTGCTGTGACTTCAAGGTAGCTGTGATTACTGAGATAAATCCAGTAGTCTCCAGTGAGTGCAACCGTGTTTGACAAAAAGCAGGAAAAAGGTTTTTTTTGGGGGACCCAAACACAAATCTCCCATGAGCCATCTGTGGGTCCTGACCCAGACTTTGGGAACCACATGATTACAGAAATGCAAAAAGGAAACATGTTGAATCGTTGGAGGAAGCTAAAGTATCCGAATAAATTCCAAAACAAAGAGATTGCCCTGGCCGTTCAAACTAAGAACCTTCTTATTGTGTGACACCAGAAGTAAAAAACAAAACCACTACACTGTCCATCTGTGAATAAAAATGAAGAGTCATTATCCATCCATTATCTACTGCTTTTTCCTCCACCAGAGGGTTGCGGGGGGTGCTGTGCCTATCTCAGCAGACATTGGGCGATAGGCGGGGTACACCCTGGACAGTTCGCCAGTCCATCGCAGGGCCACATATAGAGACAAACAACCATTCACTCACACACTCAATTTAGAGTGGTCAATTCACCTAATCCCCATATCGCATGTTTTTGGACTGTGGGAGGAAGCCGGAGAACCCGGAGAAAACCCACGCACACACGGGGAGAACATGCAAACGCCTTGCAGAAAGGCCCTTGTTCCGAAGTTGTTCCAAACGGGGCTCGAACCCAGGAACCCGGGTCTTCTTGCTGCAAAGGCAATAGTGC
Organism: Microchirus variegatus; assembly: GCF_963457635.1. Classification (NCBI taxonomy): domain Eukaryota; kingdom Metazoa; phylum Chordata; class Actinopteri; order Pleuronectiformes; family Soleidae; genus Microchirus; species Microchirus variegatus. The sequence continues at coordinate 31,822,018 of NC_139806.1, read as the reverse complement.
AAACCACTACACCAACCGTGGGCCCAAGAGCCATTATATTAACCGTAATCAAGACTAGGCCACACACAAATGCCAGTGCATGTTAGAATCAAGTTTTCCCAGGAGGGGAATAGGACTGACTCTTGTAAACATAAAACATTATTAGGTGGTTGGGTTCCGTACCAGTGTTGTTCCTTATCAATAAGTCATGAAGAGAATGACATGGCCGATGACATTCATGAGCTAACAGCTAACTATCTCTAATGTAAGAGGTTGTGTTGGTGTGATGCCAAATTGGGCAAACCAACAGAACAATAAACATGAGCCAAATAATGTGTATAAACAGCCATCGATATGGATGTTAATTACTTGGAGATGATATGCATGCATGTGAGGAGGCAAGAGTGTGTGGGTGTATGTAAATCTGCACAGGCAGTTAAACCTGTGGAGGGATTTATTGTTTGCACAGTACGACCATATGTTTTCCCATATTTAATGGCTTTTTTTCCTGTTCAGCAGCAGCTTATTTATACTTCTCTGCTAATAACGTGCACCTTCTGTGTGTGATTAGAGGCTCATGTGCAAAACACACATGCAATATACCAACCTGCATATGACAGGTTTGCATACACATTTAATAAGTATGTGTATGGATGTGTGAGTGTGTTGCACGTGCACTATGTATAGGCCATGCCTCCCTCATGTTTGTGTTTGTATATGCGGTTGAAGTGTAAAGTGAAGGTTTATACGAGGGGTTCTGTGCTGTAGGAGTAAGTTGATGCTGTTGGACAGATAAGGGTCTCCCCAGACAAAGGTGCCTTTTGTGAGCCAAGACCCCTCTCGGCTTCTGCAAGATGATATGCCACAGCCCCCCCCAGAGCATGAAAAGCCAGCCATGTCCTAAACCGAGCGAAACAAAGTGGCTCCAGACACGCTAACAAGAGCCAGGAGCTGCTTGTGTACATTAAGGACCAGGTCTGAGCTGAGAGTTGAAGGACTTTTTTCCATCCAGCAGTAGAGAAGACAACAAATAAAAGGTTGGTGCTTTCAAGATGAACCAGTGGTGTGGCTCTGTGGATATCAAGGTTAGCAAGCAATTTGATCCCTGACTAAGGCTATATCACGACTATGTTTTACATTTAAAAACAGTGTATTAAGATAAAAAAGAATGTGCATACAGCTTCACATGTTGAGAGAGAAGGCAGTGACAAGGCTGCGTTTTGGGTTAAGAAACTCAGAGGGGAAAATAGGATTAGCTCATGAAATAATCAAGAGTAATTTTACTCTGCTTGTAGTTTTGCTGTTTATGCTCTATTTTAAAGGGACAATATGTAGTATTTATGGGTTTATATTACCCAAAATCCACTTTTTTATACATATTATGTGCTCCTGCATTGTCTAGTCGCTGTATAATATTCTTTGTTTCATTTTCGTAGTGTTTCAAAAAGTCATGTAAAATAACATGGTCGCGGGCCGCGGTCGCATAGCCACTGTTAGCAGCGAGACGCCATGTTTCTACCGGAGCCTGTAAGGACAAACGCGAGAGAACAAATCAAGCGTCTCTTTACTTGTAGCGGAAGTCCCGCCTCCTCTCTATCCGCTTCGTCTGCTACGGCCGCGGTAGCTCGCCCTCTCCCTCTCCTCACGAACCTCATCTGCTGACACGGAGAAAGACGACGAGGACGACATTTGACCAGCTGCGGATACCGTAACGCTCAGGGAAGGGAGGGGGTGAGCAGAGCAGCAGGTCTTTGTTGTAAATTTCAGCCTCTCCTCTAGATGTCACTATAAACTACTTACTTTCCCTTTAATTGTGGTAAAGAGTATATCACCTACAAATCATGATTTTCTGACAGCGCTGGTTTTAAAGCAGTGACTCAGAGAGCTGTGGCGCACTCTCTTTAAAGTTAGTGAACAAGCTACACTGCAAAGGAGGAAGGAAAAAAATATGAAGTTTCAAATCCCAGATGAGGCTGAATGTATCCTTATGCAGCTGAAGAAAAATGATTAACTCTGACATCCAGTGGAACTGTATTCCAAGCGAGAGCTAAGATGTAGCAAAGAGCCAAAGAGCATTTAGTTTTTACAGCAGAGAGGGAAAGTTTGTTCGCAAGAGGGATGAAAAGAAATGTGAGAGGAGAGCAGAAAAAAAATCTGGAGCGGATTTGGAGTGGGCGTGAGAATACAATTAAAAGTTCTCTTGTAAAATTCAACCCAATGTTTTACTGCTGCAGGTAGATATTACATATAATGAATTAACTTCCCATGATGCTTTATTCTCCTGTGACTTATCTCACTTTACATAGCACAAGACATCTGCAATGCTTTTTTGTCTTACTCTGCACTGGCCTGACATGCTGACAAAGGGCTGAAAAAAGGATTATAATTAGGTTGTTAGTTAGGTTGGTAACAAGTTATAAAGCATTAAAAAAAATCTGCCATGTGGTCCTTTAGGACTGCGACTTTAGTGTTCGTTATGACTATTTAGAAATGGCTAAATGGAGCCTTAATGTAAAGTGTCAAACACATTACCATTAGTACAATGTATATATTTTACTGTAAGGTGGTAATACATATTTGTAATCAATAAAGAAGTGAGTTATGTCAGTGGCAGATACATGCAGTTATTTATTATATAATCGATGAAGGCAAATTACATAAAATGTGGATGAATTGACAGATGAGAAAAAGCTTCACTGTACAGATACACAAGGGCTCACTATTTGGCGAGCAACAGCTCACTGTTACACATCATTAATGGCTATGACTATTAGCAACATGACCTTTTAAAGGCTTTCTAGTATTGATGACCAGATAAAAAATGCCTCTCTATGTAGCTGGATAGACCTTCTACCAATCGGACCAATGATCCAGCTAACATACTGCAGAGCAACATAATACATGCCAACTGGGGCTGCACCATTCTGGAAAAAAAGTGAATCACAATTGTTTTGCTGCTTTACACTTACGTTTGCTATGCACCCAGAAACAACGTGGGGTGAAGTATCTTGCCAAATACTAGCAGCGCTGGGAATCAACTTCAACCTTCCAGTTGAAAGATGGCTCGCTCTACCACTGATCCACCATCACATTGCATCTGTGGGGCAGTCTCATTTGTCCCAAGTCTTGCCTAAAATGTGTAAAATATAAATGTGTCAATTGTAACCCTTGCAGACATGCAGTGATGGAGGGGGAGACACTATCAAATTACAAGATGTGTTGCCTGCACTAATTACATTTACATACATTTTGAAATTTAAATGTGAAAAGGGGGGGAAAAAGTTACTTGTTACCAACAGACACTGAACAGGAACAAACTGCCCCAAAGAGTGAGCTATTTTTAGATGTCAGGGAAACCAGCTTTCTAAGATTGTTTGGGAAAGGGGATAAAGAAAAGGCAGGAAGAGAAGGAGGAAGGGAGGAGGAGAGGAAAGAGGGGGTATATGGTGGCAGGGAGTTTGGAGTGGGAACAACTTTGGTCTTTTCTCTTGAGAATGAAATAGAGACTTTAGGAGTAAACTCAACTGGATAGAAAAACAGAAGTGACATATCTAGTATCTGATGGGTTCAGGAAACAGAGACTATATCACAATACAGTTCTCACCTTTGACTCGTGACGTTTTATATTTGTCCGTAACTTAAACCCTTTCACAAAATGTCTATTCCATTTACAAATGATGATGTTCACACCGTGTGTGCATGTCTTACAGCTAACGTAATTCAAAACAAATGTATCAAATTTCGGCATATACATATGTGGAAAAACATAAACGTGTATGAGTATATACTGAATGTTCATATACACATTATATTATTATGATTATTTCATAAATGTGATAATAATTCATCACCATATAGGTAAAATTGAAAGGAAATATCACAGGGACTTACTGTATGTCTATCTCTCATTTCCATATGTATTTTATTCAGGCAATAAGCTAGTATTGCAAATATGTGTTGACATTTCTGCAACTGAATTATTACCAATCACTCATTATCACTGTGAGATCCTCAGAGTTAGAAAAAAAACTAAAAGTCAGTGGGTGGGCGGAATATTCTCAATGATTCAATGAATTCAAACAATGAAAGCATCTTATTCAAGACCCAATTTTACAAGACCAGTCATCAAACATATTTCCATGTCCAACATTTACACTGCCTATATCTGTCCAAGGAAACGTTAACGAGGAATTTATCTTTCTACAGAAGATGCAAGATCTTCCCAATTATTGGTCATGTATTTAATGAGCTCTCACTGGTCTTTAGGGGAACAAAAAAAAGCACCTTCTTTTTGGAATACTACAAGAAGATATAGCTCTCCACAAACATTCTCACTCACTCATTCAGCCTTTAAATCCTGCTGGGATTTAGGCCAACAACGAAGTTCCTCCAACAAACTCTGTCCTCCGCCATCTTTTCTATGTCATTCCAATCGCAGCCCATCTGTCTCATCTCCTGCTCCAGCTCCCTTCTCCAAAGTGTTGCGTGGTCTGCCTCTCCTTCGTTTTCCCCTGTGGGTTCCAGCGAGGTTCATGTATAGCTGCTGCTTTGTTTCCTTGTATCTGGCTATTGAAGTCTATTTGCCTAAATGTTCATTACTGATCACCTGTGGCCATCTGATGTTGAGAATTCTCCTGAGGCATCTGGGTATGAAACTGTGTAGCCCTCTTGAAATAGCTACTGTGGTCCTCCAGATCGCAGATTCATATAGTAGCACATTTTTGACAATGAGTATATCTTTATTTTTGTTTGGATTTGTAATTCCTTTGGCAGTCAAGATATTTCCCAGCATTGCAAAAGCAGTTCTTGCTAGTACTGAATAATTCTGTCGAACAAATCTTTTTAATTAACTGAGTTTAATGATTCAGTACACTGAGAAGAACTGATAGTCACTAGCTTTGTGTGCATATTACACAACATCATGGCAGTTTCATGCAGCCGTGCCATGATGACGAGGTATAGTCATATAAAACAATACCAAACAGAGTAGAGACGAGACGTGCCGTGCCGTGAGTAAAGCCCAATTTATACTGTGTAAAGTGCTCTGCGTAGGTTACGCAGAGACTCTGTGTCGACGCAGAGACTGTCGAAGAGCCTTTGCGTCGTCTCCGACTGCACAAAATATTTTTTAAGTGTCTGTCACTCCGTCAAGGGACAACGGAGACGGCAAGAGCTGCGATTGGTCCTCAGGACAGGCCGAGATATCGCTGCTCTGTGCCGGCTCACAGTGCGCACCCAGCGTCCACAGAGGCGGAGCTGATCCCCGCCGAGAACGTCGCTGCCAAACTATAAATACGTCATATCTTAACACACACAGCACATGTTTAGACTCTAAATGGCCAATTTCTCGCCTCAAATTGTCTTAAAACTGTGTTCCGTGACACAGAAAAGTGAGAAACGGCCACTGTTTCAACAACAACAATCTTTCTCTCTCTTTCTCTCTCGACGCCATTGCTCACTGTAGCCAGAAGCACAACAACCTTGCGCAGCGACCCCTACTGATCGGGCGGGAAATTGCAGCGCATATCCGTCACCACGACGCAGAAGTATGAAGGCTCGAGTCGTCTCCGTGGTGACGCAGTCGGATAACGCATACGCAGTCGGCGAAGTATAATGTGGCCTTAATTGTGCAGAGGAAAAGCGTAATTTGTCTTTGTCTTTAAAAGTGCTTACCATTTTGTACCAGTTTCCGTTACATCCCTAGCTGTTGAGTGGAAATACAATAAGACGCATGCTGCTTCTTGCTGTGCCTCCTCCCATCGCCTGGCAAACAAAGGCAGGAAGAAGTTACACATCAGAAGACAACTCATGACGTGTGTTATTTTTGTGGCTGTACTTACAGCAGATATGTACTGTATTTTGCAGGCTTAACTCTACATCTCTAAATCTTATACATGATATCATTATAAGTGTAGATCCCAAGTTGCTTGCTGTAGATTTGGCAAGATTTACATTTATCCCACGTTCTTGAATTTCGCCAATCTGGGCTCCAGGGGCTCTGCTTCTTTTTTTATGTATGTATTACATTTTTTACATGTAAAACCTGAAAATACCTCACAGCAACTTATTTGCACAGGCTTACAGAACAGGCAAGCAATGTGTCGAGTACGGAGTGTCACATAACACAGTAAAAATACACACAAACATAACCCTTATTGGATGAAAGTGTACACAGGAAATAAGACACACATGTCTTACACTTAGGGCCAATTCCAAGTTCCTATCTTAACCCTCAATCTTAACCCTCAAGCTCAACCCTTAATCTTAACCGGCCTCAAAACCAAGTGTTGAGGGTTATTTTGTCACTTAGAAATGGGACACCCCTTAAATGCAGATAAGTCTTCAGACTGTAGGGGGCAGAATAACGCGAAAGCTGCGTCCAGTCTGTCAACTCCAAAAAAGAAGAAGAAGAACACATTTACATCAGGATTATTTATTACGAACCATTAGTCGGTCGAGTTATTAGGTTGTCAGTTAGTTATAAGATGATACTCATACAAATACCACAACCACGGACATATTCAGCTGACAGTTACCACACACCACAGCTTATTGGAAAGTAACCACACCGGCCGACTATTGACAAAAGACCGTAAAATAAAAATAAATGTTACGCAACAATGACGTCAGTAATCCATAATATGGGCCTAAACTAAGATAATACAATGTTTTTCATCATTTTTATATCTCTATTATCAAAGAAAAGACTTAATTTGTAGCTTACTCGTTTCGCTGCTTTCGACGCCATCTTTCTTATGTGAAAACATACAATGCTCGGAAAATCTCACTATTGAGGGCGATACAGCCCTTAAACTTGGCCCTCAACTTAATTTTTCTGAGAATTGGGACAGCACTTGGACTAGAGGGAGCGTGCATTTTTGAGGAATTGGAATTCACCCTTACACTTCTTCTTGTTAGAACTGCATTGACTTACATTTATATGGACGGTCTACACAAAGCCTTATCCCTATAACCTTAACCCAAACCAGTTAATGTCTAATCCTATAACCTTAACCGCTTAAGGACTGCTGGTCCTGACTAGGTCAGTGTTTATGCCAGAAAAATCCCTAAAGAGGTAACAAGTAAAGTAAGTAACAACAAGTAACAAGTACACACAGTGCACATGTGGTGATACATTGACACACACACACACACACACACACACACACACACACACACACACACACACACACACACACACACACACACATTCTTGTACTTGCTGCATACTGAGGACCGGGTAAAAGAGCTGACCAAGTGAGGACCAGCATTTCCACTTTATTAATCAACACAATTACAAATATCTACTTCACGAATGACATCTACTAAAATTTGACCCAAAATGTTTGGTCCAAAATTTGAAAAAAAAAAATTGACCCAAAATTTGACAAAAACGTCATACTATACTGTCATCCAAAATTTGAAAAAAAATTTGAACCAACATTTTTGGTCCAAAATTTGAACCAAAATTGTTGGTCCAAAATTAAAAAAAAAATTGATGCAAAATTTTTGGTCCAAAATTTGAAAAAGAAAATTGGACCCAAAATTTTTGGTCCAAAATTTGAAAAAAAGTTGACGCAAAATTTTTGGTCCAAAATTTGAAAAAAAAAATGGACCCAAAATTTTTGGTCCAAAATTTAAAAAAAAAAATAGGACGCAAAATGTTTGACAAAAAAAGTCATACTATATACTATGTCGTCCAAAATTTGAATTTTTTTTTTTGAGACAAACAGAGTATAGCATGTTATAGCAACCTAAGGAAGTGATTTCAATGAAAACAAAGTGAGGACCGACCAAAATGTCCTCACTCTGTAAAAATGTCCTCACTTTGTTGGTTAAAAACCCTCACTGGTCCTTAGTATGGCGCAAGTACAAGAACACACACACACACACACACACACACACACACACAGTACATAAGTCTGTAAATCATGTACACACTTACAGTAAATCCACATGCAGGTATTTTGGTGTTTGCATAGTCTTGCAGCGATGCTGACACTAATACACAGTCTGTCCAGGAGAGTGGTATAGGTCAAGAACAAAGTATTGTGCATGTGCAATAAAAATTGTGGAATCTATGGAAAGCTTCAATGCTTCAGGGCTTCGTGCTACCGCCCACTGCCTTGCTCTCTGGTTGAACTTTGGCAGGAAGCAGCCTCTCGTTGAAAAGCAACAGAAAGAGAAAGACAAAAAGAAAGTGAGACAAAGAAAGAGAAAACGGACACACAGGCCAGAGAAGAAGATGGATAGATAGACAGAAAGAGAGGAAGAATTGGAAGAATTTCCATGTGTTTATTAACCTTCCGACATTTTACTGCACTACCAACTTAAACTTCCGAAGTTATTAAGTGAGCAGTGCTTTATCTGCTCTGAGGTGTTATAGGATTACAAATTTACATTTTATTCTATTTTCTTAGACAATATGTGAGATAGATAAAGATACTATCAGTGACAGCAGCCACTGTGATTATGACTATTTTTAACCCTTTGAAATGACAGTTTACTTCTGTCTTGAATCTTTTGTTAAGTGGCTGAAGGGTTATGGTTATTTCTCCCTGCGTCCCTGCTGGAAGCCATGTTTTTTAGTAAGAGCAAGAACAGTCAGCACTGACTATTGCTGTGTTTCCAAAGGGTTTCCATCGTTTTGGTACAATTTGGTACGCATTTTTTTTGCGTTTCCATTAAGAATGGTACTAAAATAACCAGCCCCTACCAGAATTTCAACACCCACGTTATTCTCTTCCAAAGCTTGACGTCTTAAAATAACAATTGCTGGATGTCCTCCTTTGTTCTCTGTTGTGTCGTTTATTGTCGTTGCATCGATGACATCACGCTACGTATCTCGCTGATACTGATACTGGCCATTGGGCACAGCCCATACCACAACAACCAAGTAACGATACTGTTCTCAGTCAAAACGCAAGCCTTGACCCAGGGCTTTACTATTTCGAACCATACCGTAATACAGCAAACACCGTACATAGATAGATACATAGCATGTGTCAATACCTCCTACAACAATTCGAAAAACCTGAACTACCCCTTTAATGTATACTCTATCCCTGTATTTCTCCTCAAGTAGCTCTACAGTAAATAGATTTCAATTACATTAATGGTATCAAATGATGTGTGAAAACAGTCTGAAGGAGGAAGAAACATAACACATTTCAGCTGAACTGTATTTTGCACAACTTCACTGTAGTGGTTGACTCTAATTATATCCCTACAGCACACGATAGAGATGTCCAGGCTGCTGACTGCTGATTCCATATATTTAGGTGTTATTATGTCCCGCCCACCATTAAAAGTGAAGTTATGGTTCTACCCCTTCTTTTAGACAGGAACCCCGGCCCTTTCTCAATACCCAAATAGCTGGACCATATTCCAGCAGTGTAGAGTAGTATAAGTTTACATCAGTGTGCGAAATACCCATTAATAATCGGTAATTAATAATTAATAATACCCATTTGTTGCACAATACTGTTTCACCACCCCAGGTGCCACCCTATTGACTATCTTCCCTGTCAGATGTGAGCTTGTGTGGGCCTTTTCCACAGCGCCATTTGGAAAGCAATTATTAAAACGTTAAAAATACTCAATTAGAAATAAAATAATTTATATTTTGTCTGGTTAAAAAGGATAAGAAAGAATGCAAAGTGTATTATGTATGTAGCTCATATATGTAAAACTGAAACTACAAAAATATTTCGAAAAAAACATGCTTTCCAATTACACTGCAACATGTTTAGACCCCCCTCAAATTTTGCATTTGAGGCTTTCAGGGGGTCTTGAGTGTTAATCAGGGGGGGTCTAACCCCCCCAGACCCCCCTGTATTTCGCACAGTGGTTTACATACCCAAACAACAGTGTTTACTCTTTTTAAATCACTAGTGCAGTGCCCGTAGGAAGTATGTGCACACTGCAAATCAAATATGCCTTGTAAAGAGATTCCAGCGTGGCTGACAGTCACAAAACAGCTAGCTAGGTTAATGCTAATTGTAGCCTCACTAACCCTTACCTTTAGAAACAAGTTCGCCAAGTTAGCCGCAAAATAGTAGCATGCTAATGCTAAATAAATATGTGCTTGCGTATTGATGAATTGATACCGACTTCCTTTTTTCAGTATAACACCATGTTCTGTGGTGAACCGTGAAATTGTCTCACCCAACTCCCTGCTCCAGACAGCGCAGCTGCCGCTGATGAGCCGCTGCCTGCCTGGTGTAGCTTGATGAATCAGCAAAAATTAAAATTACTCCAAAAAACGTGAAAATCAAGGATGCACATCATCAGGCCATGCTCAACCCATATCAACATATCTTAGGGCGATCTCACTAACAGTCACCGAGATATGCCTGTCACAGACACACAGACAGACCGACAGACAGAAACAGACACAACTTGCTTTATAGATAGATAATCACAACACAAACTACCCAAATGAAGAGTTTACATACCCCAGTTCTTTATAGCGTGTATTGCCCAATGTAACTTTTTGACCACAACAAATAAACACTACATTTGGAGAGGAGTCAACAAAGCCTATGATGAAAGGTCCACCATTCCTACTGTGACACACGGTGGTGGATCACTGATGTTTGGGGTTGGGTTGTCCCCTGGAGAATTCAACTAAACTTAATTATCAACTATATCATAATTAAGTTTAGTTGAATTATTAGGTCATTTTGATTCAGCAAAAGAAGAATTTCCAAGAAATGTTCATTGAAACTTGTTTTTATTCATGTTATGAAATATGTCTTCTTCTTGGAAATTGTTCTTTTGCTGAATCAAAATGACCTAAGTTGTTACAAATATGATGAAATGTGTTACCATATCCTGCACAAATTGTGATTTGGGTCACAACGTTTGCCATATAGAAAATTTGGAAAACACACAGGACGTGTGTGTGTGTGTGTGTGTGTGTGTGAGAATAAGCAAATTCCCATTTATGACAGCATAATAAAAAAAGATCACTCCTCTTTTACATTTTTATTTTCATTTGCCTAAATCACAACATAAGGCTGCAATAAAACTGACTGTCCCATCTGTGTAGATGGCAGTAGATATTGCCAAAGTAATTTCACATGAAGAAGAGTAACGTAATGGAAAATGACAAATTAAATCAAACCACAAGACTGAAATACAACACTTTTGGCTGCGTTCAGCAAACATTTGCTCGGAGGATATTTTCTGTCTAATTCCACTATACAAACAACGAAGGTTATGTGCAGCAAAGTGTGGACTTCACAGTTGACACCTGATTTCTAGATTCTAAAGAATATCTGCTGTTATAGATAGTTAACCACAGAAGATTAATTGTAAACCAATTCCCAAAATATGTGACTGTTTTGTCCCTTTTTTTTTTATATTTAATTCTTTGATTGTTTGTTTGCCTTTCAAAGGTCAGTTAAATTGTGTTTTCTCTCTGGCCAGCTCCACATATAACAAACGTGACCAGGCTGTCAACAGTTACAGGGAAAATGGGCAGGTGGGAGATGTGAGTGTATCTGGGTGTTGCTCTAAAAAAAGACATCAGTGGGATAGAAAAATAAAATAAAGGAGGAATAGAAGGCTTGTTCTCTGAAGATGAAAGAGTGGCCTCTGCAGAGAAGGAAGACAATTTTAACAAGGCCGGAGCGTAGAACTGGAACAAGCGTGGGGTATCATGGAGACACCGCTGCCTGACCAGCCTCTTCCCTGAAAAGACACTTCCTGGTTATTGTATGGACACCACAGAAAGGGGCATTCAAGGGAGACTCGAGGGCATTCAAGGGAGACTCAACATCCGAAAAATATGCTCACTTTACTACATATTCAAGTGATTTTTGAGAGCAATGCATTCTTCTGACTTCAGTGATTCTTCAAACCGTATCTGAGTTGTTGTTCTTCATCCTGGATTAGCACGTTCATGCTAACTTTGCAAGCCAGTGGTGCATCATGTCTCTTTGTGATGGTCAGGGAAAGTCATTTGGACTGGGTGAGTCCAGTGAGTTACCATACAGACTGTTTCAGTTTCTAGATTGTACAAGGAAGTGTTTCTATTTGATCAATAGTTGGTCCATTTATTCTTATGACTCAATCTGCTTTGGGGTTGGATGTGCTGTTTATTGAATTTCATACTGTAACGACGGTTGGCAATAAATTACCCTATAATCTGTAGTAACAATACATAAATGCCTCTAATTTTATTATCATTGTCATATCTTTTTGTGCGTGGTGAAATTACGTGTTTTCAGTGACCACAGCTCTCAGCTGATTTATATTATCATGTCACCACAGTATGGTCTGGTTTAAATGACATGCGAGTGGGAAACTTCCCATAGCTACTGCGTGGAGGCAATTTAGAAGTATAAACCTGACATGTTAGTTTATTTTACGCGACAAAATGACTACAACTTTTCGAAGTTATATTCCTGAAAAAAACATGAACAATTACTGTACCCTTTGTATAAAGGCATTTCTCAAAAAGATAAAGAGAAGTTCAAATGGGACAGTTTCATTTCTGTGGGAAAAAGACCTATGTTGCTGTTGTTAAACTGTCTACACAATGCTCCGTCAGTCAAGTCTGATAGTATTGCTTGACAGAGCCTGTTTTCAGATGGACAACTTTTCTATTGACAAAGACCAAACAGAGGCAGAATACTGACACTGAAGCTTGAGATGCTGGAGCTGTTTCTTGACAAACTCTTTCCCTCTGCCCAGTGCCTCAGTCGACTGTTCCCTGCAGCTGTATGGCAGACTGCCTGAGGGGCTGATAGCAGCACAGAGTTTAGGTTTAGGTGTCTGTACTAAACAAACTCACTGGGACGTCAGTCTGTTGTACCTTCCCCCTATTACTCTTCACTTACTTATGTTCATAAGTTACATGAAACAGACACCAGATTGAGCTGCCTCAGTGGCCGAGAACCAACCAGTGTTTGTTGTATATTTTAGTGCAGCAGTAGAGAGTGTGTCTCACACACTGCTTTTTACAGGCACGGTCAGTCAAGGCTGCCACGAGTGGAGAAGGGCATCTTTGCCTTATAAGAGAATATATTTGTGTATAAGAGGATTTAGGCATTGTTTCTTACCTGTATGTCTCTGCCTGGTTATCATACACATCTACATCCTGTCACGATGCACAGGCTTGACCTGTCTTCTGTAGAGAATTGACCAAAGTTGGACCTGCATGGGTACGAAAGCACATCCAACAATGCCATATCTCACTGTTATAGAGCTCTGGACGTCGTCTGACCACCATGTTGGCAGCCTAAGGTGCAGCAAAAACCAATGGGACCGGTGCTGGATTCAACCTGTCGGAGTTCACTGCGTACTTTCAATCCATGAAGATTGATTGATACATGGCAAAACCTGACTGCTTTTTTACAAGTATGGAAACATTCCTGAGAGGACATTGTTATTTCCTGTTGTCCCCAATAGCAGCCATGTTTTGTATAATAGTGTGTCTCGTGTTTGTGACTTGTTGTGACTACAGGGGGCGCTCACAGCAGACTCAGTACTGGCAGCGTCTGTGTAATTAAAAAGGAGACTGTCCAACTATGCATTTAATCAGAAATCCTTCAAAATGTACAAAAATAAAGAAAATTATGTTAAACAGCGTTTGAAAGCTCCTGCTACCGCTGCACACACAGGCAGACAGCTGGGCAGGCAGGACTGATAAATCCTTGGCAGGGGTTACAAATATCTGGCGTGTCTCCGTGTTTTTGTCCTTGGCTTTGCATATCAGGGGTTTCAACCTGCAGTCTAACTATTTGCTGTTTTAACTTCTAGATCGATCGAAAGTAATCAAATTTAAGCTAACCTAATTTACATGACCACTATCTGTGTGTCAGTGTGCATTGGACAAGGTCAGTCACTTCCTGCACTCTCCATCTTTTATCCTCATTTTTTTACTCTACGTTACGTTCTTTTTTTCTGTCCATGATTCTAACTGTTCCTTTCCATTACTGTGTATGAATTCGCTCATAAAATGCATTTCACATTAACAGCTCATTATAATGGTTCTGTATGTAAATGCCGAGTCATACAACCAGTGATCTAGATGTTAGGAAGTGTAGCGTTATCAAGGTTTAGGAGAACAGTAAAGAAGGCTGTGGAGCCTGCAATTAGTTATGTTGGATTTATTTGAATAAAGGAATATAGGAAAATAAAGGAAGGAAACCATCAATACAAGCATATGCACAACCTGATGCTACCTCAATTACCTCAGTGCTCAGATATGATACACATATTCATCTGTCTCATGACCTTTAACACATTACATTAGTGTCAAGAAAACACACATCTTCTCTGGAATAATCCTTTCTTTGTTCCTTCTTTATCTTCACAGCTTTCACAAATAACTCTCACATACCAGTAACACAGTCCATGACATCATAGGTGGCTTAAATGTTTACATGTTGCAGATTCATAGTTTCATAATCACAATACAGCCAATACAAGAGGGACAGGCAGACAACAAGCTTGCAGGCGTAGCACGTAGAGTGAAGTAGCCGTTGTAGCCGGTGACAATGTTTGTACAAAAAAATTACTCAAGTAAAAGAACTGTTACTTTTAGATAATAATTTCTCAAGTAGAAGTAAAAGTACTCATGAAACTAATTACTCGAGTAAGAAGAAAAAAAGTATGCAGTGAAAAGACTACTCAAGTACTCAAGAGTACAAGTACTGAGTTTCTCCGTATTTGTTTTTGAAATATTCAGGGCAACACGATGATTATGATTGTGTGTTGTAGGCGTTGGTGGCAGATTTTGAGGCTTCAGGACAGTGGGGTGGGGGCGGACATCTTTGAAATAGACAAATGCAATGGGTAATGTATGCATGGCCAGGATATAAAATTTAAAAATTAAATATTACAACTAAAAGTAGCCTTCTGACTAAAATGGACTATGCAATAATGAAACTGTATTTACTGCAAACTGTTATTTCAAAAAGAAAAGAAACAACAAAAACAGATGATGGAAATATGACTATACTAGCGTAAGGACAAGAAATGATAACAGAAGCCATCCCCACTTACTATATATGTTTTAAGTTATTTCATTTCAAATTTTAAGAGTTTATTATGTCCATGTGTTTTTTTATGTATTGTATGTGTATTGTTCTATACAATAGTATCTGTGCTCCAGTTTCTGTGATGAGAAGTAGCTCACACAGAGAGGTGCGGTTTCTCCTTTTGGCCACAAGATGGCGTATCCACTATAGTGAGCACTGTTCAGTAGTAAAGAAAGGCAAGCACATGTGTATGAGACAAGTTTCCTCCCGGTTCTATAGCGATAGCGGCGAGCCAAAGAAATGTACGTCTATTATATATATTTTTTTTCAATGTGAGAAATACAATGTGTGACTATGGGACTATGAGACTTGAGAGCCCTGTTAGCTGAAACCCGGTGTCAGGAGTGTACAACAGAAACCCAGAGACCAGAGCCTTGGTGTCGGACACGGTATACAACGAGCCGCTGGCAAGAAAAAAATATCTTGGCTGTTTCTTATTATAACGAGAAAGAATCTAGAAAATATAACAAGATTGCTTTTTTTTGACTGTTGCAGGATGTTTACATCGGGGAGGGATGGAGTCTACCGGTGATGCGAGGTCATGAGGACAGATAAGGACTGGTCTGCTGCCCCAGCTCATTCTGCTGTGTTTGAGCTGGTTTCTTTCTCCTCCCTCCTAACAGCGTAAAATCTCTGAAGCCCCACAAATTGCCGACTGGATGTTGTCCCCGCTGGTGTTTTAAAGAAGGTTTTTAATGGTGTAGGGCCTGGGCTTTAGTTATTATTAACAACTGCCTTAGTTCATGAATTATCCCAGCTGACTTCAAACATGCTGTGGTTAGACCCCTAAAAAAAAACAATTTAGACCCTTCAGTTGTATCTAATTCTAATCCTGTCTCTCACTTGCCATTCTTATAAAATAGTTTTTCAGGTACAGTTTTTTTGTTTTTGTTTATTTTTAAAGAAAAAACTCTGACTAAATTTCAGTCTGGTTTTAGGTCTCACAAAGTATTTTACTTGACTGCATTTCTGACATCAAGCGTCTCAATCACTACTGTCAGGTCTACCTCATTAGAACATGATATCAGTTTCAGTTTGTACTCTTTCTGGTTTCAAAAACTGACATAGAGCTGGTCAAATCTTGATAGATATTGCTTAATTTCTAGAAGCAAATTATATTAAATTAGTGATGTGGGTCAAATAACGTTCTTTATTGTTTCTTGAATATTTCAATGAATGCTCCTTGTGGGAACGTAAAGCGCTCTGCTGGAGAAATGTAAAGAAACTAATTGAGATTTCATACCAGAGTACACACGTATTTTCTTTGATCCATATTTGAGCAAATTTCTGAACTCTATTCCTATTCTATATCTCTTGTGTCCGCCTCCTCAAACCACACAAAAACACCCAGAGACCCTACTGTGCTGACAGTTATGTACTGGGCTCCATTAAAATGACATCAGTGAGACACACTGTAGCACTCAGTGACATGTTATACACACACTGAGTTCACCAAATGTGTCCTGTACTTGAGCGCAGCTAAAAAAAATGGTCCTGAACAAATGTACCACCCCTTTTTGTTTGAGAAACATAAAAACAACGGTGACCACCTAAGGAAATATGTACAATGTTGGTAGGAATTATGATGCAATACAAAGGCAAGGTTTTCGTATGGACGGTGGGGAACCAATATTTGGAGGAAGCCAGATTGCCCCGACCAATATTAGAGACATGGGAATGTGTCCACAACAATCTTATAACCAAACCAAACCTACGCCCTTGTTTTTCTGATTAAATTAGATTAGAGTTGCCATCGAACCAGTAGTGCAAGGAGAATCAATAGATACCACAGTGT
This sequence comes from Microchirus variegatus, assembly GCF_963457635.1. NCBI lineage: Eukaryota > Metazoa > Chordata > Actinopteri > Pleuronectiformes > Soleidae > Microchirus > Microchirus variegatus. The sequence continues at coordinate 31,805,191 of NC_139806.1, read as the reverse complement.
AGGTTGTACAATTATGTACAACAGTGTATGGTTAGATAAGTATTATTTACATGTAAGATGTATGTTGCACATGTTTCCCCATTCCCCTATAGGGGAATGGAGGGTTATGTACAGAGACTATATACATTATATATGTATATATATATATATATATATATATATATACAGATATACATATATGTATATATATACACGAAGCAGTGCAAAGGCATTGATGAAACAGTGCAGGAGTAAATGTAAACAGGTGAATGCTGCAGTTAGGTGAATGTAAAGTGGTAAACAGTGGATAAGTAAAAAGAAAACAGGTAAACAAGGCCATGGTTTTGGTGGGTGGCATCCTTGATAATGCAGTTAGCTTTGTTTTAATACAGCGTTTGTGACTATATGTGTTGTGGATGGAAGGCAGTTGTGAGCCAATGGTCCTTTGGGCAGATATCACCACCCTTTGCAGTGACTTACGGTCGGCAGTGTTGCAGTTGTTGCACCATACAGAGATGCAGTTTGTGAGATTGCTCTCTATGGTACAGAGGTGTGTTTTCTTACCGTTCCATAGGAAGTGAAGGTGTTGGTGCACCTTATTCACCAGACTGGAGGAGTTGAGAGACCAATAAAGACTTTCTGTGATGTGGACCCGAGGGAACTTGAAGCTGTTTCACCTCAGTGTGTCCTGCTCTCGGTTCTACTGAAGCACACAATGATCTCCGTGGTCTCTCTTCTGGGTATTGAGTGCCAGGTTATTGCTTTCACACCTCATAGCTAAATGCTGAACCTCATCCCTATATATGTTCATCCTCCTCTCTAATCAGGCCCATGGTGGTATCATGTGCTGCCGTCTATTGTTTATGTAGCCAATGCTATCATTGTCAGTGAGGAATACTTGTGTAGGAATTTATAAAGTGAGAAACAAACAGACTGAGTGACACAGCAATATCAATATCTATCAATATCAAGGTTTAGAGTTTACTATATAAGATCGTGGTGCATTATATAACTATATTATATCATCTTATTTATTTGGCATATCTCAGGGCATTTCGTCGACCTTGACTAACTTCACTAATGTCCTCACTCGCTAACATTTCAATTTGTCCCAAAAAATGATCACACTAAATGAGCAAAAAACACAGTAGCTCGGTCTTTTAAGGACAGAAATGTAGCCAGTGTACAAAAGAGCACACACACACACACACACACACACACACACACACACACACACACACACACACACACACACACACACACACACACACACACACACACACACACACACACAGTGACACTGGTTGCCATGAGGACGAGTCATGACTGCAGATTTCTCTATGGGGAGACAAGTGGTCCAGCTGAGATCAGAGTGCCCGAATGTGGTCTTTTAGGATCAATATGTGCCGAATCCTCTCACCACATACAAAACACATACACTGGCAGATAAGAAGAAGAAGGAAGAGAGACAGACAGACACGGAGAGAGAGAGAGATATGTGCATGTGAGTGCAGCCCCACCCTATATTGTGTCAGGAATGATATTTATCCATTCAGCACTACCCTAAGGTAAAATAATGTAGCTGTAAGTTGCATAACATTTAACTTAAAGGGACACTGTGTAGTATTTATGGGTTTATATAACCCAAAATCCACTCTTTTATACATATTATGTGCTCCTGCTTTGTCTAGTCACTGTATAATAGTTTTTGTTTCATTTTCGTAGTGTTTCAAAAAGTCATGCAAAATGACATGGTCGCGGGCCGCGGTTGCATAGCCACTGTTAGCAGCGAGACGCCATGTTTCTACCGGAGCCTGTAAGGACAAAAACGCGAGAGAACAAATCAAGCGTCGCTTTACTTGTAGCAGGAAGTCCCGCCTCCACTCTCTCCGCTTCGTCTGCTACAGCCGCGGTAGCTCCGCCCTCTCCCTCGCCTCACGAACCTCATCTGCTGACACGGAGAAAGACGACGAGGACGACATTTGACCGGCTGCGGACACCGTAGCGTTCAGGGAAGGGAGGGGGTGAGCAGAGGAGCAGTTCTTTGTTGTAAATTTCAGCCTCTCCTCTAGATGGCACTATAAACTACTTACTTCACCTTTAAGGCTTTAAAGTACAAAAATTAAAAAAAGTGTAGCACTATTGCCACTATTTTTGACACTGCAATGATGTCAAATGGTAGATCTTTTGGGCAAAAACTGTACATTTGTTTTAGTTGCTGTGAAGCAGACTGGAGTGAGGATTAGAATGACATAGAACACTAACCCATGTGCACCCAATGCATTTTGAACTCCCTGCTGCCTCTTCTTTATTCTTCTTCTTCTTCTTTAGACTTTTCCCTTCAGGGCTCCCCACAGCAAATCATCTGCATCCATCGTGTCCTCTCCCATGTGTCCTCTTCACCGGTCCTCATGTCCTCCTTCAAAACATCCATGAACCTTTTGGTGATCTTTCTCTTTTTCTCCTGCCCTGCAGCTCCATCTTCCTCTCCATCGTGCTGCCTCTACAGATCTTAGAATAGCTAAAATAGCAGATGCTGGGGTTAAATTGTTTTTTAAATTTGTATTTTCTCTCCCTCCCCTAGTTTGTGCTGATTCCAGAGCTCCAACACCACAGCTCACATATTACAATAACTGTTGCTACATATTATATAGCTTACTCATGTTAACGTTAATATTATCCTCATCCATCTTTCATCACCAGCTTCAAGAGGCATGATGTCACACCCTGCACAAAATGATGAAGATCATAGTGATGATGATTTGTTATTAACATGGATTTTTTTGAAATGCCCCTGATCACTATCTTCTCCTCTTTTCCTCTCTTTGTAAATGTGACGTTTTGTTTGTAATCTGCTGAAATGTAACACCGACTACATGTCTGCCTGTCCTGGGAATGGAATCCCCTCCTCTGTGGCTCTTCCTGAGGTTCAGTATAAGACAAATATAGGACATGTTTGTATATGAGTGTTTCCTCACGGTGTGTGGTTAGTGTGAGGGTCTAAGAATAGAGGGTGTCACTTGCCATACAGACTGTGAGGCCCTGTTGGGCTATATAAATAAAACTGACTTGACCTGACTTGTTATCGCAGTGAAATGTTGATATTTGCATCCCCAGTGTTAACACATCAATAGATTTATCTGTCTTTTGTCTTACAATGTGGTTGGTTTAAAGGTCACATAGATTGGTCCTGTTGCACATATATGTGAGTTATGGAGGTCTACTTACATATATTAAGGTGTTTTTATGGTCAAAATCCTCCTAGTTGATGTAAACGAGCCGATTAAAATCTGTCCTTTTCGAAGCGCTTGTCAGTCGCGCTATTTCAGCCATAAATCTCGCCCGAGAAGACAGAGTGTGTTGTGATTGGCCAGCCAGCGTAGAGCCTTCCCACCTGTGTTGTGATTGGCCAGGTATCTGGAAGTGACGTAATCTATCACGTCCGTTCTCAGAAGCGCAGCTCCCCCTCTGGAGCGGTGGATGCATTGCTACTCATTATCAAAACATTGTTTTAACAGTGTTTAAAAATAGCTTCGTCACGACTCCCCGCCGCAGTCCCTTTATGACTTTAAACCGGAGTCAGACCCAGAGTCAGAAGACACTGTTGCTCGTGAAACACCTCCACAACGGACGTTATACTTCTTCTGCGGTTCAATGTACGCAACCGGATGTGCCCGGACTACGGCCCGGAGCAGGACGATCGGTTGTTCAGGAGAACCGCTGCTTACGTAACTAGAACGGGATTTTCAGTGATCTCGTTGAGCCCCGAGATTACAATAAAACACAACGTTCTCAGCAGTGGCTGAACTGTTTGTTTCGAACCGTCAGGCTTCATAAACAAGGTAAAGACGCAGATACACACCAAAAAAAACAGCGATAATAGGAACTTCCGGTCTAGTTCCGCTTTAAGCGACCTTGAGTGTCATGATCATCCAAATATAATGCATTATCATTATTATTATTATTATTATTATTATTATTATAATAGATAGATAGATCTGAGAATGCAAATAAACACATACACCTTCACATGTACCAGCACACAGGTCCAGCAAGAGCCGAGAAAGAGAATAAAAGAAGAAAAAAGGGACGACACCAATGAAATAATAAGAAAAAGCTGTGGGAAAAAAAAAAAGAGGGCTGTAATTGCAATTCATTTCAAAACCCGGTGCCCCTGGGGTACCATGAGTGCTTTTGATCCCAAAGGCGAGCGAGTGTGGAAATGGAGAGAGATGCAGTCATATGTATGCAGAGGCAGAGAGACGGAGAGGGGAGCTGGGGAGCTGGAGAGAAGCAGAAAGCCTTTTAATATTCCAGGCCATGGGTTGAGATGAGAGACTGCTCTCATACCTTCAGGTTCATGAGCATAATGAGATTTTTATTTTGCTGAGTGCAGTGTGTGTGTGTGTGTGTGTGTGTGTGTGTGTGTGTGTGTGTGTGTGTGTGTCTAACACACACCGAAACACTGTGATCAGCTTTGTGTTCGCTTAAGTATGTCCACCGTGGCTCTATGTTTAAACTTTAACATTTCTGAATATGCAATTGTGTGTGTGTGTGTGTGTGTGTGTGTGTGTGTGTTTGCCTCTTTAGGACCTTTCCTGGCATAAACACTGACCTTGTCACGATCAGTAGTACTCATGGGACCAAAGCCTGGTCCTAATGAGGCAGAACCTAATTTTTTTATTTCTTTATTTCCCACAAGTAGTCCAAGATTCATATACTATTGAACGTAGTACTTCCTAGACTACATACATTCATAATATCAAGTACTTTTACTGTGTACTCTTTGAGTGATCCGCTGTCAAAATCCCTAACAGAGGACAAGATTAACTCGAGTTTACCCTACTTCGACATTGAATTAAAAGCTTATTTCCCATATGTAGTCCAAGATTCATATACTATTGAACTTAGTACTTCCTAGACTAAATATATTCATAATATCAAGTACTTTTACTGTGTACTCTTTGAGTAATCCGCTGTCAAAATCCCTAACAGAGGACAAGATTAACTCGAGTTTGCCCGAATTCAACATTGAATTTAAAGCTTATTTCCCATTAGTAGTCCAAGATTCATACACCACTTAACTTAGTACTTCCCAGACCACCTGCGTGAATAATATAAAGTATTTTTACTGTGTACTTCTTGAGTAATCCTCTGTCAGAATCCTTTACAGAGGACAAGATTAAGTCTATTTCGCCCAAATTCGACATGGAATAAAAAGCTTATTTTCCATAAGTAGTCCAAGATTCATACACTGTTGAACTTAGTACTTAATAGACTACATACATTCATAGCATCAAGTACTTTTACTGTGTACTTTTTGAGTAATCCACTGTCAACATCCCTAACAGAGGACAAGATTAAGTCGATTTTACCCTACTTCGACATTGAATTAAAAGCTTATTTCCCATATGTAGTCGAAGATTCATATACTATTGAACTTAGTACTTCCTAGACTACATACATTCATTATATCAAGTACTTTTACTGTGTACTCTTTGAGTAATCCGCTGTCAAAATCCCTAACAGAGGACAAGATTAACACGAGTTTGCCGAATTCAACATAGAATTTAAAGCTTATTTTCCATTAGTAGTCCAAGATTCATATACTATTGAACTTAGTACTTCCTAGACTACATACATTCATAATATCAAGTACTTTGACTGTGTACTCTTTGAGTAATCCGCTGTCAAAATCCCTAACAGAGGACAAGATTCACTCGAGTTTGCCCGAATTCAACATAGAATTTAAAGCTTATTTCCCATTAGTAGTCCAAGATTCATACACCACTGAACTGAGTACTTCCGGGACGACCTGCAATAATATCAAGTACTTTTACCGTGTACTTTTTGAGTAATCCTCTGTCAGAATCCTTTACAGAGGACAAGATTAATTCTATTTTGCCCTACTTCGACATTGAAAGAAAAGCTTATTTTACATAAGTAATCCAAGATTATTATACTACTGAATTTAGTACTTCCCAGACTACCTGCGTGAATAATATAAAGTATTTTTACTGTGTACTTCTTGAGTAATCCTCTGTCAGAATACTTTACAGAGGACAAGATTAAGTCTATTTCGCCCAAATTCGACATGGATTAAAAAGCTTATTTCCCATAAGTAGTCCAAGATTCATACACTATTGAACTTAGTACTTAATAGACTACATACATTCATAGCATCAAGTACTTTTACTGTGTACTTTTTGAGTAATCCTCTGTCAGAATCCTTTACGGAGGACAAGATTAAGTCTATTTCGCCCAAATTCGACATAGAATAAAAAGCTTATTTCCCATACGTAGTCCAAGATTCATACACTGTTGAACTTAGTACTTCCTAGTCTACATACGTCCATAATAACAAGTACTTTTACTGTGTACTTTTTGAGTAATCCGCTGTTAAAATCACTAACAGAGGACAAGATTAAGTCGATTTTGCCCTACTTCGACATTGAATTAAAAGCTTATTTCCCATACGTAGTCCAAGATTCATACACCGTTGAACTTAGTGCTTCCTAGTCTACACACGTCCATAATAACAAGTACTTTTACTGTGTACTTTTTGAGTAATCCGCTGTTAAAATCGCTAACAGAGGACAAGAGTAACTCGATTTTGCCTTAGGGTAAAAGTACATACAGTGATATTATGAATACTTTGGATTCTGAGGAACTGGTTAAGGGCTGAGATTTAAATTGTGGTGACTGTAGGTTACAGAATTGTGCATTAACTGGTTACGGTTAAGGTAATACTTTACTGTACTAAGATAGCTGCATGTGTATACCTGTGTGTGTGTGTGTGTGTGTGTGTGTTCCTGGTGTTCTCCCTCAGCTCAGGTGATTTCCATTGACTACAGTACAATCGACTTAAGTCTCACAATAAATACCCATAACATTAGCACACTCCCACACTTCCATGTCATTCTTTCCCACTGGGTGCTTTCCCAAAAAACACTATCTCCTGCTTTTTCCCAGACTCCTGAGGGCTGAAAGATGATCGGCTGAGCATGTCGTCCACTCCCTCCCCCTCCCCCCCCCCCTCCCCCTCCCCCCCACCATGTCTGTGCATTAGCTACAGTGTGTGTGACGCATCTCCAACCAGTCTGTGTGTGGTGTCGGCTTCCACTAATACACTTGTGTCCCTCTGTTTGAATCACAGTTACTCTCCTTGTCCAAAGAGACAAAAAACCACAAGTGGAGTCAGATTTCTCTGTGGTGAGGTGTGCACAGCACTACACGGAATCCTTTTGTTGTGTGTGTGTACAGGTAAGAATGGGATATGAGTATAGGGCTAAAGAGACCAAGGAAATTGTTCATCATTATTGACTAAAATAGTAATAATTCCAGTTTGTACAAGAATCTTATGTTTTAGCATTACCTCCAGTAATAAGTAATAAGTGATCTACATGTAAGAAATTAAAAAACATGGTTTCCATAGTTAGAAAGATTTGAAAAAAAAGAAGTGGACATACAGTCATTCCATGTCAAATAAACTTTGTCAAATATTAAAAATGTAGACATTGATTGAAGAAGTTTAGAAGTTGTCAAAAGAGCCAAGAAATGGACAAAATAGACTTTCTTCATACATAATACTTTTTATTCCATGAACTGAACTGTATTTTTTGTAGGTTTTTGCAGTTTATCATATCATATCAGTCATACAGTATATCCTTGATCAACATTACAAATAATTAAAGACTGAATATAACATTATAAAAATGAACCAAAACATTTTATATTAAATGCACTAAGAAAACACTGACATCACGGAAGCTCTTACTGCATTACTCCCATCATGCCTTTGTTTGTAAATGGACGCACCAAGCGATTATGGGAGTAACACTACTGTGCATGCTTTATGGGCCACAACCCTTCACAGCAAGAAGTCACCAGTTTTTTAAGTGTCCGTCACTCCGTCAAGGGACAACAGAGACGGCAAGAGCCGCGATTGGTCCTCAGGACAGGCCGAGCGAAGCTGCTCTGTGCCGGCTCACAGTGAGCACCGAGCGTCCACAGACGCGGAGCTGATCCCCGGCCTCAAATTATCTTAAAACTGCGTTCCGTCACACAGAAAAGTGAGAAACGGTCACTGTTTCAACAACAACAGTCTTTCTCTCTCTTTCTCTCTCGGACACAATTGCTCACTGTAGCCAGAAGCACAACAACCTTGCGCAGCGACCCCTACTGATCGGGCGGGAAATTGCAGCACGTGTCCGTCACCACGATGCAGAAGTATAAAGGCTTGAGGCGTCTCCGTGGTGACACAGTCGGATAACGCAGTCGGAGAAGTATAATGTGGCCTTTAGTGTAATTCGTTCTTTATCTACACATTCAATATTTCCAGCCTCGAATCGATACATTTCCAGTCCATCTCCGAACTCTCCTTTGTTTCCTAAACGACTGTGTTTTATCCAGATGTTGCTTTGCATACTTCTCATGTTGACTTTTGTAATAAGTTGCCGGTCAGGTTTCTTTCTAACGACTCTTCCACTAAGGGGCTTCTGGTGTATCAATGCTGCACGGCAAAGAGGTGTCAACTGAACATTCTTGCAGATCTTCTGAAGTGATGGGGGTTTTTTTTTTCCTTTGCTTTTCTGCCTTGCAGCAATTTTTCTTGTTCTACTAGATCATGTCTCAACTTCAACAGGGTCTGTCTTAAGACCACAATCGACCTTATGTGGCTAAAAATTGTCATCATGATTATGAAGGAGGATTGTTTGGTGTGATGGCAATGGCTTGTTTAGAGAAATAACTTGATTTATAGGCTGTTGCTATTGTCCCCTGTTTCTTACACAGAATCTTACAAAGTTGTTTCTTTTACTCAAAACAATAATGCTAGTTAACCTACAGTATGATATTCTGTGCACATCCATTAAAATAACTTTTCATTGCAAAAACTTTACCCTACACTGTATGTTTTTTTCTCCTCTGTTATCTACAAAGTAACTGCCTTGGGTGTCTTGTGCCCTAATAAGCAGCCCAGAAGAATATAGCCATTCGACAAACACACATTTACATTGCGAGCATGACTGTGGTGATTTTTGAATGTGGCAAAATACCAGTAACTACATCTTCAGTGTCTACATGAAAGTAATACGAACATAGAAGAATAACAACTGTTATTGAGAGCTTGATGGAATGTGTAACTGTTGAAATTGAGGATGGGAAAATAAACCAAATGAATGAGTTGCATTTATCAAACCCCAGGATCCTGCCTTGATCAATTGAATTAAAAACGATTTTTGAATTATATGAAAAACATAATGATAAGGTGATATTGGTTTGTGGTGACGTTAATATTGACTTATTGTAATCAAATGATCCTAAGAATCTTTGATTGACAATATGTGTGTACATACATATATATACATAGAATGTAAGGATAATAGTTAGTGATTTAAGATCATTTTCCTGTTTGTATTAGAAATGAAAAACAACTCCATCTTAAAGGGAGAATTCATCATTTATAATCTTGTTAGGATAAAACAGCAGAAGCAATTAGAGCTCTTCAAATCATGATTTAACCAACATCTATAACAAGTCTGTCAAAAACAAATTATTGTTATTGTTAAGATCAGCTGCTGAAAAAATTAAAACATATATATGTATTATGGTAACGTGGAATGTGCTTAATGAATTGATTAATAATATTTTTTTAAAAACACAAGTAGGCCTATAGTATTGTACCTGTAATTACTTTTTGAAGGGTGCCCAACATTGCACAATTACTGTTTGTAAAGTTTGTGGAGTAAAATATAACATTTTAAGAAAATATGAAGAACATTTAATGACTGATTTATGTGTTTTTACTCAATAAATGAAGACAAAGTAGAATGTGCCCATGTGTGTCCAAACCTGTGACCCAGCTGGTGTGGGAACACCCCAGGATAAGCTGGAAAACTTTGGTGATGGGCCTCTGGATGGCCTTTGTTAATCTGCTGCAGCTCTAAATAGCTGTGGATGAGCAGCAGGAAAATGGATGGATTTACTAAAGTCCCAGTTGAATCAGAGCCGAGTTATGTGTGTTGTGAGACTGTGATGATATGGGGTGACTGTCCATCTTTACTTATTTCTATTCTCTTTAATTCTCCACTACTTCCCACTGGCCTACACTAATTTTTGTGGTTAACTAATTATTCATCTTCATTTTCTTTTCTCTTGGTTCCTGATGCCCAACTCCCCCTTGTTTTTTTTCCTGATCGTGATATAATAATGTGTGTGATCTTGGTATGTTATCCGTCATTCAAGATGTTGAATAATTAGGCTCTGACTCCATTACATATGCACGTGGAGAACCCTAATCCATTGGAAAATGTGTAAAATAAACTATGGACTCAGCGGCTCCGAGTGACCCTGAATCTGCCACTTAAAACCCTGTTTAACTGGCAGATTGGCAAGTTACCCCCAAAACCAGCATCCACACCCATAACAAACCACATTGCCATCTTCAACTTCCCTTTAATCTGCTTACCATTGGCAGGGATCAGGGGTGGGGACTCAAATGCATGACTCAACACACAGAGACATAAAAGGTCACATAGAGTGGTCCTGTTGCACATAAATGTTAGTTATGGAGGTCTACTTACATATATTAACTTGTTTTTATGGTCAAAAACCTCCTAGTTGCTGTAAACTAGCCGATAGAAATCCTCTTTTCTGACAGTGTTTTTCTGCTGCGAGATTTCAGAGTGAACTTTCACCCCCAGAAGACAGAGTCTTGTGATTGGCCAGTACTATCCAGCACATCCGTTCTCAGAAGCGCAGCGCCCCCCTCTGGAACGGCGGATGCACTGCTCCTCATTATCAAAACATTGTTTTAACAGTGTTTAAAAATAGCTTCTTCACGACTCCCCGCCGCAGTCCCTTTTATGACTTTAAACCGGAGTCAGACCGAGAGTCAGAAGACACTGTTGCTCGTGAAACACCTCCACAACGGACGTTATTCTTCTTCTGCGGTTCAATGTACGCAACCGGATGTGCCCGGACTACCGCCTGGAGCAGGACGATCGGTTGTTCAGGAGAACCGCTGCTTACGTAACTATTACGGGATTTTCAGTGATCTCGTTGAGCCCCGAGATAACAATAAAACACAACGTTCTCAGCAATGGCTGAACTGTTTGTTTCGAACCGTCAGGGCTTCATAAACAAGGTAATGACGCAGATACACACCAAAAAAAACAGCGATAATAGGAACTTCCTGTCTAGTTCCGCTTTAAACTCAAAATGAATGCACGAGGGCAAGGCAAACCATGACTTGATCACTCACAAAACCACACGGCTGGGACATTCAACAAGACGCACAAGGTGAACTGGCAAAGACAAACGCCAAGCATAAGACTTAAATACACAAGGGAAGGGGGGAGACAAAGACACAGGGGAAAACAATCAGGGCGGGGCTGCTGCAAATCAGCACACGGGAGAACACAAGGACAGGAATTCCAGACACCTGAAACGAGAGGAAAAGGGTAAGTAATACAAAATAAAACAGTAAGACCAAAGACAAAAACACACGACCTCCACAACCATGAAGAAAACCAGTCTTGTCATTGCCAAGATTTGTCATAAGTGCATTTTGACAGTGAGAATATCAAGCTCTTGAGGTTGGAGACTGAATGAGCATTAGATATTTGTATCCTTTTTCTCACTTCCTCTGACCAATGAAGCTGCCATATGATTTAAATTTGAAAAAATCTTATTTGTGCCTTCACCGTTCTGAGATCAAAGCTGGTCACATATTTTATGTTATAACTTATTTTCTACCTTCCCTATAACGAAATAAAAAAAACAAAAATGTTAAAAAAAAAAAGTTTGGGCAAGAGCTGCATTAAAGAAAAACGTGACATTATGATCTATTTAAAAAGTAGGTATACTCGAGAACTTAATTATGTAAATAACTCATTACACTAACTACATAACATTTAATGGAAAGTGGTATGTAAAATAATCGATAGATGGATGGACGGATAGATAGATACAGTCCCCTCTTTGTTGGTTTATTTTCCACATAGCACCACTCCCTCCTTCATATATCTGGCACACAGTCACACTATTTGAAAGCAAAGAAGCTGGACTGAGCACACCTGTCAATCACAATGCCCTCCCTGTTACGGTGCAGTGCCCAATCCATTATGGGATGTATGCAGTTAAATATATTGTGCGATAACAACAATGGGGCGAAGTCAATGGGGACCAGAGTTGCTGCTTTTGCACTTAATAGATGGGTTACTCACCACAACCCACGACGACATGTTTTTTTTTGTACATGTCTTTTTATGAGCTGATCAAACAGCATGCTGCTGAGCACCTGGAACATCGGCATTTTCATCAGCAGCTACTGTGGTAAAAACTGCAGCTCTGACCTGTGTGTGTGTGTGTGCAGCATGCATTCCGCTTGAGGCCAAGCAGAAAAGTCCCAGATGAACACTCCTACTACAATGTGTTTACCCCCCAAAATTAGCGTAAACATGACTCTGCGAAGTCTCAGCCCCATACAGTGTGCAGCTGAATCACTGCAAGCAGACGCTCAGCACCTGTTTGCATTTACCGCTTAAGTGTTTTTTTTCGCTGCCTCCGTACACAGCAACACTCTGGCCACGCGCATGTCGGCCGCATTGCTGAGCTGCTGCTTCTCACATAGGGGGATTGCTGCTACATATCTGCTGTGGAGCTGCTACTGAGCTTTAGTTTGCCTTTGGGCATAAATACGGAATAAAATAGGCCCGTGTGCTCTAAATGATATGACTGAGCAACTCTGGAAATGTGCTTTTACTTTGAAACATATACGTGGCCATGCAGCCATGGCAAAACTGGGAACAAGTAGGTCGAGTGACGTTTTGTTATTTACTTCTAAGTTAACACACTTTATGACACTTTCAGAATAAAGTTATTCATTCAGAAAGAGTGATTTCTTGCTTTCCAACAATGTCTAACACATGCAAATCAGATAATTTTTGAAGAAGATGTGGTCATTTGAATGTACGCACTCCTCAAACTGCTTTAGGGAGAATTTTAGCCCTCAAAGATTTACAACTTCTGAGAGCCAAGAGACAGAATCATCACATTTACATAGAACAACCCCCTCCTGGTCTAAGCTGTCAGTGAAACCACACCCTGCTCTGTATGAGCACAGATACTATTGTTGTGAGCTACACTGCTACACAGAACAATACATATACAATACATAAAAAAAAAAAAAAACTGGACATAATATCCTCTTAAGATTTGGAATGAAATATCTGTTATGTGAAATGAAATATACAGGTGGGGCGGTGGCTTATGTAGTCATATTTCCATCATCTGTTTTTGTTATATATATACTTAATAGTTAATAATATATATACTTAAGAGTTAGAAGGATCAAATATAGACACATATTTCTAATATCAAATGAAATACATTGAAGTGGCTCTGTGGTGTAGTGTGGATGGATCCGTCTGTTACTGAATGAGCTGATGATGTGCTAACTCTCAGCTAGCTGCTAAAGCATTAGCATCACAGGCAATGCTTCATGCACAAAGCTGTGTCATTCACACACGATTCAAGCACATAAGCATTTTAAAACAACAATACTGAGCTAGCCAGAGCCAGCCCGAGCCATAAGCTAACTAATCAGCTGCTTGGGGGCCCCCTGGTGATCAGGTGTGGGAGGACAAATATATATATATAAATATATATATATTTAATATTGTATCATAGATACATTCATATAGCCTTGATGTCACAGATATAGCACAGAAACCGTTATATCCAGGTTATATCCGTGATATGTGTGATATCCTTATTAGCAAGGTTTGCACAGATATCAAAACGGATATCAAGGTTTATTATCCTTGATATCACGGATATCAAAACTTGATATCAAGGATATCAGATAATATATAGTTGATACTAGTTGATACTACTTGATACCTTGGTACTAGTAACAGCCAAAGGGTCCACTAGTAGTACTGGTAAGGTTTTTGGCCTACTAGTAGCACTAGTCTGGTCCAAATTGTCACTAGTAGTACATGTAAGGTCAAAAACATCTTGCTAGTGCTATTAGTGGACATTTTTGACTCTTACTAGTACTATCAGTGGGCATTTTGGCACGACTAGTATGGTCCAGGAGGCTACTAGTGCATAACAAATGCCTACTAGTAGGGCCCAGTAGTGTGACTAGTGCATCGCAGTAGTTTGCTAGTAAGGTTTTATTGCACACTAGTAGGCCAAAAGTGGGAAAAGCATTACTAGTGAGACACAATCATTCTACTAGTGAACCCAAGTAGTTCTACTAGTGTGCCAAATTGTCTTACTAGTGAGGACAAAAATCTCATGAGTACACGGACCTTAAGTATGATATCAAAGATATTGCATAAATGCTCAAACGACTTGCCATAGGCTATAGCTTGCAGACCAAAGATGAAGAGTTACACGGTGAGATGGCCTGTCTTGCAGGCAAGTACTTGGCAGCACCTGCCAAATCTGTACCATGCGAAAGGTTATTTTCACTGTCTAGGCATGTTGTTCACGGGAAGCAAGCTGCCCTGTCATCTGAAAATGTAAACAGACTTGACAGTCTGTTTGAGCAACTGGCTCAGTGCAAAGGAAAAAGGAGTAATGGGGACAGACCGTGGCATATACTGTATGTTGTAGTTATTTTTCTTTTATCCCATCTTGTTCTGCTTTTGTACTATTTGTGTTCATTTTGCCTAGGGAAAAACGAAATGAGAAGAAAGAAGGCTGCGTCGCCTCGCTGAATACTAAAGAGGAGAATAAAGCTAGGATTATAGCATAGCGCTAACTAATTTATCCTAGGAAACTGAAATATCAGCGATAGCGTCTGGTGAACTATATGCCAATCCGTTGTTTATTGTTGGGCTTCAATTTGTCAGGTTATGCTTTCAGCATATTTTTGGAGTGTGAAGCACCTTTGAATTTTGACAGTATTTGATATTTATTAGATTTTTGATTGCTGCAATATTAACATTGGCAAGCATTTTTGCTCAGTCCCATTTGAAGGGAAAAGGGTGAGAGTATACCTTATGTAAAGTATGTCCTTAACTTATTTGCATCCCTTTAAAGATGACAAATTATCATAACCATATGCAAATTGTGACAGGAACAAATGTGTGCATATATACAGTGTTGCATTTCTGACTATTTTCACTGCCATTGCCGTAACACCTATTTTGAATATGTGAACCAAGAGACATATGCTATGTTTGACAAATGAACCGATACTTAAACATAATGATTAAATGTAAAAGACAGCAACATAATTTGAACACATTTTTGGCAACCCAAAGAAAATCTTCTGTGACTCATGTGTGGTTCTGGACCTAATTCCTCGGAATGATTACATGTGGGCTTAAAAGTGACATTTTGCCAGGGCAGCACACTAACAACTCAGATGAATTCACGTTGGTCAGGACAAGAGTAGGCAGAATTTGGACTGCAGGGTTGAATTAGCAGTTTCTACACTTGTCTTGGTTTGTAGGCATGATCAGCTCCTTAAGAATCTTCCTGCAGCAGACACAAATGGAAGTTGCACCGTTTCCTTTCTCTGTTTGTGTCGATTGCCGTGTTCTCTGTGGTCCCATCACGATGTGTGGTGAACTGAAAGTCCTGCTCTGTTCATGCATGCATGTTTCCACTGTGGCTGGCAGCACAGTTTCAAATTAACTCACTGATTGGAACATGTTTTGACTCTTTGAGGGAATAACGGCTGAATATCACAGTGGTGTGGAATCTTCTGGTTTAGTTTGCCTTCAGCTGTCATTCAATGTTATCATTCTTTAAAAAAAAAAAAAAAAACATATGTACGCCACCAAACCACATGCGTGCCTTGATGTAATATCTTTTTATTTTCAACTACTCATAGGTTACTCCTATTTACTCTCTTAAATAATGAATTAATGATGATGATGATGATGATGATGAATGTTCCAAATAGTTGCAGCAGCTTTTACTTTCCTTCACTAGGTAGTTAAACCCTGCCAACGCTCTGCATGTTCAAAGGTCCCATAGAAAGGTCCTATCTAACTTATATCTGAGTTTTGGAGGTCTACATTAACTTGTTTTTATGGTCAAAAACCTGCTAGTTTTTGCAGAAAGAGCCTGATTTCTTTTGCTTTTCCTGAGCAGTAGCCGTATCTGTGCCGTTTTCTGTGTTGTGATTGGTCAGCTACTGGGAGCATTCCTATTGGCCAAACCAGAGGCATGTCAGAAATGGCCCGTCCCGTTCATGCCGAATGTGGCACTATAGCAGTTAGCTGCACCAGTTGGTAGCTTTGTTGCTGTCCCTCGTCGTGGCTCCAGAGATAACTGTAAACCTCCTCCACTACCAAGGCTGCAGCAGGACATTTCACAAAAGTAAGAATTACTTTTTCTGTGTGTATTTTCTCTATGAGGTCAGTGGCCAACTTGACTCAATGACACTAAAAACCACCGACCAAGCCAGAAATCTTGGTGTAGTTATGGACTCAGACCTGAATTTTAACAGCCACATAAAGACCATCACTAAATCAGCCTATTATCATCTCAAAAACATTGCACGAATCAAAGGATTTCTGTCTCAACAAGACATGGAAAAACTTGTTCATGCATTTATTCTTAGTAGGTTAGATTATTGTAAAGGTGTCTTCACAGGTCTCAGTAAAAAATCTATCAAGCAGCTGCAGCTCATCCAGAATGCTGCTGCCAGAGTCCTGACCAACAGCAAGAAAATGGACCATATCACACCTGTCCTTAAATCATTGCACTGGCTCCCTGTGAGTCAAAGGATCGAGTTTAAAATCCTGCTACTAGTCTACAAGTCGCTGAATGGTCTTGGGCCTAAATACATGTCAGAGCTGCTCATTGAATATGAAGCGTCCAGACCCCTCAGGTCATCAGGGACAGGTTTACTCAGCGTCCCCAGGGTCAGAACCAAGCAGGGCGAAGCTGCATTTAGCTTCTATGGTCCTTTAATTTCTATAATTGATTTTTTAATTGATTGTGTTATTTGTGTTTAATTTCAAATGTATTTCCTGCCTGTAAAGCACTATGAATTGCATTGTGTAAGAATGGTGCTATACAAATAAACTTGCCTTGCATATGCTGTTAGAATGAGACACTCATAGCTGCTCTCCTCTCCCCCCACCCCGACGTCTGTTTGTGCGCATTTATTATTAGTTGTAGTAGTTTCTGCACTACTTTGTCCATTTGTTGTCCTTTTTTTTTACACAAGCTAACTGGTGGGACTTGGAGAAAAATTATTTAATTTGCTTGTATGAGGAAATTAAATCTTGAATCTATGAAATCAAGTTCTCACTGTCTCTTCTGATGTAACTGCATGTAGTACTGAAAAAGTATCTAACATTTCGCACAGTAATAGTAACTAAAGTGCGTCGAGGAAAAAAAAATGAATTGCTACATTTCAACAGTTCTGTTGGAAGGATTGATAATTTCATAGAAAATGGACAGCGTGTTGAAGTCCGTGGTGATTTTGAATCAAATCCTGTAGCAGTTAGCTGTTAACTGGTGTTAGCTCATGCTACACAGGAGACCAAGCGTGCACACACACGTCTAATTAATTAACGTTTGAAATACTTATCTCTGTAATCAAGAAATCCATCACAGATAGTTGGCACTGCTCCTTCCTTCAGATTGAGTTTGGTGCTGAGTCCTTGAGAAGATGTTTAGCAGCTTATGAAGTGCCCAGTATTGGTTTCTACAGCAGCAAAAGAACGAGCAGTTGACACAGAAGGAGGAGCTGCTGTTCGGAGGAGTGGTGAAACCTGCTCGTTACGTCACGAGCAAGCACTTTTCGGATCAAGACAGGTTTGGGAGAGCTCATGTCATCAGTGGCTGAACTGTCTGGTATGAAACCCTAGGGCTTCATAGATGAGGCAATGATGCAGATACACATTCAAAAGCAACGCTAATGGGACTTTGGGGTCTATGGGCTCTTTAAACAACAGGTCATCGGTCTGCCTGCAGGCTCCGGTCTCTCTGAAATGTTTCTTTGTGGGTAGATTTTTTACCAAAATATAACAGGATCATACTTGGGTGATCACTGAAAAAAAAAATTAAAATGATCCATCAAAAACTGTAGACGGGAAGGAGGAACTGACAGATACACCCACGCCGATGAAAATATAGCCTCCGAGGGGAGGTAAAAAAACGTAACAATTATTAAAATTAATGAAATGAGGTGAGGCACTAAAAAAAGCACCTTAACATCAAACCGCTGTTTTGTGCAAATCTTAGATGTTTATATCAGTGTGTCATATGTCCCAGGTGGCAACAAGGCCGTTTAACATACTCAGTGTTTATCAAAGCCCTCTTTGTTGCTCTGCCTTTGTAGTGGCACTGTTACAGGGGCGACTATTATGAGGGTAGTGCAGGAGAGTTATTGCCACAACTATGACGCTACTAGATCAACTCCAAACACTCTTCTTGCCTCAGGCACCATGAATGGAAATTCCCCTCTTACGGCCAAGGCAACTCTTGTTGAACCCTGACATTGGCACACATGTGATTTTTTTTTTGTCTCCTTCATTTACCTCTGAGACCTTGTTTAATGCGCTTTGGTTTCTGATGAAAGAAAGATACACTCCGACAGATTCATAAATGATAAAGTACTGGAGATAAAGGAAGCAAAGACAGACAAACCACCATTTTCTCCAATATATTCATAGACAAGTGTTCACAAATAGCGAGAGAGGGGTGCCAATTACCCATAAAACTCCACTCTTTACCCTGCAGTCATGGGTTTGGATTAGTTTTTCAGAAAAATATATATTTCTGCTTGTTATCATTCAAAATCAAACAAGTGCATCAGCCTGTATGTCAATTTTGAAATGCAGCCAGATCCACAGGCTGCTCAGTCTGACCTCACTGTTTTTTGGAGAGTATTCTCTGTCTACTCACAAAAACACCTACGGGAGAGGAGGCTGAGTTTTTTTTTTTTTCCCTTCCTTTTTTCTTTTGAATGGTATGACCCTGTGCCGAGATTCAGACTTAATTATGCACACAATGTGTGTGTGCATGCGTAGGTGTGTGTGTGTGTTGGTTTCTGTTTGCCTGCGGCCGGTGTTTGGAGATGGTAATAGTATGTATGGGATCTTTGGGATACGCCTGACCTGGGCGAGCCTGCCAGCGTGAAAGGCTCCAGCATTTGATTGGCACTACCACCCCTACCACCCCCCCTCCCCCCCACTCCCAACACATACACACACACATACAAAGTGAGCGAGAACGAGGGATGACAGCAAAACATCGGAGACGGTCCACATTATGCATGTGTTCCCTCACACAAGGCATGCACGTAGAGTCCAGAAACATCAATGTTCTAACTGAAAATAAAAAAAAAAAGCCACAATACCAGTATTTTAGAGACTACTTAGAGATGTGTAAATGCACTTTCGTAAACATACAGGCGGACGGAAAATCTGGCCAAGAAAAACATGAAGGAAACTCAGTCACCATGGAAACCTTTCCATTTCCAGCCACAACCATTTCCTTTCAGTATTCCTACACTCTGCTCTCTTATCTCAGCAGTAGCTGCCAATTGTTCACATTTCCTGTCATTTTTTGCTTTTCCTCCCTCTCATGTGTCTTTGCTGTTATTTTTTAAGTTGTTTTCGCCAAACCACTTTTGTGATGATTGTCTTTAAACCTGTGTGAAATTCTACTTCGTCGCTGTTCTAATTGATAGCGATATTATTATCATATAGGCCAAACCAACCTTTGAAACTCCCCACCCTTTTGTTTTGTATATGGGCATTATGTAGTTTTCCATCACCAGAGGGTTCACTGAGGGTCAGTGCATCAGTGAGGACCATGTTCAAAGCAAATATTAGGACTTAAACTATGAATTGAATGCTTTATTGCCATTGAAGTGTCCAAAAGAAATTAAAAGTGCTACACCTGAAAACAGAGCGAGAAAAACAGTCAAATACAGTACACGAAACAATACAGCAACACTGACACATACCTAAAATCAATGCAAATGTCAATAAAAACGAATACTAATAAAGTACTTAAACATAGTCGTGGCAAAACCGGCAACAAGTGTGTGTGTTCACCATGAAGATGGACAAGGAAAACATTCAGTTCTGGCCTTGGAGCTAATAACAATGTATCAAAATAGGGTCCTGAAACGCACAGCAGATTATTAAAAGACAGTATCTAGCATGAAAAAAAGTTTTTTAATCCCTGTATGTGACTTCGAATGAACACCGATTCAACGGAGATTAATGATGTTAATGAAAGCTTCCCCCATAATAAGATAGAAGGTTAATAAGAGGTTGAGGTTGCTAGCGTCATGTCATCATCTCAGACACAACTACTCTGTTTGTTCGCCTCACTGTGTCCAGTTATTCTCGTGTCCTGCTCTCTTTCGGTCGCTAAATAGTCCATCTGTTTGTTGTTCATAAAGTGAACAACAAGTGAACTGAAGTCATGAAGTCTGCTAACGTTTATGCTAATGTGTTAGCATAAAGACGGGGTCGTACCTATGTTCCCCGGGTCCTATGTTCCCCGTTTTTCCCAAAAAAAGGTCCACTTTGTATGTGACAGGGGAACATAGGACCCTTTTTTTGAAAAAGGGTAGGGTTAGGATTAGGGTTAGAGAAAGGGTCCTATGTTCCCCGGTCACATACAAAGCGGGGAACATAGGACCCGGGGAACATAGGACCCGGGTAACATAGGACCCGGGGAACATAGGTACGGTCCCCATAAAGACCGTTAAATGCTAACGCTAATGAGTCCACTTACATAGCAGAAGTGAGTTCCGTGTTGGTCTCTGTCTTTGTTAAGTACAACCACAATTTAGTTCTTCTGTGTTTTTCCTTGTCCATCTTCATGTTTCTTTGTTTACTCAGTTTATGCTGGGCCGATTTGTTCCCTCTTTTGCTGTGGCGGGTCACGTGAATAAAAAATTGACTTGACGTGATAGAGAGACAGCCTTGTCCGACTGGAAACTAAAGTTTGTACCAGTGAGACAGTGAGATAAGACGTTCTTAAGATTCCATATGAGTTGGTGTAGGTTTTACAACATTTAGTGAGTCTTTCATTAAATGAATACAATCTGTTTTCCTTTTGTTGCCACTGGCAGCCATTTTTTCAGTGTCAACTATGTGTCAAGCTGAACTATCCCTGGGTTCAGAGGGTTGTGTCGATAGACAGCAGCTTTTGTGTATGGTGGCTGTCTGCTATGTCTGTTTTCTAGCCCACAAATTACAGTGTAAAACAAGTGCTGTGTGCATATTAAATGTGCACGGCTGTGTTATTTCAGGCACAGCACTGAAGTTGTACTCGTGTAAACTGATTGGCATGAGCTGCTTCCATTGTGGTTTACAATCAGTGGCTCTCATCTGTACATATAAAGTGCATTTCATTTAGAATCTTTCCCAGGGAGTAAAGTGATTGCAAATATCGCAACTGTGCCACAAAGTATGTGTTTTTCGGTTTCATGATCTTAAGTGGAGCAGAACTAACACATTTATCCAACAGAGTCATTTAGTACGGATGATGAAAACAGATTTGATAGAAAACCCAATCTTAAAATATTGGACTGACAAGATGTCATTTGGGATTCATTTCGGTCTCATTTTCCCATCATTAGAATAGTAATATGCAAAGTGGTCAAAAACAAAGTTAAGATTGTTTCAAAAGAATATTTGAGTAACCTCATAACCTTTACAAATGTAAGGTATTTATGCAAATTAATGTTCTGTCACTGTTCTGTCTCAGGTTGTTACTGGAGATATTGACCAGATCTGTACTTGAGGAACATAGGTTCTGGGATGGAGGTCAGATAGGTACTGAGAGGTCAGGGCATGAAGGGATTTGTTGATTAATTTCCCCACACACAGTGACAGAGTGCTTAGTATTGTTGCCTCACAGCAAGAAGGTCACAGGTTTGAATCCTGGTTCGACCCAGGGCCACTCTGTGGACTTTGGTTCAGCTGGTGTAGGAGGAACCTCTTGTTGTCCATGTATAGCTTAATTTTGCCTTTTGGTGAAGCTTCATTGTCATATTTATTTATGACCTATGACCTTGCATGCTTCTGATTTTAGTCTCTTGTGTGGCCCCTCCCTTTGTCTTTCACCCTTCCTCACTTCTTCCAACAACGGTTTTGTTCTGCTCTGCATCTTTTTCATCTGCTCTGCCATAATGAATTTCTAAAATAATGCTATCGCTGGCTAGGCGGTATGTGTGTAGTGCCGTGAAGCAGTTCCTGTTTCTTACGAGACCCACGACTTTGCAAGACCTGAAGACTCTATGTCAGTGGCCCAGGTCTTGCGAGACTGCTTTTCTGCTAACAGACAGTAGGAAGAGTGGCGATTGGACCAAATCTCCCCGCGAACAAGCCATTTAACCATCACAGTGACTTCGAAGCAGTTCAATTAGGGTAACAATCCTGCATAGTTCAGTTTTAAAAGATTGCAATGTCTCTGCTTCTGAATTTGTCCACTTTTATCTACATTTCTTTAACTCTATCCCAGACTTCATTCACTACACAGACCCAATCTGTTCATTTCATTTTATTTTATGTAAGTCAATTTTTTTTTTACTTTCACTTTCTTCAAATGTCTCAAGGAAGGTTCCACAACTGGAAAATTGTCGAATCATTATCCATCCAGCTCTATCTGTATGGGAGGGAGCGTTTTAATTTGGTGTTCAAACAGCTTACCTAGAGTGCTTTTTTTCTTCTTCTTCTGCTCTGATAAAAGCCTAATTTCATAATTTCACATACCCAAAAAGTCCAGTGGGTTTTTATCCAGATGCTGGATAAAACTGGAAAACAAAGAAGTGCCTGCCTGCTGAAGTTTTGAAGCTCCCGTAGGATGCATCGTTTGTTTCTGAGGGTATTTCTCAAGGCTGGGAGTGAATGCAAAATGAAATTAACCAGCTGATTGAGGGCACTTGTGACACACAGGACAGTTCTTTGTTTTTTTTTACACTATAACTGTCTACATCAGTGGTTCCCAAAGTCTCTATATGGGGATCTACTTTGGCACAAGCAAATGTGTGCAAAATGTAGCCACTAATTTACAGCCACATCTGTAACCCCTGATATTTTGAATTAGTAAATTAAGAATTTCCAAGGTTTTTGGAAAATCAAGTAAAACTGTTATGCATGCTATTTAAACAGATACAAATAAATATTGAGTAAAATATTGTGACATTTCTGCAAATTTCCTTGTCGGGGGGGACCAACTCATTTTTGGGTTGATTTTTCAACACAGTCTTTAATTAATTCAATTTAATTCAATTATGTATGTTATAATTGAGGTAAAATGGGGCTGCAAACAACTCATCCACTTACAAGTTCTGAAATAAACAATATAAACACATTCATTGTTGATTTCTTTTTTTTTGTTTACCTTAAAATAACACTTTTAAAATCATTTGGATGGCACTGATACATGTGGAAAACGATGGAAAACAACCTTATTCATTCCACTGCAGGCAACTCATCTGAACATAATAATAAATATATAATAAATATCAAAGCTAATGACATTATGTGTTTTCTGATATTTGCATGAAACTTATAGTAGCCTAATTCTCATTACAAGTATTATTGTGCCCTCATTACAACTAGTTTTAGCTCACTGTTACATTTGACATACATATTTGCTTAATATTACCTCCCAATTACAAAATCATTACAGATTACCATGATATGCTTGTATAGCTCTAATGTAAAATGCTAACAAAGCGGTAACTTCATTTCAGTAGCTGTGTCTCCATCGAAGGCCTGGTCCCTCCAAAGGAAACGGAAGTCAGGTGTCGTGAATGGTGGGCCCGATATCTTTCCCAGACAGGCAGGAAACGTTGGCTGCATCTTAAGGACTCAATAACTCGGATAGGAAATGGGATAGCCCGACATCTGACAACGAATGCACACTCTGCGCAATCCAGCCCATAACACTGCTAGTTTCTACCATTGTATCCTCCACATGAGGGTCATGGGGGGAGGGGGGAGGGGGGGAGCCAACCATTGACTCTGTCCAATTAACCGCTGTATGTTTTTGGACTGCGAGGGGGGAACCTGGAGAAACCATAGAAAACCCATACACACATGGGGAGAACATACAAATTCCACACAGAGAGACCTTCAGTCATACTGGGATCTGACCAGGTGATTCTTGCTGGGATGCCACAATGCCCACTGTACCACCATGTGACCCAGAGGTAACTTTGTCTTTTAAAGTGGACAATTTATATGCCTCAGTGCCGGCGCCAGCTGTGCCCATCCAACCCTCCATTCATCCAACCGTCCATCTGTCTGTCCCGTTCTTCAGAATGCAATAACTCAGGAAATCCATAAACATTAGCAAATCAATGACTGGCTTGAAGGATGAACTGGTTACAATTGCATATATTCAAAGGCCTCTTTAACATGAACTATATAAAGTGTTGGTCATTGCAGGCAGACAACCACTGGACAGTCATTCCACTTGCGGTGACCCTGTACGGTTGCACTGCTTTAACAAAGGGAAGTGAGGGACTGAACTCCCTTTTCCATCCAAGGTAGCGTGCAGTTTTTGACAATTCTTCAGTCCCAGAGGCTGTGCTTGACATTACCATAATGAAGAAAGAAGAGTGAGATAAAGACTCAGCAGCATCCTATCTCCATTAATCACCCCCACAAAAACACAGTAGGGAGGAATGACCCTGCCCTCCTAGCCAACACCTCCTAACTCCTGTCACACACTTTCACTCAGGTTCTGGTGTCTATACTTACCCTGTTGCTTTGATGTGATGCATGTGTGTGGGTGGGTGTAAGTGTATCCCGAGGCTGGAACCAACTCTACAAGTCCGTGCAGGATATTGGCCCCCACAGCAACATGAGGAAAGATGACAGGAAAGAGCAAAAAAAAAAAAGGAAAAAAAAATAGATAGACATGCCACTTATGTTGTGCACAATTCTTACTCAAGGCGAATACAATGCAACACCCAGGCACAAAAAATATTGATAAAACTTTACAAGATTAATTATCATGATTTCATGCATTGAAAATCATTAATTAATGCATTGCCTAATGGTTAGGGTCAGTTATTCACAAATATTAATGGTATGTCATGCTTGATATCATGATGGCACATGAGACTAATCATCATGACTAATGAGTTATTAATGATGCGCGTGATGACTTCATAGGTAAATCTGTGGTCTAAAGGACAACACAGGAGGGAAAACACAAGCTGGATCTGAAGTGTTGTAGTCCTGATGAATTCAGCATTACTTCTTCATGATTTCATTATGTTTGTGGCCTCTCAAATAAATCAGGGCTCTGACTTGTCTTGACACTAATAATGAATATATGACGGTGGTATGATTGTGCAATCTCATGTAACTCTTTAGGTCTAACTGCATTACCAATTGTTCTTTACTTAAAGGTGACAAAGTGGTCCTGTTGCACATATATGTTAGTTATGGAGGTCTACTTACATATATTAACTTGTTTTTATGGTCAAAAACCTCCTATAGTTGCTGTAAACGAGCCGATAGAAATCCTCTATTCTGACGGTGTTTTTCTGCTTCGAGATTTCAGAGTGAACTTTCACCCCCAGAAGACAGAGTCTTGTGATTGGCCAGTACTATCCAGCACATCCGTTCTCAGAAGCGCAGCGCCCCCCTCTGGAACGGCAGATGCACTGCTCCTCATTATCAAAACATTGTTTTAACAGTGTTTAAAAATAGCTTCGTCACGACTCCCCGCCGCAGTCCCTTTTATGACTTTAAACTGGAGTCAGACCCAGAGTCAGAAGACACTGTTGCTCGTGAAACACCTCCACAACGGACGTTATTCTTCTTCTGCGGTTCAATGTACGCAACCGGATGTGCCCGGACTAGTGCCCGGAGCAGGACGATCGGTTGTTCAGGAGAACCGCTGCTTACGTAACTATTACGGGATTTTCAGTGATCTCGTTGAGCCCCGAGATTACAATAAAACACAACGTTCTCAGCAGTGGCTGAACTGTTTGTTTCGAACCGTCAGGGCTTCATAAACAAGGTAATGACGCAGATACACACCAAAAAAAACAGCGTTAATAGGAACTTCCGGTCTAGTTCCGCTTTAACAATGTTGTTTTGTTTTGTAAAATCAGTTCACAAAGTGTTACCAAATCATTTGTGAAGAATTGCATTCATACAAAAGACTGCGATGTCTCTCAGTCTTCAACTGTCCAGTTTTGCTAAACATGATTTCAACATTGGTTTGCGTTTATCGACAAAGGCATTTCCATACACATCACCATCCCTGGTCTTCACTATGTCTACACGATTAAATGCACTAAGCAACTGATATTTGTGCTAAAAAAGCAGTGTATCTAATTACTTGGCTTTGACTGTATTTTTAATGCTCAAATAAAGAATCCAGGACCCAAAGCACCAGATGTTTCCAGTTAAGTGCTTATCAGTGTTGTTGTAAACCAATAGATCCTTCAAATCTAGACAAGACTTTCATGTGTTTGGAGAGAAATTCCTGTAGCACATACATCATCCACCAGCAACTGATAATGTGCTTTGTTCTCCTCCCTCGCTTCACTGTGACTGACTGACATGTTAATTTCACTGTGTCTCTCTCTTTTTGTGTGCACGTCACGGCTCATCATGGTGGTCAGGGGTTTGAAGCGGTGTGATCGAGCTAAGAGGAGATGGATGGAGATGGATCTCAGCGGGACAAAATGTTTTTGCATGTTAATCCTCGGTGTCTTGGAAGAGTCCAGCCAAGGCCTCGATTGTGGATTCGGCGTATTAGCCTGCTATCATTATAGCTATAAATCATCTTGCAGCCTTATCAATGCATTGCCTCTGTGTAAGAGCGCAAGCTATAGGTGCACAGGTCACACAAAATCATAGTGCATGGGTGATTGGGGCAACACAGTAGATTATTTTCTTAATCTTTGCATTAGTGAAGCAGCATATGCAAGTTTTGGAATAAGAATAAGTCATTTTTGTGCGCACCCCAATTACTGATAGTGAATTTGACCTCTGCTTTTAACCCCTCCTTATTACGCACAAGTAGTGATCACACACAAGTAGCAGTACTTATATGTGCCCGGGGAGCAGTGGGGGATTGAGCACACACACTTCACAGGTGATACGACATAAGTAACTGTAATGAGAAGATGAGTGACATTGTCTAGAACTATTGTGTGGAACAGTTTAAGATAATCCTAAACCTGGCTAAAGCCAGACTGCATTTCCATGGGACTGAGTATGAGTCTGGAAAAAGAGTGTGCAGTCACTTCCAAAGGATGTTCCAGTTGAAACATAGACGAACGATCAAGATGACATATGCAGAGCGAAGGAAAACGTGTTAACACATTTGCTTGTTGTAGGATTGATGATTATCTAGGGTCTGTCCACATGGAAATGGGTCTGGATTAATTAATTAATTAATTAATTAATTAATTAATGTTTTGGGAGCGGTATTTGAAACTGTATTTTTTGAAAACGTTTTTCTAAATGGTTTACTACTAATAACTAAAGTCGGCCAGAAAAGACACAACAAAAACTCAAACACGTTCTGTCCTCAGCAACTTCAGACAGGAAAATAATGTTGAAGATTAACACTAACAACTAAATTGAAAATTAAGGGGAAAATTTTTTCACAGACACTGTTTTAACTTGAATGAATAGATGAGTGATTGCTCCACACATGGTTGGCTGCACATCCACAGCACAGTGTTTATCTCTCCGTCTCTCTGTGTCCCGACAGTCAGACCAGCTCTCTGCCTGCAGTAAATGATACAGCTACAGCTAGATGAAGCTTACTCATGGGGCAGAACGGGTGATTCCCTTCTCGGGAAACTAGTTAGGATTATGTCAGAAAGTCACAACTCGCTAGATTTGTCACTAGTCACTTTTTTTTAAGCACAAAAAAGTTGCAGAGGGTCTGCAAAGTCGATAAATATCGCAACAAAGTCACAGAGTTGATAACTTTCTTTCACTTTGTTTCCCCTGGCTCGGTTTATTCTGTGTCTGTAATGTTTACGTCATCTTCTTCACTCTTTTTGGTTTAGCATTACAGGCTTGGCATATGGACTAGAGCAGGGGTTCTCAAAGTTTTGATACCTGAGGGACAATTTAGGAACCCAACATTGGACTGAAGTACACCAAAAAGAAAGAAATCCCATTTGTAATAATTTTAATGACCAGATTGCAGTTCTACAGTTTAGCGTTAAGTAATATAAGCATTAATATAATAACGCTTTATTATTTACTGGGTAACTACCCAGTATTTTGGCCATTGTTCTTACCTTATAATTACAGGTTAATACCAAGTAACACATTTCTGTTACCATATATTTACTGGGTAAATAGCTAGTATTTGGGGGCTGTAGCTACCTGCTTATTACCAGCTTATAACCCAATAATACACTAAAATTCACCATATAGAAACCAGGTAAATACCCAGTATTTTTGTTTACACTTATTGGTCTGTATCCAGTAATGTCCAATAAACATTTAATAAGCTTAGTAGCTCCTGGATTAAAACTATCAACTGTAATTCATTGAGGGCCGCCAGAAATGTTTCTGTGGGCCGCCATTGGCCCCCGGGCCGCACTTTGAGAACCAATGGACTAGAGCATTTTGAGTCGTATTGGGGGTTCTGAATGGATGGAGACATTTCCTGAAACAGTGCCGTGTTAAGGGAAACCTTTTCAAAATAGCAAAGAAAAAGATTGTTTATGTTTTGTTTTGTTTTCATGTGGATATGGACCTAGTAATGGCAGCCCCACCGATGAGTGGACAACACCATTATCTACCTGCTCAACCAGATGCCCATGCAAACTCACCTGGACAAGCCTGCAAGCACTGTGAGGATAACGTTTTTTCCACTTCACTGCGTTTTACACCATCAGGCCAACTCTGGTGAGGGAAACACTGACAGAGATGCAGGTCGATGCCCCTTTGGTACCCTGGATTATGGATTATCTGACAGGCAGACCACAGTACGTGCACTTGCAGCGTGCTGTACGTTGAGCAGAGTGATCAGCGACACCGGGGCACTGTCCTCTCTCCCTTCCTATTCACACTCTACACTGCTGACAGTGACTGCACCAGACGTTTTTTTGATGACTGCAACGGTTGAATATAACTCTGGTGGTGATGAGAGTGAGTTCAGGACAGAGGTGGACAAGTAACTAACTAACAGACCCCACTGTTACTGCTGCTTCGAAAAAGCTTTGCGTGTTCACCCTTGAATGAAGATGGACAAGGAAAAAAAGCATTGCAGAAGAACTAAATCATGGCCGTTACGCTGACGGAGATCTCGCTTCTGCTATGCTGGCGGACTTTCTCGCTAACACGCGAGCACTTAAGCTAGCGAAATGTACCGCGACATGATGCACGTGATGAAAAGAAAACACCCTTCTATCGTTTTATGGGGTGAGTTTTGATTAACATTGTTAATGTGGCTACATTTTTTAATTAGCCAGCTCCGTATTGTCATTTTAAAATGATACGCACAACAAAACTGCTTCTGTTCAATCAGATCAGAATCAGAATTCATTTTACTTGATATTAGAAAAATGTGTCTATCTTTGATACTTCTACCTCTTAAGTACAATATATTATCTTTCTTGTTTTTTTCATTTTTATGAAATGTATATTCATATTTTATTCCAAGAAGGGGTTGTGTTATGTAAATGTGATGATTCCGTCTCTTGGCTCCCAGAGGCTGTAAACCTTTGAGGCTAAAATTCTCCCTAAAGCAGTTTGAATTCAAAGGACCACATCTTCTTCAAATGTTTTCAGATTTCCATGTGTTGCCCTCGGCCTACTTGTTCCTGATTTTTCTTCTTCTTTTCCTGTGTGAAGCCACGCCCACGACAGAGAGAGTGTGTGTGGTTTCTCAAGAAGCACTGTTAAAGGGCAGTGAACTGTTAAAAGACTGTTAACTGAAAATATAATATATAAAAAAAAGTTCCACTACTGTTGATATCATGAAATTCATCTGATAAAAAATGATGCAGGTATGATTAATAAGCGCTACAGCTCAACCTCCCATTGTTTTGCAAGGATATGGTTATTTTGTGAACCATGCCAGACACTGAAGAGCTGTTCCATACCATTTAATTAAATTTAAAAAAAATAACAAGTTATGGCGTATTGTATTACTTTTACTGAGTAATTACTATCAAAATACTTATTATTCCCTATATTCAATCATTGTTGTCTCCAGAGGCCGTAGCCTCATCTTTTATTATCCTATTTTTTCCCTCTCATCTTGACACTCACACACTTATGTAAGGTTGCACAGATTTTCACACATTCTCAAGCTCACAGCATCAAAAGCTCATACAGTGAATTATCACAGCGCAGCTGGGCTCTATCACTGGCGTCGTCTTTAGGCACTTGCTCTCTCAGTATCCGTCCTCTTCTCTCTCTGTGTGCTGAATGAATGGAGCGATGCTCTTAACAAAGAGGACAATTCTCAATTATGGCTGAATGTCTGCAGGCGACACAATGCTGTTACAAGAGACTCTCATATTGGCGAGTTAGTGTGTGTGTTAGTGTGTAGTTGAACATATCGTATCTCTGGTTGTCCACTGTTCAAATGCCAGACACCACACACTGTCCTTACATTATATACTGCGGCCCTATCCGCACGGAAATAATCTTTTTCTTTGTCGTTTTGAAAAGAAAATGCCGTTTCTGTGCAAATGCAGATAAGATAAATAAATATGGCGGATTCCCCAAGACTCATTTTCATGCGGTCTGTAGCTTATTGCATTATCACCACACATCGCTGCCCTCTAACTGAATTTGCAGGCAGTGGTTAACATAATCAGCTTGTATAGAGCCAAACATTATTTGGATGTACAGAGGAACAAGCCTGAGCAGAACAATCACAAATAACCTCCCTGTCCCAGGATTTAACCTAACTCTAAAGCCCAATTTATACTTCTGCGTAAAGTGCTCTGCGTAGGTTACGCAGTGACTCTGCGTCGACGCAGAGCCTGTCGAAGAGCCTCTACGTCGTCTCCGACTGCACGAAACATTTTTTAAGTGTCCGTCACTCCGTCAAGGGACAACGGAGACGGCAAGAGCTGCGATTGGTCCTCAGGACAGGCCGAGCTAAGCTGCTCTGTGCCGGCTCACAGTGAGCACCGAGCGTCCACAGACGCGGAGCTGATCCCCGCCGATAACGCCGCTGCCAAACTATAAATACGTCATATCTTAACACACACAGCACATGTTTAGACTCTAAATGGCCAATTTCTCGCCTCAAATTATCTTAAAACTGCGTTCCGTCACACAGAAAAGTGAGAAACGGCCACTGTTTCAACAACAACAGTCTTTCTCTCTCTTTCTCCCTCACTGTAGCCTGAAGCACAACAACCTTGCGCAGCGACCCCTACTGATCGGGCGGGAAATTGCAGCACGTATCCGTCACCATGACGCAGAAGTATAAAGGCTCGAGGCGTCTCCGTGGTGACGCAGACGGATAACGCATACGCAGTCGGAGAAGTATAATGTGGCCTTAAGCCATAGGTAGCTAAATGAATACATATTGAGCTCAAACATCCAATCCATTCTGTCATCGTCAGTGCATTAGAACATTTCTGATTTTGAAAAAAAAAAGACATTTCATTCAGGCGTCGATTGGTGTCGTGGTTAGCGCTCTTGCCTTTTGCAGAAAGGTGACCCGCGTCATTCTAATGCACATTCCAGTACCAAGATTTCTGGACTCTGACCATTATCTCCAGCCCGTACCAATCCAACCCAGATATCTCCACCACCTCCACCCCTCAAGGCTGATCCCAGTGGATTAGTCTGTGGCTGAATTTCTTTCCCACTCTGACTCCAGGTGTTTAGTGACTGTTAAAGAACAATGGAGAGTGTTTGCGTGGGTGTGTTTGTGTATCAGCAATGTGCCAGTGGCAAGTGCAACCAGTAATCAAGTCTGTTCACTATTCTTCAGCGCGAGGCATTCCTGTAACTTAAGAGTGACGCGAAAGTAGGACAGAGCACACGGAGCGCTATCGTGCAACAGGGTCACGGTGTGTGTGTGTTTATCCACTGTGTGGATTAGTTCATTAAAAAATACGATTTAAGTGGCTGTTCACATGACAGTGACACAGACACACAGCTGTGTCCAGAAGGTGTTTGTGTGTACATTTCTCAACAAGGCTGTGAGGTCCAATTATCATGCAAACATTATCTTTGTGAGGACTTTTTGTCTGGTCCTCACACATTTAAAAGGCTTTTTGAAGGTTAAGACTCGGGTTTAGGGTTTAGGATTAGTTTAAAGGTTAAGGTTTAGGTAGTTACCTGCGATGGTAAAGGTTAGGGTAAGGGGGCTGGCGAAAGCATTATCTGTGTGAGTTTCTACACAAAGATTTCAGTGCCAACGTTTGTGTAGAGCATGTGCGTGTGTGTGTGTGTCTGCTGTGTTACCTGAGTGCAACAGTAAAGACTTTGGGAGTGTGTGAAAAACAGAAGCGAGGCGATAGGGAGGGTGTGGGAACCTGTCATTCTGCAAGGAAGACTCGGCTCCTGTTACCAGACAATCAGGATTTGCTGTAACCCAACTCAAACTCTCCTTTTCCTTTGCCCCAAACACACACACACACACACAGTATACACACACTTTCTCAGACACACTGTGGTAAATGGGCAGGATTGCAGGTTTCTGTTACAGCTGAGCGCCTGGTCAGATTAAACAGAATACATGATATTCGTCACATATATTTATCACAGTTGTTTCTTTTTCAGAGACCAGAATTTATAAGCCATAATCAAGCTATAATGCTTCGACATTGTGGCCTCATATAACCTGCTTTCAAAAGCTGCACACTTTTAATGTGCTCTCAGGGGACAGGCTGTTCACAATGTAACTACTAAAAGACGCTTCCATTTGTTACCACTGGCATAAATGTTTATGTGCCATAAACAACGCATTCTGTGTTATACACATTGGTGTATTCTATTTGTGCATCTGTGCATGTGTATGGTTGAAAAGCACATAATATGCAAATATGGAAAAGTGAAAATGTGATTAATTCTTCTCCAGTAAATGAAACAATTAAGAACATTTACTCACACATTTTACCTTCAATTTGATATGTTTTAATTAAGTACATTAATGCTATTCTTTCCTTTTACTTCAGCGGGAAATATACTAATATAATTGTTTATCCATTATATATCAAGCAGTA
This sequence comes from Microchirus variegatus, assembly GCF_963457635.1. NCBI lineage: Eukaryota > Metazoa > Chordata > Actinopteri > Pleuronectiformes > Soleidae > Microchirus > Microchirus variegatus. Next base: position 31,772,061 of record NC_139806.1, on the reverse strand, counting down.
ATGAAAATTATTGTTGAATAATATAAAAATAACACACATAATTAAAACACAGAATAAAAATAGTGATAATTAAAAAAGCAATTACAAGTGGATTACTAGAAAGAAGTACATGTGATTGAATCAGCCTCAAATACTTTGAAAAGAAAGATATGTGATAAAAAAATGTGCTGCACATTGATGTGCTGTATGAACGTGTGAGTGAACATGTGTGGATGGACCATGGTAAAGCAGCTTTGAGTGGTAATTGTCACAGTTTCAGCCTGATCATAACATTTTTCATTGTCTGTTTCATTGTCTGTTTCACTCTCTCTCCTGTCATTTCAGACCCTGTCACTCACTCCTCCTGTCACTCCCACTCACCTGATCTGCTCCACCCTAACCCTCACATATAAACCAACCCATTTCCCCCTCGCTCTCTGCCAGATTCTCTAGAACTGAAAACGAGTTATCCAGCATTATATTCTTTCTGTCTTGATATCGCCTGAACCTGCTTTCTGACCTGCGGACCTTCCCGTTTTGGCCTGCCCCTTATTGGATGTGGTTACCACGCGGACTGACTTCCTGGTTATTGAACACTGCTTGTTACACCTCACCTGCTCTGTCTTGTGTGTCGTGCTGTTGGGTTCTCGCCTGACAGTAATCAATACTAGAAAAGCTCTACTGTAAATACAGACCATTACTATTTGTGTGATCACATACGTGTACTTTTACTTGAAGCAGGAATGTATTTTCGGATTGCATGTCGTTCGTGCTCGAGAAAACGGTATGTGGATCCAAAGATGGACAGGACACATCCAAACGTGTACTGAATATTGCATTTTACGTCAACGTCGGATGTGATGCACAAGATATTAAAAGACTTTTATTTGTTGCCTTGATTTCTAAAGCTACAAGGAGCTACTGCAGAGAGGCTGAAGAGCCACATGTGGCTGCAGAGCCGCAGGTTGCAGACCCCTGGTCTATTAGGTCACACATTTTTTACGTTTTATTTGTTATATTTATTTATCTCTGATGTACAGCACTTTTTGTTCAGCGTTTAAAATAAAGTTGGATTGGATTGGTTCTAAAACATCTGTTGTGTTTCATTATTCTACTATTAAGAATGCCGTGATGGGGTTGCGCACCGACAACTCCGCAATTCGAGACTGCGTGGTACAGATGGGAGTGGATGCAGCCAAACGAGATGAGCTGGTGAAACTAAGCGCGGTGAGAGCTATGCGAGAGAGGGATGAATAAATCGGCGGAACCGAGGCAACAACTTGAGACTGTGATCGCTCGTGATGGTTCGACAGGGACACATGTACGGCCGTGCATGTAGTCTGTTGACTGCCTTGAGATGAACTGCAGCCTTATGCTATTGTTGCTGCGACGTCCAAAATGTCGAAAGTTAACATGGAAAAGAGAAAAAAAAAAAGAAAAAGTAATAAAATTGTATGGGTAATGGGGGCGGGACTAGATAAGCTTTGCTTCTCCCGCTGTCCCTTTCGGTCATGTGTATGAATATAAATGATGATGTATGCAGATGTTGATTACTTGTCATGCCCGAAATAAACGATTCATTCATTCATTCATTCATTCATTCATTCATTCATTATAAACATATTAATGATAATATCTACAATAATGTATTAAGCCCAATTTATACTCCTGCGTAAAGTGTTCTGCGTAGGCTACGCAGAGACTCTGCGTCGACGCAGAACCTGTCGAAGAGCCTCTGTGTCGTCTCCGGCTGCACGGAATATTTTTTGTGTACGTCAAGGGACAACGGAGACGGCAAGAGCTGCGATTGCTCCTCAGGACAGGCCGAGCGAAGCTGCTCTGTGCCGGCTCACAGTGAGCAGCGAGCGTCCACAGAGGGCGGAGCTGAAGACCGCCGACTGCGTCGCTGCCGAACTATAAATACGTCATATCTTAACACACACAGCACATGTTTAGACTCTAAATGGCCAATTTCTCGCCTCAAATTATCTTAAAACTGCGTTCCGTGACACAGAAAAGTGACAAACGGCCGCTGTTTCAACAACAACAACAGTCTTTCTCCCTCGGACGCCATTGCTCACTGTAGCCAAAAGCACAACAACCTTGCGCAGCGACCCCTACTGATCGGGCGGGAAATTGCAGCGCCTATCCGTCACCACGACGCAGAAGTATAAAGGCTCGAGTGGTCAACGTGGTGACGCAGAGGGATAACGCATTACGCAGTCAGAGAAGTATAATGTGGCCTTTACATGTGTGTAGTACAATGTGTCTGTGTTTGACATTGTCCCACACCAAGATATATTGAAATATTGTAGATTAGTGTTAATAATCTATTCTATTAAACGTGTTTGATATTCAGTTGTATTCAAATGTATTTCACGTTTTAATTGAACGTACAGTTGAATTTAAAGATTCGTGGGGGATCCAAAGGGTGGAGGCTAACAAGGTGGCAGAATAATGCCCGAAAAGGTTTGGACATCCACCAACCACTCATGGGTGTAATTGTTACTTATTAACATACTTTTGGACATGTGTATTATTATGATACATTACAGTATAACATTACACAGACACTGATCATCAGACTTGGCCACAGAATTAAGACACTGCGTGCCTACTGTATTAACTTGGCATGACTTAACTCGCAGCATTAAAGCTCAAACTTGACCACAGTCCAAAGCATAACATTTCCAAGTGCTAGTAGCCTGCTCTCGCCTTAACACCCTCATGCTAATTTGAGGGGCACTAGTCAGCACTTTTCACGTAATTACACGTCGTACACTTAACTCCGCAGAGATGCGTATTATCTTCCGAATGCTCGGAACTCATGCCTAATGTAAAGCGTGAACCAAAAACACTTCATAAGCAGTTGAATTATCTCTGGCTCACATTAACTTTGGTTTTTAAAAGACTCCATTTGCAATAACGAGCCACTGTCACTGTCCCCGGTTCTCCAGATACTCATCCGTCACCCCCAAAGTGCTTTGGGTAATTTCTGTCAGCCTCTCCTCACTGATCCCTGCATCTCTCAACACCATCCATCACATTCACCACATCTCTCCTTCATTCCAAAGCATTGTGCACATGATCGAAAAAAAAATGCATACAATTATTGGTAAACTAAGGCGTCATTTAATTTACTGAGGAGCTCTTAATTATACAAGGATTTTTAAGTCGTGCAACCCTAGATCATCATCTCAGCTAACAGTTTTGATAATATGCTAAAATATAGATGGTTTTGCTGGGGGTTTTTGGCTTCAGAATGCGAGCAAAGTGACAGATAATGTTTGTATTTGATGTACTGGAGTTTGTGAGAGTGCTGGTATGTGACGATTGTTTCGCTCCCTCAGATACACTTCGTAACTTTTAAAACAGAGTTTAGCTATACTCCACCACTGGCACTTTCATGCTGTGACTTTGCTGAACTTAAAGGTGAAGTAAGTAGTTTATAGTGCCATCTAGAGGAGGGGCTGAAACAAAGACCTGCTGCTCTGCTCACCCCCTCCCTTCCCTGAGCGCTACGGTATCCGCAGCCGGTCAAATGTCGTCCTCGTCGTCTTTCTCCGTGTCAGCAGATGAGGTTCGTGAGGCGAGGGAGAGGGCGGAGCTACCGCGGCCGTAGCAGACGAAGCGGAGAGAGTGGAGGCGGGACTTCCGCTACAAGTAAAGAGACGCTTGATTTGTTCTCTCGCGTTTGTCCTTACAGGCTCCGGTAGAAACATGGCGTCTCACTGCTAACAGTGGCTATGCAACCGCGGCCCGCGAATATGTTATTTTACATGACTTTTTGAAACACTACGAAAATTAAACAAAAACTATTATACAGCGACTAGACAATGCAGGAGCACATAATATGTATAAAAAAGTGGATTTTGGGTTATATAAACCCATAAATACTACACATTGTCCCTTTAAGTAGAAAAAAACAAACAGAACTGTAGCTGCGGATGTTCCTCGGTGAAAGGGAGGAAATCGTGAGTCAATGAGCCGTTTAAATATGGATGAGTGTTGTGAGAATGCGGATCCCTGTGTGTTGTTTTTGTGTCCCCAGCGTCGCTCCAGGGATACTTTGCTCATGATGGGTTAGTGTTGAAAATGTACATTGTGTCATTTAGGAAGAAAAAAAAAAAAAAGGTGGAAAAAGCAATTTCCAGATTGCATTATTAGAATATTCAGTGATCAGTGATCAGTGATGTGGTTGCAATTGTTTAAATGTTATTAGCCTTAGAATCAGTGTGTTCAGATGTACAGGCCCCGTGTTTACACTTGTGCTTTCGTCCTGGAAACATGCCCCACTTTTTAAGCACCAGCTTTTAACAGGAAGGATGCAGCAGTCACCACACACACAAGTGTACAGACAAGTAAAAATAAAATGAAATAAAGACACTAAATTACATGCACTACTTTATTTTTACACATTGATTTCAACTCAAAACCAAATCCATTCAGCTTGTCTGTCTCTCTCTCTTTCCTGTGGCGACAGATGGAGGGATTGATGGTAAGGGGCTCAGATGGAGACCATTAAAAGGAGAATGAGGAGCGAATCCGGTGAATGGGTGTGTCAGTGAATTAGCAGTGGGAGCCAAGGAAAAGTGATGCATGAAAGAGTGATCTTCTGTGAAGAAAAGAAAGTAGAGAGTGGATAATTTGACAGTTTTACAATGAAGGAGCAAGAGAGAGTGACGGATGATAATGGAACTGAATGTGACAGTTGAAGGGACTTCAGTAAAGGCTGGTGGAGAGGAAGTGACTGCGCGGACCAGAACATAACAGGGGGTATGCAGAGGGCAATTCAATACATAATAGATATAGGGGCGAATATAATCAAAGGAAGACAGTTTTTATCATGTAACTTTGATTTGATTCAATTTGGTGTGATTCACAACAATTCAGTACGATAAATATTTTGTTTAATGTTGTCCCGCCTTCAATTACAAACATGCTAAATCTATCAATGTGCGTACGCTTAAAGGTCACATGTGTGAGTGGTCCTGTTGCACATAAATGTTAGTTATGGAGGTCTTCTTACATATATTAACTTGTTTTTATGGTCAAAAACCTCCTAGTTGCTGCAAACTAGCCGATAGAAATCCTCTTTTCTGACAGTGTTTTTCTGCTGCGAGATTTCAGAGTGAACTTTCACCCCCAGAAGACAGAGTCTTGTGATTGGCCAGTACTATCCAGCACATCCGTTCTCAGAAGCGCAGCGCCCTCCTCTGGAACGGCGGATGCACTGCTCCTCATTATTAAAACATTGTTTTAACAGTGTTTAAAAATAGCTTCGTCAGGACTTCCCTCCGCAGTCCCTTTTATGACTTTAAACTGGAGTCAGACCCAGAGTCAGAAGACACTGTTGCTCGTGAAACACCTCCACAACGGACGTTATTCTTCTTCTGCGGTTCAATGTACGCAACCGGATGTGCCCGGACTACCGCCCGGAGCAGGACGATCGGTTCTTCAGGAGAACCGCTGCTTACGTAACTATTACGGGATTTTCAGTGATCTCGTTGAGCCCCGAGATTACAATAAAACACAGCGTTCTCAGCAGTGGCTGAACTGTTTGTTTCGAACCGTCAGGGCTTCATAAACAAGGTAATGACGCAGATACACACCAAAAAAAACAGCGATAATAGGAACTTCCGGTCTAGTTCCGCTTTAAATATATATTTCATGATATACTCAATAAACCTGTGTTTTTTTGTTTCATTTTATGACAGAAAAATAATGATCATTTGTGGACATCTGACATTTGATTTTAATTTGGCTGTCTGAGAAATCCATAACCGTATCAAAATAAAGTAGCATTTTGAAATGACTAAATGAGGAAGTACACCCTGGAAGGACTGGTGGTCTTTTACCCGATGTCAGCAGTAGAGCCCTGTGCTGGAGCCCGAAGCCCAACAGCCCATCATCCAGACTTTGGGCCAATTACCACATTATTGCCTCGGACTTGGGTGGGGCTCTGGCTTTTTTTTTCAACCTGCCAATTAGAAAGATGTGTTTGTGTTTAAACTTAAACCAATTTAAACTGTGACACTTGAAAGCACAGCAACCCGCTCTGCGCCCCACTGTCCTCACTCTACGTCACTCAGATCCACAGATCACTACAATCAACCCACAGTTTAAAAACAACGTAGTGTTTTACAAACAGGGCGATTTTATAGCTCCAGTCCTGCCTCTTTTTCTGCTGGTCTTCTGTAATTAATTCCCTCGTGTAGGAGTTTTTAAACAGTGCTAGAGTGCTGCAGTGGGGGGGGGGGTGAACGTTTCGGTCTCCAGAAGAGATCCAAAGCCAGACATTTGGAGGTGCTGACTCTCGTGCTGACAGCCTCGCACTTTGCTGAAGGTTAGCGTCTGATAAATCCTGCGGCCACACAAGATCAGCAAAGGGCAGACAGTAGACACTGTCTCAGCAGGAAAAGCTCAGGAGTTACTGATTACATTAACAATGGCATGTGACAATAGGCCAGTATGCACCAGACCATAACCCTCATAGATGCTACATGGAATCCGAGCTAATTTTTTATTATTTATCAATACATTACTGTTCACTGAGGTGATTAGCTTAGTATAGATTTCCCTATAATTGCTGTGCCATTCACACACACACTAACATCAATGCAGCACATTTTCTATCACACTACTTGCTAACACAGCTGTCACACTGCATGTACACTATGTAGGCTTTGAATAAAATTCTGCTCATTCACTTAAAGGTCACATAGAGTGGTCCTGTTGCACATATATGTTAGTTATGGAGGTCTACTTACATATATTAACTTGTTTTTATGGTCAAAAACCTCCTAGTTGCTGTAAACTAGCCGATAGAAATCCTCTTTTCTGACACTCTTCGTCAGCCGCGATATTTCAGAGTGAACTTTCGGCCCCAGAAGACAGAGTCTTGTGATTGGCCAGTACTATCCAGCACATCCGTTCTCAGAAGCGCAGCGCCCCCCTCTGGAACGGCGGATGCACTGCTCCTCATTATCAAAACGTTGTTTTAACTGTTTAAAATTAGCTTCGTCACGACTCCCCGCCGCAGTCCCTTTGACGACCTTTGACCCGGAGTCAGACCCAGAGTCAGAAGACACTGTTGCTCGTGAAACACCTCCACAACGGACTTTATTCTTCTTCTGCGGTTCAATGTATGCAACCGGATGTGCCCGGACTAGTGCCCGGAGCAGGACGATCGGTTGTTCAGGAGAACCGCTGCTTACGTAACTATTACGGGATTTTCAGTGATCTCGTTGAGCCCCGAGATTACAATAAAACACAACGTTCTGACGAACTGTTTGTTTCGAACCGTCAGGGCTTCATAAACAAGGTAATGACGCAGATACACACCAAAAAAAACAGCGATGATAGGAACTTCCGGTCTAGTTCCGCTTTAAAATGTTACCAATGTTACCAAACTGCATTGTGGACCTTTAGTTTTATGTTTTATTCACTGTATGGAATAAGTTATAGAGGACAAGCAAGTGGATAGGTGCATCCATGTTATGTGTTTAAGCTCAAACATTACACTGTCCCAACAAGGTCATTCTCTCTGTTTTCAGCATTTTTATCTTAATTACCTTCTGGCAAATTACACAACTGCAGACACCATGCAAATGTCAAAGAAACGTGTGTGTATATTTGAGTGTAGCATGAGGCACTACATGGGGTGTGATGTTCTGCTCTAGAACACTTTCGCACATGCACGTGCTCTCATCTGACAGCGTTGTACAGCCGCACTCTTGTCAAACCGCACTTTCCCATCATTCTCTTCCTCATCCACACCCGGTTGCGGGTTTGAGAAAATCCTCCAGAAACGATGTGAGGTGCACACTGTCTCTAAAACATGAACGGCTGAACTCACGGAAGGATTTCATGGCTTTTGCACCTGCTTAACCAGAAACAAATATTACAGCTAATGATTCACGGAAAAAGTGACAGCAAGGTTTTCTGTTTCATCTTGAAATGACATCTTTGCATTTAGTTGTGTACAGATATTAGCTATCATACTGTGGCCACAAAGCATCTATCAGCTTTTAATTTGAAAAATGTAGAATTATTAAAAAGGAATTCCACTTTGACGCTGATTCCACACAATGCCCTGATTTTGAAAATCTTCAAAAGGTGGGACTCTGTCTGTGATGTAGTAAAGTGAAATACGATGTGGCGTCAACATGGGAGCTTTTATTCTGAAAAGTATTTTCCTACTTCCTCTCCCCGCTCGTGCTGAATTCCGCTGAATTCATGCTCTGAATGTATGTGGCTCTGCAGCAGCATCCACCTATAATATAGAAGTGTGCTGCATAAAGCAAGAGAGTCAAGATTGAGACGGTTTGGTCACGTGCAGACGAACGATAGTGATTTTGTTTTGGAGAAACAGATGCTGAAGATGGAGCTGCTGGGCAAGATGAAAATAGAATAGACATCGGAGAAGTTTAATGGCTGACGTGGGGGAGGACACAGGGGATAGGACAAGATAGAGGCAGATGTGGCGTAGCCAAAAGAAGAATTTTCCAAACAAAAGGATTTTAGAAACAAAATGGTGTCCTTTCAAGAAAAGACTGCAGAGCAAACCTAAATTGCCGGCAGATTCAGCTTTGATCACCCAGGGTAGAAAGAGTTGATCATTTCTATGAATATCTGGTTCCATAACCTGTCACAGCAACCTTTTTCCACCTATGTAAGATCCTGACCATTATTGTAAACAACAACAGCTTGTAGCTTTTTGAAAATCTATAGTTTCCAATCATTCACCACTCTTCTCATTTAAGTTTCTCAAATAACTACACATTTTGCCTTGCCCTCTCTCTCTCTCTCTTTTTTTCTTTCAGAATCAAATCACGTTGCCATGTGTGGTTCTGCCATCCAGCCCAGATCACAGATCCAACCACAAGTGTGCAGCTCGGTCGCAGCGGTTCTGACTCTTGGTACCGTATTTGCATGCACCAGTGAACTGACTCGTACCTCACGTGGTGCCAAAACTGAACTGAAACGTCAGATACACACTGTTGACTTTAACCCAGGAAACCATACAAATCTGCAAGTGAACCTTTTGCAGGAAATGCCACATAGCTTTGGAAAAAAACACAATTGTCTCTCCCAAAATGGCAGAAGGGGGGGAAAACCTCTTCCATACAAAAGCATGATCGTCTGAGAAGGTCAATATTGGACACATGCAGGCTCAGTGTGAGGCTGTGTGAGTGTGTGTTGGGGAGGTTTTTTGAGACCCACTTGGCTGATTTCTACCTTGTGGTAAGATCACAAGCTGTGCTATGACAAGCAGACTTTGTGCACAGTGTGTGCCTGAAACTCGTTTTGCTAGCTGAAGTTCTCAAACACATATTCCTGAGGAAATCTGATACCACCACTCACGACACGACACACCTTCCCCGTGTGTAAAATACGCACCGTTAACCAATGACTCTCTCTCTCCGTCTCTGTGATGCTCAGCATCGCTGTCTGCGCAGTTTAATGAAATCAAAGTGGCTGCAACATTCCACCACTGTCAGCTAAACCACATAAACAGCTGCACTTTCCAGCCTTTTCACGATGCAATATCACACATTCTCGCAGAAGACGGAGGACAATGCATATGGAGTCATTTATAACTGCCGTCCTTGCATCAGTTTTCGAAGTGGATTATGTTTCACTTGAGAGAGAAAAAAGGACATTGTTAAAAGGATCGGTTTGGGTGGAAAACCTGGCAATGGCATTACTGATAATTTGGTCAAGTCCCCATTTTGTACTACATCATAGTCTCTCATATAAAGTTTTTTTTACTGATAATCTGAATGTGTTTCCCAAAAGATGTCTGAATTTTACGATCTCCTGATTTTTCATCACCAGCAGATACAGTATTTAATTCATTTAATGAGTTACTCAGTGGTCTGGCACTGTACTTGTCATTCTTCATTTGTTCCAGGTAACGATAAGTGCTATATATATATATATAGCTCCCATAAGTTTGTTTACACTGTGACAGTCAGGTTTGTTGTGATACAGCCTGTTAAATGTAAGAAAATATGGATGCCAACTGTTGCTGGCCTTCAAGACTAATTGCCGCTAGCCTCCAAGGCTAACTTGTTTTTAGCCTTTAGGGCTAATTTAGTAAACTGCTAATTTAGAAACACTAATTTGTAACTGAGCTGGTCATATTAATCATGTCGCCCTGCTGTAGGTAATTTTGTCATTCTTTATTATTGGTAAATAACAATAAGAAAACATTCCTCATATGGTTGCACCATGTTTTGTGTGTTCACTTCCAATACAGATATTTTCCCCAAATTTAAAACACAGAAAAGTGTCATACACAGACAATTAATAACACAGAAAAACTCTATCCTGTGGTAAAGAACATTAATAACATGTTGAACGTATGAAACTGAAACAACATTTTTATGTCTGTCTCTTCACATTGCATTGAGCCTACAACTGATCGATTTGTAATACTGTTTGGATGATAGTGCAGTAACATGCACAATATAACAATGTAGTGTTCCCTTGGCCACGTTGTGCTTCCAATGTTTTCCTTACTCCTTCCATTTTGTGCTGTGCTGCCAGGGGACGCACACAGCTAATTTGAGTCATCTATCATCAACTCACTGAGTTTGCAAGAACATCGACTTACGCAGAGGTGCACTCACCCTCCAAACTGCTTAAGTCGTGTGTTTGTTGGTCTTCCTCTATGCCCCACCTTTACACAATACAAGCTAAAATACATAACGCCATAGCATCTGTGAAGAGAAGCAGATGCAGAATGTCTGCACCTTCCAAAAAACCAATATATATATATTTTATGGGGATGCAATCACATTGGTGGAAAAAGAAAGTTTAATTACAGCTAGAAACGTGCAGCTTGACCACTGATCAGAACATAATAGAATAGAACAACAAATTATGAAAAGTAGGTCAATACAACATGCAAGGTATAACAATGTAATATATACAAAAAGGTTTATGTGCCTTTATGTGATACACTAGACACTACATTCAAAATATATGTGGCTTTGTTATGGAGCCTTCTTATCAAAGCCACACTAAATCCATTATGATCACACTCACTTTACACTGACATGTACCTACAGAAGCCAGTGGCAGCTAAGCGGAAGTCCCTTTGCTTTTTGGAGACATGTTGAGTTGCTTTGATTGACTATTGTGACCCAAATCCACAATATATAGGTTTGAACAGGTAGAGGTTGTCACCTGCTGGCTCTAGGCCTGCCGCACCTCCACCGGTGCCCATTATGCTAGCTGCGGGGTCATCAGCCGGGGACCACCATTCACAAATGTTTCGCCCCTTAACCCGGAACATCTCCTGGTGGCGGGGCAGTGAACAGGGACGTCTCCCAGTCACCCCCCCGCAGCTAGCCTTTCTCAGGAGTTGCTCACTCCCCACGCCTCCTCCTTAGCCAAAGCCAGAAACTTGCCTTCTCTGCCTCCTCAGCCAGCTCCTTGGTGGCTTTGTGTAGCTCCTTGCCCCTCAGCCCTAGCTCTTTAAGTAGGCGAGTTTTTGAGCTTCCCACAAATCCCCTGGTGCCCACTTCCACTGGGAAGAGTCGTGTGGTCCAACCATTCTCCCTGCATTCTGCTACTAGGTCGGTATACTTCGCCCTCTTCCTCTCATGGGCTCCCTCCATCCCCTCCTCCCATGGCACGGTCAGCTCTACCAGTAGCGCAGACCTCTCCGCCTTGGTCCACAGCACCATATCGGGCCTTAGTGTGGTGCTGCAGATCTCTCCTGGGAAGTGGAGCTGCCTGCCCATGTCCACCTCCATTTTCCAAACCATACCTGGCAACAGGAGGATGGATGCTGGTCTCTTTCTTGCAATTTCCCCCACTTCCCCTTCCCTAAGAAACTGGGTCCACTGTTGTATGCCCGGCTGGCTCCCATTGCTCGCCTCTTGCCTTTTCCTCTCTACCACCTCTGCCACTTTCCTCAACACCTGATCGTGCCGCCATCTCGATGGTGACAATAAATATAATATATGTCCTGAAGCCCATTTGTTGAGCGGTCTCATGCTGAACATTGAGTATCACCAATACTCGCTGACATCAGCACCCGTCCACAGAGTCGTCGATTCTGCCTCTGCATTAGACATGTTAGAGGGATGTATGCAATGATTTAGTGGGCCCCATAAAAGGATGCATAGAAACATTAAGTGGGCCTTGATCAGCCTCTCAAACCTTTGCTCTAATGCTGAAACAATCACTGATGGATTGCCATTTCATACAGTAAAGTACTTGACCTACACAGTAAACAGAAAACTGTTGTTTGCGGTGATTTTTCTTTGATAAATGTTTAGCTTCCAAGCTCCACCGTTCCGAAAAACATTAGTTCACTGATTTAGTTGGACTAGACATGATCAAAGTAAACTGCCAATAACTAATTGCAATATATTATTTCAATTACAGTAAAAAAGAAATGGTTGCCAAATTAAAACCTATTTACTTCGGTGGGTAACACCCAATTGAATTAAGTTCATTCAAAAATGTAAAGTAAACAAGTTGTCCTTATGAACTTAATTCATTTAGGTGTTGCAAACTGTAATATGCTTTTAAATGAGTGAGTATTTTCTTTTTTGACTCCTGTCATCAGGTCCCTGTAATCAGTTTTTCCAATGTGTTGCATTTGTTACCCATTAACACCATTGTCTGCATAAACAATGACCTTGTCAGGACTTTTCTGAGTAAACAGGTCAGGAACTGAACTCAAAGAGAATCCTTAAAAGGATAGCTGCACAAACCCATGTGTGTGTGTGTGTGTGTGATTTAATTAGCTGTCTGTGAAGATTATGCTTCGCATAAAAAAGGGGAAAGCATTAAAGGAGCATTAAAGGCATGGGTTTAAAGTTTACACTTCAATTATAGGCACACTTCAAATGTATTGAGAAAATCATGTTAAAGGACAAGCACGTGAAAGTCTGACATGAGGTTTGTGCAGGGATTTAACAGGGAGTTAATGTGTTTACAAGAACTCGACTGGGCGACATTTAAATACCAATAAAACTAACACAGCTAAATGTACAGAGGTGAAAATTTTCTGCCTTTCACAATTCACATTTTTGACAATTATGAGGTATGGATGCTAACTTTCAGCTTCTGGAGCGTCTCTTCTTGGTTGCCTTCGGTATTTCAGTGTCTTAGACTGAAGGGGCGGGGTCTCAAAAATATGAATACTGTATATGGGGGCATGACATTCAATGACATTCATGACATTTTCATCTGCCACATTTATCAGCGGTAGCTCAGTGGTACGGCGAGTTGTTCTCAATTCAAAGGTTGTGGGTTTGATTCCGCAAGGCTGCGTGCCAATGTGTCCTTGGGCGAGACTCTTAACTCCACGTTGCTGTGTGAATATGTATGAAAGACGAGTGATAGAAAATGCGCTGTATGAAAGTGTGAGTGAATGGGTGTGAACGGCAAAACTGTGTAGAACAGCTTTGAGTGGTCATCGAGACTGGACCATACCATTTGACAAAGGCTGATCACGTGTACACCGGGATTGTGTGGCAAACACATTTTTCATGAATCATAGGGTGATACTGATATTGGCATAGGGTGATATTTACATTGTCATATCTGAACCGCTACATTGTGTTTCCAGGCTTCGCCCCTGTACTCTTCCTCCTTCACCTGTTTTTATTTTTTCCTGACTCCTCTTTGGCCACCCCCATTTCCTTCGTTCGTTTGCTTTAGATGTTCTTTGTCCTTTGCCACAGTTGAGCAGTTCTACTCAGTCATCTGCATCCTTCTGACACCTCTGTGACAAACAGAAAGACTCTCATCCTGAATATAAAACTATTCAATGCCACATTGTCACTGACACTAAAGGCCACATTATACTTCTCCGACTGCGTAATGCGTTATCCGTCTGCGTCACCACGTAGACCACTCGAGCCTTTATACTTCTGCGTCGTGGCGACGGATAGGCGCTGCAATTTCCCGCCCGATCAGTAGTGGTCGCTGCGCAAGGTTGTTGTGCTTTTGGCTACAGTGAGCAATGGCGTCCGCGGGAGAAAGACTGTTGTTGTTGAAACAGCGGACGTTTGTCACTTTTCTGTGTCCCGGAACGCAGTTTTAAGATAATTTGAGGCGAGAAATTGGCCATTCAGAGACTAAACATGTGCTGTGTGTGTTAAGATATGACGTATTTATAGTTTGGCAGCGACGAAGTCGGCGGTGTTTAGCTCCGCCTTCTGTGCACGCTCGGTGCTCACTGTGAGCAGCTTCGCTCGGCCTGTCCTGAGGACCAATCGCAGCTCTTGCCGTCTCCGCTGTCCCTTGACGGAGTGACGGACACTTAAAAAATATTCCGTGCACCCGGAGACGACGCAGAGGCTCTACAACAGGTTCTGCGTAGCCTACGCAGAGGACTCTGCGTAGGCTACGCAGAGCACTTTACGCAGGAGTATAAATTGGGCTTTACTATGGACATACTAGCAGATTCATTCAGCAGACTCAATAGTAAGATGTGCTGCAGTGAGGAAAAGCTTTGTGAAGTGTTGTTAGTGAAGAGTTAGTGCAACCTTTGGCCCTTTTCAGACAACATGCACTTTTACACTAATTTTTCACTATTTTCCAGGTGTCCTCTCTTTCTCTGTTACTGTGCATGACTTCACCAACAGAAGTTATCACAGCGGAACAACAGCAGGCCTGCAGGCATAGTGATGAACAGCCATTGAGGTTTTGTTGTTGTCTTCAACATCACACAACCAACCACATACAACTACATACAAGTTATGGTATTAGCTTAACTTAAATTGAAAAGCCTATCAAGCCTGGGTGAACCCAGTCGAGTCTGCCAGCAATTTTATTTCACTCCGTGGACACATCTGGCAAGGACAACGTTACGGCCAACTACGTCCGGAAAAAGGGGAACCAATCACAAACCTCTGGTGCGAGGCGGGCTTAATGTGGTGATGACAGAGGAGCGTGGCGGCTTTTGTATACATCTATCATGGCGGCCACCGAAGAGCAGCTGTCTTTTGATTTGGCTGTTACATTCCATTTTAAGCCACTTGATCCATGGAGTCTCCCCTAGGCAAAAGTTGTGAGACGCCATGACAAGATAGCCATCACTTGTGGAGAACTACATCAAGCATCAAGTTTGTTGACATGTATCCAGATCATTGGTCTGATTGATTGTAGTTCTATTTGTGAGGTATCTTTAATCGATTCATTGGTCACACCTCTTGCATATTGGATGTGGCTACACCCTTTACCCTTTCCAGACTCATACTCAATCTCAAATTAGTTTAAGTTGCAATCTGGTATTAGCCACACTAATGATTAACAACACAATGTCTCGTTTTTTTTCCCTGCCTTCCTGAAATGCATGTTGGATCAACCATACTATGTGTTGTGTCTAAAGCCCAATTTATACTTCTGCGTAAAGTGCTCTGCGCAGGCTACGTAGAGACTCTGCGTCGATGCAGAGACTGTCGAAGAGCCTCTGCGTCGTCTCCGACTGCACAAAATATTTTTTAAGTGTCCGTCACTCCGTCAAGGGACAACGGAGACGGCAAGAGCTGCGATTGGTCCTCAGGACAGGCCGAGCGAAGCTGCTCTGTGCTGGCTCTCAGTGCGCTCCGGGCGTCCTGACAGAGGCGGAGCTGATCCCCGCCGATAACGCCGCTGCCGAACTATAAATACATCATATCTCAAATTATCTTAAAACTGCGTTCCGTCACACAGAAAAGTGAGAAACGGCCACTGTTTCAACAACAACAGTCTTTCTCTCTCTTTCTTTCTCGGACGCCATTGCTCACTGTAGCCAGAAGCACAACAACCTTGCGCATCGACCCCTACTGATCGGGCGGGAAATTGCAGCGAGTGTCCGTCACCACGACGCAGAAGTATAAAGGCTCGAGGCGTCTCCGTGGTGACGCAGACGGATAACGCATACGCAGTCGGAGAAGTATAATGTGGCCTTTAGGGTTTCAGCAAAAGGCCACACAAATGAAGTCCACATTTATCACGATATTACTTGAGTGATATCTGATACGATTAAAACACGTTATCTGTGTGCTCTGGGTACAATTTGGCTATTAAATCAACTTAAACATTAGCTTCACACAAGATAAGACAAATCAGAGCCTAAAATTCAGCAATTCATCTGCAGCTTTCCAGTCTACACATCCTGCCTCTACAAACACCGCACAAACAGTTTAAATGTTAAAGAAGCGCTGTCTATGTTGAACACCCTGACTGCAGAATGAATAAATGACTCAGACTGTAACATTGGCCTGAAGGCATCAGGCAGAATTCTATGGTAAGAATACGCTTCAGCAGGTTGATAATGTTCCTTGATTTCTCAGCCACCTGATAGAGTACACCTTCCTGATGCTTGTTCAGGCCGTTGTTGTCCTTTACAAAGAATTCCATTGTACCAACACATAAAGGAAAAAGGTTAAAAGGCTCTCTCTCTATAAAAGTTACATACAATATTGTCACAGACATTGAAGACGTTATAAATGGATACTTTTGTGACCTTGTTTGACATTCAGATCTGTGTTCATATAGAAATTTAGCCGAGAGTCAAACACCTTGTAGGAATCCTCGCTTTTGGTGTTTCAGTATTCTGTCAAAAATCACAAATAGTAGAATGTAAACAAAAATGTGTACATTCTACAAAGCAAAGGAGACAACACACAAACTTGAGGCTAAGGATTGTTGCCGACACCTCTTTTAACCCGCCTGCTCCTGCTGTAAATCGGAGTCTTGGTTGTCATTTATCAACCTAAACAGCTACTGTTTGTACATGTGTACAATCAGTAGTACATGTGTTCACCACAAATACACTCACTGACATTCAAGAGTGTATATGCTAGTATACCTTCGTGTTGTTCAGCAAACACACTGAATTTAGTAAATTTGCAGACAACAGCAGACATGCGGCAAAACTAATGTTTGTTCCAAAAAAACTTTTCACCTGTTGCTTCTTGTTAACACACGTCATTATGTAAGTTGTAATTAAAATGTGCTGTGTTGTGATTGTTATAAACTGCACTGAGATGTGATCTTTCAGCACTCACAGTAATTATTTGCTGGGATAAGTTAGAACATGCAGCTCTCTTTGGTATTATTCACCCTTACTCACCCTTAAAGGTCCCATGGCATGAAAATTTCACTTTCAGAGTTGTTTTTTAAAATTTAGATGAGTTCTCCTAGCCTGCCTATGACCCCCCAGTGGCTAGAAATGGCGATGGCAATATGTGTAAAGCAAGTGCTGGGTATCATCCTCCACCTTTGACAAAATGAAAGCTCAGATGGGCCAATCTGGAATCTTTCTGGGTTTCCTCCCCTTTCTCAGCTGTGCCTGCCTAGGTAATTTGGCTCACCGCCTCACTCATGTGAAAATGATCTACGACTGTGAGAGCGATAACTGTCAAAATTGCTCCATAATTATGTTTGAGCCATTCAAATCCCTATATTTGTGCATTATGTCAATAACAGGTGGATAAACTAATACAAGGAGACATAACTACTTGTATAGGTATTTTTATTTCAGTTTTAACATGCCTAAAACATACTCATTACCTATACTGTAACACTTTCAAGACTGTAGACCTCTCACTTGCTCTCTCGCTCGCCCCTTGTTTAACTCCCATACAGTGGTTCTATGGCACAGATATGTGAGTGATGGAGTTTGTTTTTATGGTCAAAAACCTCCCAGTTGCTGCAAACGAGCCGATAGAAATCTCTCTTCACTGAAGCTCTCGGCAGCTGAAATCTCACCCCCAGAAGAGGGACTGTCTTGTGATCGGCCAGGTACCTGGAAGTGACGCAATTAGCATGTCAGTTAATTATCAAAACATTGTAAAATGGCTTTGTCACGACTTTGACTTTCTTCTTCTTCTGCGGTACAATGTGCGCAACCGGATGTGCCCGGATTAGTGCCCGGATTAGTGCCCAGAGCAGGAGGATCTGCTGTTCAGGAGACGTGATCCAGGCTTTTTCAGACAGCTTCTAGAGTCCGGGAATACAATACAACTTCAGGGCTTCATAAACTATGTAATGGCGCAGATATGCACCAAAAAAACAGTTTGGAACTTCTGGTCTATGGGAGCTTTAAATAAAACAAAGAAATTTCAGAGTTCAGAGCGAACTGAGGATCCAGGGACGGGAAGATATCTCTCTGCCATCTGCTTCACCCTGTGCATGTGCGACAAGGTGTCATGACGCTGAGGCAGCCGGCTACGCAGAGGAAGCGGGCTGCCTCAGCTTCATGGCCTTAGCTTCACGGCCTCAGCTTCACGGCCTCAGCTTCACGCGGCCCGTCTGCCGTCTGCCTGTTTCCTCTGCCGGCGAACGCAGAGGATAAACAGGCTGCACGGCAGACAAGGCGCTGTGAAGCTGAGGCAGATGGCGAACGCAGTTGCCCCCCAACCACAGGCTTATCACCCACTGCGCTCCGGGAGGCGTTACAGGTCTCTCCGCACCCGAAAACAGCAGGTTGAGAGGAAGCTTCTTTCCTGCAGCAAGTCTAACTCTGCATCCTGGTGACAACCAGCCAACTGTTATGCAACCATGTAGTAACATTTCCATAGTTATTAGTGTTATGTCAGTATCAGTATTTGATCAAATAAAAATGTCACTGAACTTTTACTGTGTGATAGTAACAATGAGCACGCAAACCAGCAATTACTAAAAAATCACACAGAAACAGGCCCTGTGATGAACTGACAAACTGTCCAGGCTGTATCCGCCTGCTGGGGTTGACCCGCAACCCTAAAGTGCATAATTTACATATCCGGGTGTCACACCCATCGGTGGAAACATTCCGGCGTGTAGTCAGTTCCACACCGCGGCACAGGCCATCAGGAGCAAAATGGGGTTTAATGTTTTGTCAGTGACACAATGGCATGCAGACTAACGGAGCCAGGAATTGAACCCTCAACCTTCCGGTTGACCTCGACTCTGACAGCAAACACTGCGGATCAGTGGTTCTCAAAGCCACGTCTTAAGGAGTCTAAGGAAACAATATTTAGCAGTACATTAAAAATGATGTTTCTCTAAAAGGCGAGGACACATTCAACACTGCGGTGGCAAGATGGGCTAAAAAATGTGCAGTTACTGCAAGGATAAAATGAAGTCAACCTGAAGGTTACAGCTGTGTGGTGTTTGCTGCATCAGCATCAGCTGTTCTTTTTTTTGAAAGGTGAGAACAGTGCAATCACATAATAGTCCAAATGGCTAAATCAAGGGTTATGATGAAGGTTCTTGAATACAAGGATCCGGTAAGTGGTCCCTGCCTGCTAAAAGTTTGAGAACTCCTATAGATCGGTGATAACTGTCACAATAGAGCAATGTAACATTAGAGGATTTCTCCGAAAGAGGGTTTAACATTATGATATAGAGTTTAATAATTTGATAAACTATACTCCTGGTATAGTTCACCTGGCAGAGCTGGTGCTCCATATACTGAGGCTGCAGTCCTTAGCAGCAGCTGCAAAGGTTGTTGGTGACACGCACTAAAGTGAAGGCATTGTGTGCTCCAAAGTTACATCATCATGGCCCAGAAAAGTGTTCTGTCCTTTGCCTTTTTTCTTTTGCATGACACGAACAAGGTCCGCAGCTATTAGAGATTCTATATTTAAAATCCCATTACAGGAAAATATTTGGCAAATGCAGAAGTGGCTTTAAAAAAGTTAACTTCATGGACATGTATTTTTTTTCTGGGTGATATGTAACATCTTTGTTGAGTGGGCTTCCTTCTGGGTTTTGCCTTAAATGCTTAATATTTAGTGGTTCATTAGCACCTCGGCTGGGACACAAGAAGACCCACATGGGGATGATGTAAAGACAAAATAGTTTCCCCTGACCTTGAGCTGCATCAGCAGAACTTGGATGGTTTGTATTTATACAGCACTTTTCTAGTCTTGATGACCACTCTCAAAGCTCCTTCGCTCACATTTTCATACATCACATATGCAGCACATTTCCTCTCACTCACCTCTCAAACCCATTCACACACTGGCGGCACAGCCGTCAGGACTAAAGGCCACATTATACTTCTCCGACTGCGTAATGCGTTATCCGTCTGCGTCACCACGTAGACCACTCGAGCCTTTATACCTCTGCGTCGTGGTCACGGATAGGCGCTGCAATTTCCCGCCCGATCAGTAGAGGTCGCTGCGCAAGGTTGTTGTGCTTTTGGCAACAGTGAGCAATGGCGTCCGAGGGAGAAAGACTGTTGTTGTTGAAACAGCGGCCGTTTGTCACTTTTCTGTGTCCCGGAACGCAGTTTGAAGATAATTTGAGGCGAGAAATTGGCCATTTAGAGTCTAAACATGTGCTTTGTGCGACGAAGTCGGCGATGTTCAGCTCCGCCCTCTGTGGAAACTCGGTGCTCACTGTGAGCCGGCACAGAGCAGCTTCGCTCGGCCTGTCCTGAGGACCAATCGCAGCTCTTGCCGTCTCCGTTGTCCCTTGACGGAGTGACGGACACTTAAAAAATATTCCGTGCAGCCGGAGACGACGCAGAGACTCTACAACAGGTTCTGGGTCGACGCAGAGGACTCTGCGTAGCCTACGCAGAGCACTTTACGCAGGAGTATAAATTGGGCTTAACATGGGGTTAAGTGTCTTTCCCAAGGACACGTTGGCATGTAGACGAGTGGAGCCAGGAATCGAAACTTCAACCTTCGAGTTGAAAGACAACTCGCTCTACCACTGAGCTACATTCACCGCGAGTTTAGGGACGACTTCTTTAATCTGTGACGTCTCAAGAAGATGTTAGGCAGCCTTTTCAGAATGGAATCTTCAGTTTGTAAACGGCTTAGAAAATTCAGTAATTTTATCTACAGAAGCACAGGAGATGCTGGTCTACTGCTGCCTTGTTGAGTAAATTTGTGTTACTGAGGAAAACCTGAGCAAAGGACTTCAAACACTGAAGTAGTAGTAGTTGATGATTTGATGTTAGTAATAGAAGCAGTAGTGGATCAACAACTCTGATGTGAAATCACTGGTTTACTCTGGACTTTGTAGCCAGAAAAGTCTGTAAAATGGTGAGAAAATTCTGAAGATACTGCAGACTTGAACATGGGCACGTGTTTCACATCCTTTATCATCCATCATGGTCGAGCGATTGTAGGAACTTTGCATTCCTTTTTTTTTAAATATATACAATGCCTTGAGATAATGTGATTTGGCACTATACACATAACATTGAATTGTATTGAGTTAAAACTTCTAGTCCTGATTCAATATTCATTTGCACTGTGACAACTGAGAGACAGAAGTGAAATAATTTAAAACAAACTGCTGTTTAATTGTCAAAGCTTCATCAGTCACATTATCCTCGTGTTACAAATAGATTCCTTTTAGAATATTTCCTGCATGTGGGCAATTTAACAGATGTATTATGTGGTTACAAATAAATAAATACATTTAAAAAAAATCCTAATCTTTGCATCATAGACTTTTCAAATATTTTATCTGCCCTTGTTGGAAAACTACTAGAAGTTGAAAGCGCAGTAACTCAACTATACCACAGAAATGAAAGGAGGTTTCATTTGTATGAATCAGTGAAAGCTGGACTGTCCCAGTATCATGTTGTATTGCACAGTTACAGCTTGGAGAGGAAGACAGTATTTTAACTGCCTGCCCTGGAGCTATCAACTGTAATTTATTTGTATTTATTCATTTATTTGTATTTTTTAAAATTAAAACATTCAAATCATATGTCCACCACCCACCAGAGGCAGCAGCACAAACATGAGGCATGTGTGACCACAGCAGCTGCCTCACAACTCTGCAGAGCAGTGCACGAAAGTTAACTATTCTAAGCACTACAAAAGTCACTTCAGTCACAATATTTATGATCAAATATTAAAGGTCACATAGAGTGTTCCTGTTGCACATAAATGTTAGTTATGGAGGTCTACTTACATATATTAACTTGTTTTTATGGTCAAAAACCTCCTAGTTGCTGTAAACTAGCCGATAGAAATCCTCTTTTCTGACGGTGTTTTTCAGCCGCGATGTTTCAGAGTGAACTTTCACCCCCAGAAGACAGAGTCTTGTGATTGGCCAGTACTATCCAGCACATCCGTTCTCAGAAGCGCACCGCCCCCCTCTGGAACGGCGGATGCACTGCTCCTCATTATCAAAACATTGTTTTAACAGTGTTTAAAAATAGCTTCGTCACGACTCCCCGCCGCAGTCCCTTTTATGACTTTAAACCGGAGTCAGACCCAGAGTCAGAAGACACTGTTGCTCGTGAAACACCTCCACAACGGACGTTATTCTTCTTCTGCGGTTCAATGTACGTAACCGGATGTGCCCGGACTATCGCCCGGAGCAGGACAATCGGTTGTTCAGGAGAACCGCTGCTTACGTAACTATTACGGGATTTTCAGGGATCTCGTTGAGCCCCGAGATTACAATAAAACACAGCGTTCTCAGCAGTGGCTGAACTTTTTGTTTTGAACCGTCAGGGCTTCATAAACAAGGTAATGACGCAGATACACACCAAAAAAAACAGCGATAATAGGAACTTCCGGTCTAGTTCCGCTTTAATGTATTTGATTATTTTACAGGCATGAAGCTGGTCCTCCTTTAGAATCCATTATGTGTTCTGGTGCTGCTGTGTTTATGTGCCAAAGCATGTGAGAGATGAAAGACAGTCGTGGACAGCGATGGAGTTTAACAGTAGTCCTGGGAAAGGTCAAGGGTCAGGCTGCTGTTGGCCCTCAGGGGACAATAACTCAGCTGTGTGTGTGTGTGTGTGTGTGTGTGTGTGTGTTAGTATGCTCTGGGGGCTTTTTTCTCCCTTTAAAGGAATATTTAGATTTCTTTTGAAGTATAGTTGTGCAAGGTAGTGACAGACACAATGACATACATACGAAAGGCAAACTCACTGGGTTTAAGTAAAAACATGGCTGCCAATGTGAACAAAAATGAAATAACAACAACCTTATATGATGAAAATCGGTACATGCTAAAGTCAGTGATGTCATAAGAACATAAACTGCATTCTCTGAATCAGTCGACTAAATCTACAGTAGATTTAGTCGACTAAAATATGATTATATTTAGTACTAAAACTAAAACGTGTCAAACCAAATGGTATTTTAGTCATAAATGAAAATCTGCTGTTAAAATTCACACGTTTTATAAAGGGAGTGACACTACCTTAATTATTTTGTTGGAAAAAAACGTAATTTACCAATGAGATATAGTGACAAATACATTCTGACAATACTGTAAACTCAAGCTGGTGTAGATTTAGAAGGTGAGCCTTTTGTTATGTGGTTAACATTTATTTATATAAACTGTAGCTGTAGTTTGTTTTCGTCACTTAATTTGCTCCACTGACAGCCAGTTAAAATGATTTATATATTTATATAACAGACTAAACCATCGAAAAATCACAAACAAAATGATGTTTACACTGTTACAAAACACTGTATATAAAGATGTTGTGCATTATTAGCTTGGTTTTATTCATTTTACTGTACTGTTTTTTTTATTTTTGTTACTCTTCCTGTACAGTGACTTGAAAGGCAACTAAATTAAAATGTATAAAGATTATTGTTATTCATATATTATTATTACTACATGTTTATAGGTTAGGGTTAGGCAAATTGTAGTTAAGTTGAGTCTCTGGGAGAAAATGTGGACATTGTTGACAAAACACAAGTGGCTGGATTTGGGGGATATTGTGCTCAACTTGTTGAGTTGGGTACGACAGAGAGAGAGAGAGAGAGAGAGAGACAAACAGAGTGTGTGGCTGTGAAACATCTGTCAGCACATCTGTCATCAGGTGAATTATCTTCAGTGTCTATATCACAGAGAGTGGTTGGAACCATCGCTGCAGCCAAACTATGTTAAGTGCACTGCTTTTCTCTTTTCTCTCCCTACAGGAAAATGTAAAAATACACGTTTACCATTATATGAAATGTCCTGAAAATCTTGACATTTCACTCTATTCTGGGTTCATTGCGGAGCTTTAAATTGCACTGCACTGCAAACAACATTATTTTGCTGTAAAAATGTAGAGCAAAGAAAACTTTACATTCTGGTGTATAAGCATTGGGTGATGTACTCCCACTACTTTATACTCCACAACACAAATTCTCAAATTCAACTTGTGGGACCTGTGAGATCCTTTCAACTCACAATATAACTGCCAATTTGTTTTAAAGGTCACATAGAGTGGTCCTGTTGCACATATATGTTAGTTATGGAGGTCTACTTACATATATTAACTTGTCTTTATGGTCAAAAACCTCCTAGTTGCTGCAAACTAACCGATAGAAATCCTCTTTTCTGACAGTGTTTTTCTGCTGCGAGATTTCAGAGTGAACTTTCACCCCCAGAAGACAGAGTCTTGTGATTGGCCAGTACTATCCAGCACATCCGTTCTCAGAAGCGCAGCGCCCCCCTCTGGAACGGCGGATGCACTGCTCCTCATTATCAAAACATTGTTTTAAAAGTGTTTAAAAATAGCTTCGTCACGACTCCCCGCCGCAGTCCCTTTTATGACTTTAAACCGGAGTCAGACCCAGAGTCAGAAGACACTGTTGCTCGTGAAACACCTCCACAACGGACGTTATTCTTCTTCTGCGGTTCAATGTACGCAACCGGATGTGCCCGGACTAGTGCCCGGAGCAGGACGATCGGTTGTTCAGGAGAACCGCTGCTTACGTAACTATTACGGGATTTTCAGTGATCTCGTTGAGCCCCGAGATTACAATAAAACACAACGTTCTCAGCAATGGCTGAACTGTTTGTTTCGAACCGTCAGGGCTTCATAAACAAGGTAATGACGCAGATACACACCAAAAAAAACAGCGATAATAGGAACTTCCCGGTCTAGTTCCGCTTTAATGTGACCTCTTAACAGTGTAGTTATCCAAGTTTCAACATGCACAAACATGAGTAAAGTCAGTCAGCATGGGGCAGAAGCAGCCATAATAACCACAACATTATTAGCTGAAACAAAAAAAAAAAAAAAAAAACACTGTTCACACATCCTGCACAACACATTCTGGAAGTTTCACACATTCCAAAGCTTTTGGCTAACACTGCACGAGTTAACGCGGCGAAAAAACCTCCAGAGCTTCCTATTATCCAACGACAGAGGAGCCTCTCTCTGGGATGACAAAAGCAGACCTGTGTCAAACAGCTGTCATCACATTCCACACGTACTGGGAATTTGCTTAGATGGCAACATAGCTGGGATTTACTGCAGTGGAATAATTCAACACGTGATTTTTTTAATGACGAATCAGGCAAATTCAACTGTGGCAGTCATTTGAGCTACACCATCTTTCCCCAGTCCTTTCATAAACTGACATGCAATAACAGAGGTCACTGACAGGAGGTCACTAATAGGCTGTATCCCTATAGGCTGCAGATGCCGGAGGACACAATCGGGAACAACACTGGAGGTCTGAAAGCAACTCCAAACATTAAGGTGATCTCGAGGATATAAAGGTCACTCAAGTCTCTTTTCACACTTAAATTAGTGGTTGCATTTCAAAATGTTTGAACCTGGATGAACCCACGGAGCGACGTTACAAACGGGCCAGAAACAAAACAGGTTTGGAGGAAAAAATAGAGCTCAGTGACGATGTTATATGATGATGAAACCCACAATTTCTGGAGTGCGGAGGGGAGAGTCATACAAATGTGGAGGTGGGTGGAAGAGGAGCCTCCTCTTCCACCCACCTCCACATTTGTATGACTCTTCTGTCTGAGAGCACCGAGACAGTCACACGACCTTATATTCATGAAGGAGATTGTTACCACGTTACAAAAAGACGAGGGTTTTTCCCGTAGGACGTGGGATGTTTGTCCAATACCTGAAACACAGAGAGACGCACAGTCATTTTTAGACCAATCTAAGCGATATGCGGAAAGTTGTTGTTTGCTACTGTTGCTAGGCAGCGGACGTTTACCCTGCAGCACAAGTTGAATATTTTGGTTGTACGCCCCCTGCAGTTGCGGCGAATACTGCTACGGACAACATGTTGAGTATAAACGCCTCCGTGCGTGTGCGTAGGGCGCGGGGCACCAAAGACAGCGCGTGAGTATAAACGAGGCCTTTAATCAACGCGAGCTTATGACTCATGCACTGAATCAGAAACGTTTACAGCCTTAAACATATGGTAATTAACAGTGTTGTTGTTACAATGTTAAAATAGTTAATGTACTGCAATTGACATTAAATATTTGTGTTGCAGTTAAATACATATTTTAAAGATGTATAACCAGACTATTGATATTTAACTCTGAAGATTACCCTTGTAAGTCAGAAGGAAAACTGGGCCATAGATGGTAAGCACATTACATTAACCTAAAACTTCATTAAAATGCCATAGCCTGTTTTAGACATTAAGAGAATGAATCATTATGCAAGTACTTTTACTTTTAATATTTAAAGTACAATCAGGTACTTTTTATTTTTAGTTAGGTAGGGTTGTCATGTTGGTAAAGATTTCTCTGGTTATTTGTACTTTTACTTAAAGGTGAAGTAAGTAGTTTATAGTGCCATCTAGAGGAGAGGCTGAAATTTACAACAAAGAACTACTCCTCTGCTCACCCCCTCCCTTCCCTGAGCGCAATGGTATACTCAGCTGGTCAAATGTCGTCCTCGTCGTCTTTCTCCGTGTCAGCAGATGAGGTTCGTGAGGCGAGGGAGAGGGCGAGCTACCGCGGCCGTAGCAGACGATGGGGAGAGAGAGGAGGCGGGACTTCCGCTACAAGTAAAGAGACGCTTGATTTGTTCTCTCACGTTTGTCCTTACAGGCTCCCGTAGAAACATGGCATAGCGGCCCGCGACCGTGTTATTTTACATGACTTTTTGAAACACTACGAAAATGAAACAAAGAATATTATACAGCGACTAGACAATGCAGGAGCACATAATATGTAACATGCAGTTTCCCCACAAACGTGCATGTGATTGGCTGTCCTCGCTGTCACCATATCGCCCTGTAAACGCTACCTGCAACCTGCCAGTCGGCTCAGGACAGGAGCGACAGGAGGGCCAGAGTACCTTGGGTCATGTCAGCGAGACGGATTTTAATATTAATATGATGCAATTTGCAGTAACATGTATACTTGTGTGCTCGGTAATTTGTGTCCCCACCAATGTCCAAATCCACCCTACTCCAAAAGCAAATCAGTGTGTTTGTATCAACATGACTGCAGACACAGAAAAAACAGCTCCACTAAAATGCTTCCCCACATATGTATTGTGTGGAGTGAATGGGTATGGATGATATATGTGATAAGCTGCATGTACTGTATAACTGTATGAATGTGTGAGTGATGGGGTGAATGAAAAACCGTACTGTAAGGCATCTTTGAGTGGTCGTCAAGACTAGAAAGGCGTCATATAAATACAGACTACTTTAATGTCTGCTGTTAATACATGACATACAGAGGAATAGAAATAACATTTCCCTTGGCCTCTATACGGTGTATAAAAATAAAAATCACCTGCCTACATCTTGTCCCCCCTGTGTCCTTTTCTGTTACACCAACTGTCCTCATGTCCTCCTTCACAACATCCACGAACCTCTTGTGTGGTCTTTTCTCTTTTCCTCCTGCCCGGCAGCTCCTTTTGTCCGATATAGTCGCTCTCCTCCTCCTCTGCACATGAGCAAACCATGTCAACCTTTCCTCTTTATTTCCAAACCGTTCAAACCGTTTTTAATCCTGTCCGTCGCAGCATCTTTAGCTCGGCCTTAAAGGTCACATAGAGTGGTCCTGTTGCACATAAATGTTAGTTATGGAGGTCTACTTACATATATTAACTTGTTTTTATGGTCAAAAACCTCCTAGTTGCTGAGAACTAGCCGTTAGAAATCCTATTTTCTGACAGTGTTTTTCTGCTGCGAGATTTCAGAGTGAACTTTCACCCCCAGAAGACAGAGTCTTGTGATTGGCCAGTACTATCCAGCACATCCGTTCTCAGAAGTGCAGCGCCCCCCTCTGGAACGGTGGATGCACTGCTCCTCATTATCAAAACATTGTTTTAACAGTGTTTCAAAATAGCTTCTTCACGACTCCCCGCCGCAGTCCCTTTATGACTTTAAACCGGAGTCAGACCCAGAGTCAGAAGACACTGTTGCTAGTGAAACACCTCCACAACGGACGTTATTCTTCTTCTGCGGTTCAATGTACGTAACCGGATGTGCCCGGGCTACCGCCCGGAGGAGGACAATCGGTTGTTCAGGAGAACCGCTGCTTACGTAACTATTACAGGATTTTCAGTGATCTCGTTGAGCCCCGAGATTACAATAAAACACAACGTTCTCAGCAATGGCTGAACTGTTTGTTTCGGACCGTCAGGGCTTCATAAACAAGGTAATGACGCAGATACACACCAAAAAAACAGCGATAATAGGAACTTCCGGTCTAGTTCCGCTTTAAGAACATGGGAGGCAGAGCTGGAGCTAAAATATTACAAAGTTAAAAAGCACAGTACATTAATAGACATGTGTACATTATCTTGTGTGACGTACAGTACATGCATACAGCAGCAGTAAAGCATGAACATCAGTAAAGATGAAAAGACGTTTAAAAGACACATGAAAGACACTTTACATCATAGCGTCAAACGTCATACGTAATGTGTGTCATCTCTTTGGTGACCGCTTACACACTTGTGTGTGCGACTTGCTGGCTTTTTGCTCTGTGAGGTTTGCCACAGTACAAAGATTCAAATTCTCTGGCTGTGGGCAAAGACACAGGATTTGAATCACGGTCATGAATAAGTGGGGTTTTTCTATCCGCAGAGCGCGTTTGGTCGTATGGATGCCTTTTGAGATGCACTGGTTTCATGGATCTATTGCTTAGAACATCACCACATACCACACACACACACACACACACACACACACACACACACACGCTGCAGCCTGGTGTGTTCCTCCACCCTGCTACAGCTGAATCCAATTTTAATGGGAGGCGGAGAGCGAAACCAGCATCGTGCCACAGTTTACGTTCTGAGCCAGAATTGCAGTAGTTATTTACATTTCTATGTATTCCCATATCAATGTGGTGCTTTTAGCTGAAATTAAAGCGGAACTAGACCGGAAGTTCCTATTATCGCTGTTTTTTTGGTGTGTATCTGCGTCATCACCTTGTTTATGAAGCCCTGACGGTTCGAAACAAACAGTTCAGCCATTGCTGAGAACGTTGTGTTTTATTGTAATCTCGGGGCTCAACGAGATCACTGAAAATCCCGTAATAGTTACGTAAACAGCGGTTCTCCTGAACAACCGATTGTCCTGCTCCGGGCGGTAGTCCGGGCACATCCGATTACGTACATTGAACCGCAGAAGAAGAATAATGTCCGTTGTGGAGGTGTTTCACGAGCAACAGTGTCTTCTGACTCTGGGTCTGACTCCGGTTTAAAGTCATCAAAGGGACTGCGGCGGGGCGTCGTGACAAAGCTATTTTTAAACACTGTTAAAACAATGTTTTGATAATGAGGAGCAGTGCATCCGCCGTTCCAGAGGGGGGCGCTGCGCTTCTGAGAACGGATGTGCTGGATAGTACTGGCCAATCACAAGACTCAGTCTTCTGGGGGTGAAAGTTCACTCTGAAATCTCGCAGCAGAAAAACACTGTCAGAAAAGAGGATTTTTATCGGCTAGTTTACAGCAACTAGGAGGTTTTTGACCATAAAAACAAGTTAATATATGTAAGTAGACCTCCATAACTAACATTTATGTGCAACAGGACCACTCTGTCACCTTTAATGTTGACGATATCATTTCATGTAGTGTATTAGTGTAGTTTGGTTTAGGCACAAAAAGCAACTGGCTAGGGCAATTTGAGGATCATGGATTTCCCCTCATAGTGCAAGCATGGGAACACATGTAGCAGCTTTTTATTACAAAAAAATAAATAAAAATAACATGCTGTGCAATGGCGTTAAAACACAACAGGATGCCACAACACACTGTGTGCTACTTTGATTGGCATTGGTGGGAATTCAAAGACACAAAATACATTAATTCTTCTTCGTCTTCTTCATTCCTGCATCATTTTCAGTGAAGACATGGATTTATTTTCCAAGCCTCGGCGTAGTTGTTGGCCATACTCTTTACAACTTGAGAAAGCGCTAAAAAGATTTTGTTTCACAATTCAGGTCAATGTTTTTATTGTTCTGTATAGCACTTTGGTCCACTCTGGTTATTTTAAAGTGCTCTACAAATAAAGCTGAGTTGTTTGCGGCTGAACTGAAAGATGGACACTAAACTCCACAATGTTTTGTAAAATAAAAAAAACAGGAATGTTCCTTTGCTATACCTGCTAATTTTATTGAAAAATAATAATAATGTAGTAATATCAGATATTTCATGAGAAGAGTACAGGGTGAGTTAGAAGAAATACATCTCATGAAGACTGCTCTGTGTATGTGTGTGTGTGTGTGTGTGTGTGTCATCCTATTGCAGTGTGTAGTAGGATTTCCTGGCACATTCCAGAAAC
The DNA here is from genome assembly GCF_963457635.1 of Microchirus variegatus. Classification (NCBI taxonomy): domain Eukaryota; kingdom Metazoa; phylum Chordata; class Actinopteri; order Pleuronectiformes; family Soleidae; genus Microchirus; species Microchirus variegatus. The sequence continues at coordinate 31,741,633 of NC_139806.1, read as the reverse complement.
GTCCAGAAGTAAATTCTTCTGCAGATAATCACTCAGAGATCATTTGCAGGCATTGAACAAGGCTGTGGGGGAGGAGCTAAAATTAACCAGAATAAACAATACATTGGAGAGAAATAGCAGCACAAAAAGTGTTTATGTGTCTAAAAGTGAGCTTGAAGTGAGATGTCCAGTGGTCACAGTGTCACACACACACTCACAATAACAGACAACATATGTGTGTAGAGCTTCTCACTAATTTTCGTGATGGAATCGGCAGTTCATTCGAGTATACTGAATCACTTGAATCAGTTCATTAAAATGATTCGTTCAAAAGATTCGTTCACCGAATCGTTCAGTACTAAGCAGGAGCCCAGTACCCAGTTCACCAGCTCTCTGTGTCTCAGTTCTTGTACTTGCTGCATACTGAGGACTGGGTTGCTGACAAATTGAGGTCCAGCATTTCCACTTTATAAATCAACACAATTACAAAAATCTACTTCATGAATGACATCTACAAAGAACTACTGGGTGCAGTACCATAACATGTCTGCAGGTGGAGCCCCAGAGCAAAAAGGGCTGGAAAACTTTTTCGATTATTTATTTATTTTTTGGTCCAAAATTTGACAAAAACGTCATACTAAACTACGTCGTCCAAAATTTGAGAAAGAAATATGGTCCAAAATTTGACAAAAAAATGTGACAAATTTTTTTTTACCCACAATTTGACAAAAACGTCATACTATACTATGTCGTCCAAAATTTTAAAAAATCTTCGACAAATAGATGTTGGTCCAAAATTTGACAAAAAACGTCATACTAAACTATGTCTTCAAAAATGTGAAAAAAAAATGTGGTCCAAAATTTGACAGAAAAATGTGACAAAAAGAATTTGACCCAAAATTTGTCAAAAACATCATACTATACTATGTCGTCAAAAATTTGAAAAAATCTTTGACAAAAATGTTTTGGTCCAAAATTTGACAAAAATGTCATACTAAACTATGTTGTCCAAAATTTGAAAAAGAAATGTGGTCCAAAATTTGACAAAAAAATGTGACAATTTTTTTTACCCAAAATTTGACAAAACGTCATACTATACTATGTCGTCCAAAATTTTAAAACATCTTTGACAAAAAAATGTTGGTCCAAAATTTGACAAAAAACGTCATACTAAACTATGTCTTGAAAAATTTGAAAAAAAAATGTGGTCCAAAATTTGACAGAAAAATGTGTCAAAAAGAATTTGACCCAAAATTTGTCAAAAACGTCATACTATACTATGTAGTCAAAAATTTGAAAAAATCTTTGACAAAAATGTTTTGGTCCAAAATTTGACAAAAACGTCATACTATACTATGTCGTCCAAAATTAGAAAAAAAAATTAGAAAAAAAATTTGACAAAAAAATGTGACAAAACTATTTGGTCCAAAATTTGACAAAAAAATGTGACAAAAAAATGTGACAAAAAAATGTGGCAAAAAAATTTGACCCAAAATTTGTCTAAAACGTCATACTATATACTATGTCGTCCAAAATTTGTAAAAAAATTAGACCCCAAATTTTTGGTCCAAAATTTGACAACAAAAAAATTGACAAAAACGTCATACTATACTATATATATTTTTTTGACAAATTGAGTTTAGCATGTTACAGCAACCTGGAAGTGATTTCAATGAAAACAAAGTGAGGACCGGCCAAAATGTCCTCACTCCGTAAAAATGACCTCACTTTGTTGATTAAAAACCCTCACTGGTCCTCAGTATGCCGTAAGTACAAGAACACACACACACACACACACACACACACAGTTTGTTTCCATTTCATTGTGAAACAAGGTGTGATGTCTTCAGGCTGAGCCACTTTGAGAGACAGCTTTTTTTTATCAGGATGCAGTGGAGGAGCAGGAGTGAAGCACAGCTTAACTAGCATACATGAAGGGAGCGAGGGCATGGATGACACGAGGCAGCAGCACAGACGTTACCGCTACGCTGTTGCTTCTTCAAAGAACTGTTGTCAAGTGTTGCCGCGCTCCCCCTCACACACATAAATATTCAAAATTCTTTCTTTCAACGCATCACAGATGATTCACTCAATAGTTTGGTGGGTTTGAGGTGGGCATAGAGCCGCTCGGTGGTGTCTGTCGGCTCGGGGCTTGAGAAACATCCAGCTTGAACACTCTGTTTTTAGTTTGATGAATGTAAAGAAGTTAGATGTTTTGTTTGTCCAGGAAACACACAGCACCAAAGACAATGAAATTGGAAAAGAGAATGGAACGGAGACATTATAAATACATTTTATTTCAGTCATAAAAGCAGCACCAGTAGTGGAGTGAGGGTTTTTATTTTCATCTGCGTTTAAACCATGCTCTGTTTTTATAGAGGAGATTATACCTGGTCATGTTTTAAAAATAAGAGCAGATTTTGAAAATAAAAGGATGGTTTTTATTTATATTTTAGGAAAAAAGTGGAAGGACGACTGAAAAAACGGAAGTGGATTTTAACCAAGTTGTCTTTTAGAGGTCGTGTTTTAATCGTTAACAATCTGGTTGTGTCAATGTTGTGGCGCTGATTGTCCTGTGTGGACCCAACCCCCAACCTTACTGTCAAGGATCCAGGCAGTTTTGGTTCATTTCTTCTGGCACTGTCATCACTGGGTTCCTCAGAGAGGGACTTATATATATGGTCAGTAGAGGAGCTGCATGGACTGGCCCCGCAGACCTGGTTTGGAGGCCCATGACCAAGGCTGTTCTGTCCCAGTGCTGGGGATTGGGACTGGACCAGTCTTTGTTTTTAATGGACCTAAGGAGTGACGGACTGGCCGACCTTCCACATTTTTACCAGTGTTTTTAAGATCTGGGATTTTTTACCAAAGGAAAGACCAAAGGATTTTAACAAACCTGGATTTTTACTGGATTTTAAAAGAACCTGTCATTAAAAGAACACATTTTACTCACTGTCCTCAGCTGTAGGAGTCGCGTCAGTGAGACTCTGTGAGTCTCTGCTGAGATGCTGGGGGAGTCTACTCACCCCTCAGGAATGGACTCACATTTGTTTTTATTGTACGGGTCTTTTAAAATCAGATACCAGCTGCCTCTGCCCGGTAGAGAGATTGTCTCCTGCTTTTAAAAGACGGTGTGTCAGACCCGATCAGCATCTGTGAAGGTCATGGAAAAAACAGAAGGGTCGGGGCTGACACACCATGGTGGGTTCACCTAAGACTCGCACCAGACGTGAACCCTTCATGGAAGTCACTCTATAAACCACTGTTAACAAAAAGATTGGAGATCTACAATGGAGAATTGTACATGGTGCTGTGGCAGTTAATAGTTTTATATCCATTTTGAATCCAAAAAAAGAAATGGCCAATTTTAAACTTCCTTCTGGGTCATGCAAATATGACAGTGTGCATCAGCAGAAGAAACAAAATAGAAAATCCAAATCTTCAGATTTTATCGCAGAAACCATAATGAAAATCATGATAAAAGCATGAAGACTGCATTGGTTCTCAAAGTGCGGCCTGTGAGCCAATGGCGGCCCGCAGCAACATTTCTGGCGGCCCGCAATGAATTACAGTTGATAGTTTTAATCCAGGAGCTACTAAGCTTGTTAAATGTTTATTGGACATTACTGGATATACAGACCAATACGTGTAAACTGTAGAAATGCAATCTGGTCATTACAATTATTACTATTTATTAAAATAAATAAATGATTATTAACTGGATTTATTTCTGTTTTTTTTTTTTCCTTTGGTGGCCCTCAGTCCAATGTTGGGTTCCTAAATTGGCCCTCAGGTATCAAAACTTTGAGAACCCCTGGGTTAGTGTATATGTTTTGGTTGTTTCTTGGCAAAGTGTATATCTTTTGGGGTGTTCTTTTGGTGTAGTGTATATTTTTATTTACGTATATATTTTTATAATTTACTTGTAGATATTCCTATTTATATAGAAATATTTCTATTTATATCAAAATATCTTTATTTTATATATTTTTTCATTACTTATACAGTATCTGTGTGTCTTGTATGAGTGAATTTAATTTGTATGGTTTCATTTTGTTAATAAACTTTTTTTTTTTTTATCAAAATCATTCTTTCTTATCAACTTTCTTGCTCTGTCACTAACACATATAGTTCATCGTGTACAGTTCATGTAGAAATGTTACTCACTGCTTCGTTTCAGAGGTGAAAACATTCACAACGGCTCAGAAACAGTTTGCTACATGTGAAGGCGGTGGCCACCGGACCACATTCCACAGTCAGAAGGCAATACACTAATGTTTTCTCACTGTATCTTCCTTCTATTAGACACACACATACACACACACACACAGGTGCAGTGGGGGGGAGGCACAATGTCTGGGTTAAGAGGCGTTAGCCATGATTTTACCTGCACGCCTCAGGGTTCCTGGAGGTGTACAGGTAATGGAGAGATGGGAGGTTTCTGCTGATCACCTTCTCGATGACCTTTTGTCCCTCACAGTGTACTCATCTGTGATGGAGGAGGTGAGGGCTGACACTGTCTTTTCTGTAGTCCACGACCACCTCCACTGATTTTAGAGCTAGGATCCCTGTATTAAAAGCTGCGCTGACATCTGCAAACAGGATCGTGGCATAGGTGCCTGCTGAGTCCAGATGCTCCAGGATAAACTGCAGGGCCAGGTTAACAGCATTGTGTTAACCCTGGTGGAACCGCAGGGGGTCCAGCAGAGGGTCTGTGATGGTTTTGAGAAATATCACCTTGTGCTTTTCTCACAGTGTCTTATTATGCAGATGATTGAATTGCGTATTGCATATTACTTACATACTTAGAATAACACATTGTATAATCTACATAACAGGTAAGTATAGGCAGGATCACTAGAAAAATAGCTTATTGTTGACTCTCATCTCAGTCATTTAATACTAATGTGCATAGCATATACAGTCTTTTTGTCTCTGTTTTCTTATGAGAACAGGCAACAAAATGTACACTCTCTCTCTGTCCTGCCCTGATTGGTCTAACTCTCTTCGGGCCAGACTTTCCTAAAGCTATAAACTGAGTCTAGAGATGGTGCAGAGGAATTTGATTGTACATACATTTCTGGTGCAATCGCAACAACAATGTGTTACTCTAACTTTAATTCTATTTAAGAAGTTGTACCTACAAACTATTCACCCCAAAAACAAACAATGGAGCAACACCAAATGTATGCAGCCTTGGGCTTTCTGTTATAACTTTGGTATTTGAATCTAGATGTTTTTTTCATAAGAATCTGCCCAGGATGAACAGCAGGGGTCTGTTTCACAAAGCAGTTTTAGTGAAAACTCTGAGTCTGTTAACCCTGAAATGAGGTAAACTCTGAGTTTTCGGTTTATTGTTTTATTTACTACTGGTTTTCTTGCAGTTGTTTCAAGGCTGCAGCCAGTTCTCATCACTCCATCTTCTCCACTCACATTATGGCAGTGATCCAGATCTGCCATCCTCAGGATCTTTGGTGACCAAATAAAATATTCTTAAATTGTTACCCTGGTACACATAATATCTCCACCATATTCACCTTTTATGAAAACAGCTGCTGTATGCTGCATGCCTACCATTATGTCTATGGATGCAGTGGCATTCCCTGCCAAAATGGTGTTGCTTGGTTGCCTGGCTTCAAACTGTGCCTTGTTTAACCTGTGAACTTCCTTCCTTGACATTTTCTGATTGGCAAATGGTTTCCTAAGTTCATATAATAGGGTTTGAAACACATAATGGCCATGGGAATTCCCTGTTTCACTTCATGTGTCACAAGCGCATCCACGTCACCTTCTCCAAAGGAACAAATTGCTCCGGGTCTATCGCTCCTGAAAGCAAGATGTCATTTTGGAAGCCAATTACCCACAGACACTACAGAAAGTGAAGCCGCTATGCACATTTAGAAACAAGCAGGTTGGAAATGGAAAAAAAAATGGGCAATTACCATCAGAGGAAGGGAGAAGAGAAAATGGAAACACACATTGGGACAAGTAACGTAACTCAAGCTAATCTCTGCTGTAGGCATCGGCCCAAGGATTGGTCCGGGATGTCACCGTCATGCGGAAGTGCTTGTGTCGGCTTCACATACACGGTTGTGTATGGTGGTGGTGTCATTGACTGATCCTTGTATTTCAGACCGCGGTAGAAAGATCCGCTGCGCTGAGCTTCTGAGATGTGTGTAAAAATTTAGCTTGCGTGGACGCTACCACACTACTTGGTCAATAAAAGAGCTACGCCCCTGAAAAGCTATGTGATTCAGAAAACAGGGACACTTTCACCACGCTACTGAGACATTGTAGTTAAACTAGGCGGCTACTTGTAGCGATGTTACCGCCCAACACTGGTACTACTGGTACTGCTCGCCACCGATTGCCCAGAGTGCCGTCACAGGAAGAGATGTCATGACATAAAAATCAAACCGAACAATGCTGAAATGTAGAGAGACTTAACAATGCTAAAACTGTGGGTTAACCTCCAAAAATGACAAGGGAAATGTCTAAAATCTCAGTACTTCACAGAGGAGTCTCTATATTGAGCGACCGTGCTGATTGCGAGCGGCGAGCTGCATAAACCCTGCAGCAGTATATCAGTCCAGTGACAGAGTCTGTGCTCTGGAGACGTCTGACACAACAATCAAGCCGAACAGTTAACAAACCTAAAAATGTCGGTTAATCTCCAACAATTCAAGGGCAAGACACTTGACCCCATAACGTTGCCTTAAAATTTAAGGCTGAAGTAAATGATGATTTAATTCTAGCTTTGGTTCATGAGTACATGAGGGATTTAGACGTAGGGATTTCACAATTAGCCCTTCAGCTATGTATTTTCAAATGATTATTGCTAGCTGGAGACGAAGCTTAAAGACAGTTGCCAGAAATAATAATAAAAAAAACATTATGAGGTGATGAAATGACAGAATGTGAAATGGTTTATGCCGCCGATAAAATGATTAACTTGCTCATTGCAGGGGTAAACTTCTGACAGCTTCAACGTCGAAAGCCTGAACAAACATGTGAGACGTATTAACAAAATATGTCAGACAGGTTTCATCAACATACAGGAGTGTAGAGTCACTACCAGGCAGAGAAGGAATGTTCACTCACTGTAATTGTTACATACACTATTAATGATATGGGAATGAATGTAGGCACTCCTCAAACTGGTTTAGGGAGAATTTTAGCCTCAAAGATTGACACCTTCAGGGAGCCAAGGTACAGTATCATCACATTTATTAGTCCAATCCCCTCCTGGTCTAGTTGTCAGAGACACCTGATATCTGTTGGCCCACAGGACAGAAACTATTCTACTAGGTTGAACAATGGTTATCAATAACAGGTCTAGGGACCCTGAGGGTTCAATGAAGAGGTCCTAGGTCCTATTAATAATATCAAATATAATCAAACACATTGAAGTGGTTCTGTAGTGTGGATGGATTATTCTGTTAATGAATGAGCTGATGATGTGCTAACTCTCAGCTAGTTGCTAAATTATTAGCATCACAGTCAATACTTCATACCCAAAGCTGTGTCATTCACACATAATTCAATTCAAGCACATCAGGTTGGTTTGTTATTCATATTCATATAGTTTCGATGCACATATCATTTGCATTTTAAAACGACAGAGGCATCTATCTTTGTTAAGGACAGCTAAAGATCTGCGCTGTAACAGCCACAATTTAGTTCTTCTGCAACGCGTTTTTTCCTTGTCCGTCTTCATTCAACGATGAAAACACATGCAGGTTCTTAACAACAAAAACACTGGAATGTGATATCACCACACCCCAAATAGGAATTGGTTCACAGTGATCAAACAACCCAAATTAAAATACATAGTTTATGGTTTTAAGACCACCAATGTTGTGATTTGAAGCATACCGTGGCTTCTTATGCCGCTATAGACCTAGACTGCTGGGGGAATTCCTGTGGCGCATGCACACTCACTCTCTCACACTCAGGGTATGAATATGACTTAATTATATGTCATTAACCTTGTTCTTTTTCTCCCTAGTTTGTGTCTTTGCTCCCTTTCCTCTCTCTCTATCTCTGTGTCCTCATCTTCAATGATTCAGGATCCAGTCTTGAAACTGAAGGAATTATTATGATTATTATTATCATACATGTCATAAGCATTATTATTATTGTTATAATTTAAGGTCGATATCAGTATAAGTTTTTATCAAAAATTCATGCTCCTGCTTATATAAATGACTGTAGTCCTATAAACAAGTCATCACTGATTCTAACTGTCCTGTATAAAGGTAGAACTTGACACAGTTGTTGTATATCTGCTCCTTGTGTCTTTCTTCTGTCTCTACCTCGTCTCCCTCTTGTCCTGTCTCTCCCCCATTTTTCAGTCGAGGCAGATGCTGCACATCTTTGAGTCTGTTTCTGTCACAGATTTCTTATTCTGTTAAAAGGGAGGTTTTTTTTTTCTCTCCACTGATGCCTAGTGCTTGCTCGTTGTGTGAATTGTTGGGTTTCTCTGCTCTGTAACGATGTTACCTATGTACAGTGCCTGGAGCTAATGTATGTTGTGATTTGGCACTATACAGATACAATTGAATTGAATTGAAGAGAATGAACACTAGAACTCAATGTAAGCTCAACAGAGTCCAATGCATATGAACAAAAAAAAAAAAAAAAAACATTTTAGTGGATGTTAAAATGTGTAATTTAGCTAGTCGGGGTTTAGCCCCACACTACCCAAGCTAAGTGTTAACAAATATGAAATTTAGTGAGAAAGTTTCATTTTAATGATAAACCAGCCTGGAAGAAAACATTTGTTGTTAGTCACCAGCATAGGATCTTACTTTTTACTTTATATCTGTAAACCAGAAGTAGACATTAGCCTTGCACAGTATCTGGTTTTGCAAATTCATGCTCCATTATAGAGTTTATTAAGCCATTGGTTTTAATGGTAGAGATGGGCCTCAGTGTGTCATTAACAGCTTAGTTAAAGTGGAACTTTACAAGTCTGGTCCTCACTGTCGTAAAAATTCACTGTCACTTCCCCCTCTCCTGGTCATGAGCATTTATTTTGAATGGAGCTGCCAAACACCAGTCGTTATTGTATGAGACAATGAAACCATTAGTGGATTCTCCTAAAAAGAAGACGCAAGACACACTTATGGTCTGGTGTTTGTTCGTGACACTACAATTAATATCTTTGAGTATTGGATAGAACAAGACTTTTAAATACATCATTAAAGGTTTGACAAACACTGACAGACATACATATTTCACTATGTTCTGACATTATATGGTGCATACAAACAACTGATTGATTGACAAAAAATAATCAAGGCATTATTCGATAACCATAGGATTTGAGCATTCCCCAGTAAAATGTAGTTGAGAATGCGGAGTTCCCATTTTAAGGCATTCCATAGATTCCATAGACACAGAATCTCACTGCTGGCATTGAAAGTCTATTGACAGGGATCTTTCAAGGTCCTGGTATACTTCCGTGCACAGCACGTGTGGACCCAACGCCCAAATTTTGTCACCAACGCACATGCATTGCCAGGAATGACTGGCCGACTGGCCGACAGACAGCCATGGATTAGTAGTGGACGAGTCATGAGCGCGACGTCCGACACAAGAATCGAACCAAACAATGCTGAAGACTAAAAAATCCTGAAACTATGCATTCATCTCCAACATTTAGAAGGAAATAGTCTCAAATCTCAACAGAGTTTGGGGTATTTAGCACTGCGGGAAGTGGCAATTGCAAGTGGCTAACCGTATCACAACACCTTCCATCGTATTTCAGTTCAGTGACTGTGACTCAGGGGTCTTGCAGGAAGTATTGAACAATTCTGTGAACAAATATTTTGAATTAACTGAGTCTCATGATTGAGTAGACCGAAACTGAGTGCTTGACAAGTCACTAGTTACTCGTTTGTATGTCATGTTTAAAATGAAGTGAAGGGAGTTTTAATGCAGTCATGCTATGATGACTCTGCCGACGTTGATGAGGTAACTATGAAGAAATGGAAACGAACGAAACATGTCACCGTGTCACTTCGAGATGTGTCATGCCGAGCCGAGCCTTGCCGTAACTGCATAGTGGAAAAGCACCATCATACACTACTGTGGGAAATGATGATGTCATAGTCCAACCATTCTCTTGTCCCCTTGCTGTGACTTATGTTTGTCATTGTTGTCTTCGTCTTCTTGTATTTGGAGATTGTTTGGCCTACTTGCTTTATGATAACTTGTATTTTCTTTCCTTAGTAACGCTGGCTTTCTCCATTCTGTCTCTGTTTCTGTGATTGGATACATTGTGATGTGCACTTATTCAAATAAAGCTTTATTTTGATTGTGTTGTGGATGTAGACATTTCTTGAAACAATGACGTGTTTTACAGAAAACTGTTTAAAAACCTCACTAAGATCAGATTGGAATATTTCTGTTTCTGCATGGTTGAAGCCTTACTTACTTATACAGTTCTTACTTCTCTTCTGATTATATTTGAACATTTGTGTGGAGGTGTGAGACCATGGGACTCTTTTGATAAGATGTTTCTTTGAAAGCCTTTGTAACCCCCTGTCTTTACCCGAGTGTTACACTTACCAACAGTGTGTGTTCACAGTTCCCATTGACTTTAACTCCCATTTGTATAGAGGAACACACTGTCACCCAGCGTACTGCAGTGACACTGGGGCTAGTTGAACACAAAAGCCTGCGGGCCATGACCTATGTGGGCTGAATGCTAACTGAGGCTAAGGAATGTGTGCCACTGGGACGAACTCAATGAACACACACATGTAGAGAAACAAACCTTTATTTTGTAGAGAAGCATTTAAAAACACAGTCAGAGTTGTTGATTTGTTGCCATCTTTAGGCAAGACACAGATGGGGTGAAAATGTGACACTTGGATCACTAAGGAGTCACTGCTTGTAGGATCTACAATCAATGCCTGGCCATTATCTGTTCTCCATTCTGCTTTATCTCCCTGGAGTATTGTCAGAACATACCTCAGCTTGATGCTCCTGGTTCATTTTAAATTAAATTTTTCTTTTCTTTTTTTTTTTTAAACAAGTTGTCCAAACAGAATTATTGAAATAATCTACAGAGTACATTTATTCAGATGCACAACATCTGAATAACATCCAACAATGTTGGTCAAAATCATTGGATATTGGAAAACATTAACGTTGCTACCATCCCAAAACCCTATAAATCAGAAGCTTCACTATGCACTGACTGTAAAAAATGTACATGAATCAGCAACATCATTTAGCTGTTGCTTTAGTCATGAAAAGTGTTTTTCTTCCACTTTTCTGACCACTCAAAGCAGTTTTACAACAGTTTTTGCCTGTCGACCACTGAATGGGTCTTAACTTGGGACACATTCCAACAGAATTGGAAATTGAACCCTCACCCTTCCAGTTGAAAGACAACTTGCTCTGCCACTCATGCACTATACCCTACTGCCCTACTGTGACTGGTGGTTATGAAAAGGATCAGATTTAAATGATTTACTATTGTCCACTTCACTTTTGGTGGTCAGGAGCGGTGAGGACAGTTGCAGGACTGTCAGATTTTGTCAGAAATCTTAACAAAACAGTCACACGTTGGGCTCTAAACTACTATTTGCAGCATAAAAGGGTTAAAATATATTACTGCTGCCACGGACATTAAGGCAATAGTGCTTCATTATTAGGTGTTCACTGTGATTCTCACAACTCAGCTACTTTAAAGCTAGTTCACATTACTCTCAGTAAACCACCTGAAGGAGCTGAGCCCAAATGGAGAAAACCTGCTGAGATCTGGCATCAACAGAATATTTGAATGGCTTTGTTTCATATAAGGACAAGGCCATGCAAAAAAACACAGCTTTTTTTTGCCAGCAAACATGCCGAAGATACAGCTTGCAGATTTTGAGCACACATTGCAACTGCTGATTCTTTCTTTTAAAGTCACACTTTCAGCAGCTGCCACCCAAACTATTTTGGCCACCGTCAAACCACCACAAAGCTGCCCACTGGTATTCCCAGATGACAGCATTTAGCTCCGATCCTTGACCTCAGCAGTAGTTTGGGACACTGTGGGAACAAAGTGAGCTGCCGATTTTAGGGGCCTACCCCGTCATCTGCTAAAACAAGCAGGAAAGAGGGCAGGAAGGAGAGGGAGGAAGAAAAAAACAGGCGATAGAGACAGACGTGCATACTGTTGTTGTAAACCAAAGAAGGAAGGGACATTGTATAGGCTGTTTATTTATTTTATTTTTTTTAACCAGGCTACTGTGTTTACTGATGAGATTTATAGGCTTCTTCCCGTGTCTTGTCATCCTTCTGCCAGTCTTTGTAATGACTATGATTTTGCTTCTGTCTCCTGCCATCACCTTGGTCTTTCCCTTTCCCCTCTTCTCTTCCTTCTCATCCGGCTTTTTAAAAGCTATTTGCAGAAGATAAACCTGGAAATTCTTATCGGCGAATTTGTATGCAATTTCTTTTGTTTTGCGCATTCCAAAAAAAACTAAATTGAAACATGGAAAATGAAAAGTCTTGAAATATCAAATCCATTTGTTGTAGGTTGAGTAAGGTAACAAAACCATTGATATAACATACATGCGAATGACTGGACATTGAACATTCAGTCGTTGAACATTCCTCCACTTAGTGCATGAAGCAAATTTAACTTTTATAATTAATGAAAGCAGCAATAAAACGCCATGTATCAAAAGCTATACTGCTGCCCTTTACACTACAAAATAGCCCTTCTAAAAATAAGGCAAATAATATTAGAATGCACCAGTAGGTTAACCAAATTTTGCGTTGCTAAATTCTCAAAGCTAGCTTGTTAATCAAGAGCGCCTTTCAGAATGTAATGTGCCTTAAAATTAGGAAAAAAAGGCCAAAAACTGGACAAAACATTTAAAAAGTTAAACTTATCACAGGCAACAAATGTATGTGATGTAAGATATGTTGACTGATAATGAGACTAATCCTTGACTTGATGTCATCAAGTTACGCCTTCTTATTCGTCTGTAGTGACACAGAGTTGTGTGCCACTTAGGGATTATCTTGGTGAACTAACAGTGACCTGAATATAGCAGAGATTATTATGCCGGATGCCCCGACCTGATGAAACCATCCCATTTATCTGGGCTTGGGACAAGAAGAAGTACACTGGATGTGGTGCCCCATGGCTGGGGTCAATATACAGTGTCCACAAAATAAAAATAATTGATTTATTAATGTATGATGTAGTTTCAGTATAACTGAGTGATTGTTTGAAATGTTAGGCGTGGTGTTTCAGTGGTGTTTCTAACCGTCACAGTGACATTTGTGCTGTGTCACCGCGAGGTAATCCTCTGCCTGCAAAACAGATGACATCTCAGTCAGCTGATCAACAGCTATGGCTGCCAAAACCACAGAGACAATAAGTCCATCAGTCAGTTGTGTCATGACATAGATTCCTATCAAAATTTAGATAGAAACTTGAACTGGAACAGTGTGAAATTACCATCAAAAACTACTGATACTCTAAATAAAAACTTTGTCTTTTATCATTGGACCACTTGATTTGAATGTTGACTGTTTACCTATTGTCAAAACAATCAGGCATTATTGTGGATTTTTGAGCAGTGGAAAAGTTGATCGTGTTTCATCCACTTTATCACTAATGATTCAGTTACACTGAAAAACAACTGCTCACAGTCATTAGTCTGTGAAAACATCTATGAAAAGACCAAACCCAGTAATGCTTTTACCCATTCTCCAATCTTTCGACACTCGACTGTGTCTCACTGCTCAAACCACAATGGATCATAGTCAAAATAAGCAATGTTCAGAATAGCACAGAGAATGGCATACAAATAGAATACTGTTTAGTTGGACTAATTCACTACGTATTTAGACTTTTGACAAATGTTTGTATAGCATGTAAATTATTTGTGAAACACAGTGCAGTCCCTCCCAGAATATCTGCAGACTGCTCTCCTTTTTAATGATTCTTTGTAAGTTTGACAATCATATAAAACAAACAAACACAAACAAAAAAATGGAAAAAACTGAGTAAAATGAATATGAATAAGAATGTGGTGTAAACCCTTAAATGAAAGCCACACAGAAAAAAACACAGAGTATACAAGTTGAAATAATGGAGACTGAAATGAGAGTCCTCCCCTCCCTCCTCTGCCTGTCTTTTATCAGCTTTTCCTCCTTTCCCACCCAAACCACAGTTCCCCCCCCCGGCTGTGAGTCTCCCACCACCCGTCCAGCGAACAGGTGAAATGAAAACGGACGGCGACAGACGTGACACGGCTGCTGTGTCTGTTCACACTCGGGGTGTTTGTGTTCCCACCAGGGGTGTGTGTGTGTGCGTTGATGTGCATCGCGGTGACGTCCTGTGGGGTTTCCCACACCAAGTTCCACCTGAAAAAACAAACAAACAAACAAACAAAACAGCCTTGGCCTGTTAAAACATGACTGAACTCACACACTTACAAACACAGCTTCTGCTGCTGTGCGCTCCCTTAAATCAACAACACACAGACACACACAGATGTTGGTGTCAGTCACTAAAACATGGTCGACATCTTATCTTGTCATTTATACCCTCCTATCCTTGGTCCTCACAAAGCTACACATACAAACACACACACTCTTATACACTTAGACTTATTTACCAACACATTGTTGGTTGTCATTTAAATAAGTCTAAGTGTATGGAGTTAGATTTGTGTCTTTATTATTCAATCAAAAAAAAGTTTGCTTCAATCAAAAAAAATGTTTTCAATCAAAAAACATTCACTTCAATAAAAAAAACCTTTTCAATCAAAGAAAAAAATTGTTTGAATGCAAAAATATATTTGAGACTCAAAAAAATGCATTTGAACACTGTTTTTCTTTGATTGAAAATGTTTTGTTTGATCGAAGTGAATGTTTTTTTGATTGAATAATTAAGACACAACTGTCCTACCCATAATATGGCCAAAACGCAAAACAGCATTACTTCAATCAAAAACTTGCTTCAAACCAAAAAAACCTTCACTTCGATCAAACAAAATATTTTAAATCAAAGGAAAACAGTGTTCAAATGCATTTTTTTGAGTCTCAAATATATTTTTGCATCCAAACAATTTTTTTCTTTGATTAAAAAGTTTTTTTTTGATTGAAGTGAATGTTTTTTTGATTGAAAACATTTTGTTTGATTGAAGCAAACTTTTTTTTGATTGAATAATAAAGACACAAATCTAACTCCATATAAGTGTAATTCTAATTTTTAATCGTAAATAATTGATTTGGAGTACTTTTACTGAATACTAAATATAAAATAGCTGCATTTTTATCAGTGAGGCAGATTATTAATCTACTGGCCATTGTTACCTGGAGGATTATTACATGAATACTCACTATGTCATTTTTGCCGATCGGTGTCTCTCTTTCTCTTGCCCTTAATCAACACAATTACATAAACCTAATGACATCGGGGAGCAGTGTAAGATGATGGGCTTTGGCTCACGGTCATGCTGATTACAAGTGACTCATGCTCTCCATTTTAACGTGGACAGAATATATATAATTTTAGGCGTTTTATTGATCCCACACCATGGGAAATTCACATTGTTTCACATTGGGATTCATACATGAATAAATGTTGAAGCTAATGCATTTTGTGTTGATCAAAACACAATGTTACAAATGTGATGGAAGCAGATGTCATGAATAAATCAAGGGAAGATACAGGGAAAAAAAATAAACAGTAAAATGTCATATTTAAATATCATTTTTATGCCTTGGAGAATTGACTAGTGCTCAAGTAATTACATCCTAATGGCAGCTGAGAAAATATTGTGCCACCAGCTGTTTTGTCTCAGCTCACACTTCACAATTTCTCCTTTGGCTTTCTTGAAAACAATGATTTTGCAGATGACATGTCACGTGAAAAACCTGCAACTCTTTGTTTTACTGATTTCATGGTTTTTTAAAATGTCTTCCTTAAGATAGTTGTATAAAATCTGAGCGGACACACAGTAAAGTATTTATGGAGACCAGCTGCAATAGCCTATTAGCTTAATATAGCAGTCGCTCAACACACCCACACACAGTTAGAAGGACAACATGACAGCACCTGTCATTGGAGAATTGTTTTGTTGACTTGCGTGGGGTTTTGTGTATTCAAGGGAACTTTTAGTATCTCTGTGTGTGTGTGTGTGTGTGTGTGTGTGTCTGTGTGTGTGTGTGTGTGTGTGTGTGTGTATGTGTGTGTGTGTGTGTGTGTGTGTGTGTGTTTAAAACACACAGAAGGAGGATAGACCAGTGGTCAGCAACTGCTCTGCCATCATGTTTTATCAGGCCCAGTAGATGAATTAAAAAATCTGATTATTTAAAAAAAAAAAAAACTTTGATTAATAATGTATTATTACTGTTGTTCTCTCATCAAAATCATGCAGAATACAAAGCCTTTTTTTTTTTTTTTTAAAAAAACAGCAGTTTTAAGACAGCAGCAAGAATCTGTGGTCAATTAAAAAAAAAATATATAATAATAATGAAACAGACACACTCTTAAAATTGCATTGTGCATTTTTGTACAATATTGAATCATAGATTTTTATTTTGACCCAAGGTCAAATTGACTTGCCAGTTCCCTGGCATAGACTGTATATTTTCAGGATATTTATTTCCTAACTAATAGGGAAGATCAGGTACATTTTCTTTTTATTCACTCAGCCCCTCGGTCATGTAACTGAAAGATTCAACTGTTGCATGTATAGCATATAGCAGAACAAATATGTAAACATGCTGCAGATATTATTATTATTATTCTCTATAAACCCGATTCTATCTGATTTTATTTAAGATTTAAATCAGAAAAGAAAAAAAAGAAAACAGAAAAGAAAATACTAAAAACACCACTATGTGATTTTGTTGTAATATCATTATTAGTCACATATCTTAAACCTTATTATTTGATCAAGACATTGGATAAATAACATAGCCTGAGGGTAAATAACTCTTTTCAGAGGAAAAAAAATGGTATGAGGGACCATAAAAGATATCCCACATAACATAAATAGCACTATGTGCTTCAGGCCTCCAATAAAATATTGGGATTATTCACATGATCGTAAATTCAGCGAGATAGTGGTGCAGAGGCTTGGACTTCGGGGGCCCCTGAGCCCTTGGGCCCGGTAAACCTGTTCATTTGTCCATTTGTCCATTTGTCCTTGCACTTCCCTGCAGATGAAAATTAACAGTTGACTAATTTTTAACTTGTTGGCTGCCATAGACGTCTACAGACGTCACTTCAAATACAACCGTTCACTGTCACTGCCCTACCATCACTGTCACACATAACCTGTGCTAATAAGGAAATAAATCATGTTATTTATTGTAAGAAATAGATGTCTGTGTCCTGTCTTGATATTAAAGCATATTGTCAGTTGGAAAGCAAACAAAGCACCAAGAGACAGCCAGTCTTTTTAAATGTCACAGTGCTTGTGCATAACGTAATTCATAAGAATATATGTCAGGATTGACATCTATGTTCAAGTATTGTCATACTTTTATTATGTTTTTATTATATGTCGTGAAATTAACATCATAACTTTTAAATTTTTGTGAGCAGTGGAGTCTGGGGAACAGCTGTGGTGTGCTGCAACACTGCTGCTGCTGCTTTGAAGGTCTTCTACCTTTATTTCTCATTCCCTGTGAGGAAGAGCAGCTCAAGAAGTCTTCCCCCCCCCCCCCCCCCGTTTGTGAAACTGATGCCATGCAACACATTCATGAAGAAAGTTTACCACTGAGTCACATGGCCGTTTTCTTTTAATTACACTATTTAATTGTTTGGGGAATGATAAGTGTTGTTTTACATGTGAGATATTTGTTCAATCTTGCAGTTTACAAGACCCGAGCTGCTCAATAGTCTGTTAATGTACCATAGATGTTTAATAGGAGACAGATCTGGACTGAAAATAGGTCAGTTAAGGACACACTCTGTCTATGAAGCCACCGTGTTGTAATTCATGCAGAATGAGGTCTGGTTTTGTTGAACTGTAAAGCCCAATTTATACTCCTGCGTAAAGTGCTCTGCGTAGGCTACGCAGAGTCCTCTGCGTCGACGCAGAACCTGTCGAAGAGCCTCTGCGTCGTCTCCGGGTGCACGGAATATTTTTTAAGTGTCCGTCACTCCGTCAAGGGACAACGGAGACGGCATGAGCTGCGATTGGTCCTCAGGACAGGCCGAGCGAAGCTGCTCTGTGCCGGCTCACAGTGAGCACCGATCTTCCACAGAGGGCGGAGCTGAACACCGCCAACTTCGTCGCTGCCGAACTATAAATACGTCATATCTTAACACACACAGCACATGTTTAGACTCTAAATGGCCAATTTCTCGCCTCAAATTATCTTAAAACTGCGTTCCGGGACACAGAAAAGTGACAAACGGCCGCTGTTTCAACAACAACAGTCTTTCTCGGACGCCATTGCTCACTGTAGCCAAAAGCACAACAACCTTGCGCAGCGACCCCTAGTGATCGGGCGGGAAATTGCATCGCCTATCCGTCACCACGACGCAGAAGTATAAAGGCTCGAGTGGTCTACGTGGTGACGCAGACGGATAACGCATTACGCAGTCGGAGAAGTATAATGTGGCCTTAAGTCAGAAACTGATGTCACTTTCCCCCCCCCAAAAAATGCTGAAATCTGGACTCATGACCACGAGGCACCTTTCCACTGTCTCTCAGTCCATCTCTGATGAGCTCAGGCCCAGAGAACTCAGTGACAGTTCTCTGATATGTCCATCATGTTTCTCATGTAACGCTGCCTGAGGGTCTTGGTCTTCTTCTACTTCTTTGGGCTTCTCCCTGTAGGGGTCGCCACTCCCTTGTGTCTCTCTTGTCTTACACCGACTGTCCTCATGCCCTCCTTCACAACACCTGGGAAAAAAATGACAAAGCAGCATGAGAAACCAAATCAGCTGATATTATATCACAACTTTATTTGAGACCTCGTCAGTGTCATTATGATAACTAATGTAAACTTGGATAATGATTCTCTCATGCTAATGTCCGACAAATCAACAATTTAACTATATAAATGTCTATATGTCTATTTGCCATTGTAGTGCAAGCATACAGAAAATAACTTCACCCTCTACATCTCTCTCTCTCGCTTCTCATGTCTGACTTTTCTCTACACCCTCTACTCTTTCAGAGTTAAGTAATGCAGGAAGCAGATATCTCTTACACACCTCTGAATAATGAATGTGATGTGGGAGTTTCCCTACACAGAAGTTCAAGCCCCTGATCACGGCATCAAATCCAAGAAAAACACACAAGGATGCATTTAAAAAGCCTTTACATGAAACGTTTTAGACCTTCTCATGTAAAGACTGGAGCTTCTGCAGCTACCGTAACTATTCTATGTTGTTTTTCTTGATAGAAGACACACACCTGTCTTACAGCCATATCAACCTCTATACCCCCCCATTACCAGCAACACCATGAGAAGCTCTTTGAAGACTTTTACCATTCCTCATCCCCCTCATCTGACTTGTTTTTGGCTTCAGTCTAGTGGAATTATTGATCAAGTAACCTCAGGGAGTCTGAAGTAGTCGGGTGAAAAGATATTGCAGTGCTTGGTTAAGAGGCAGTATTTGACTTAGGAAATGGTTGTGTGTTCTCACTGCGGGAAGATGCCCACCCACCCATCCTCTCACGGAGAATCAACCAAAAGGCTTATACTGTATAAGTGATAGAAAAACTTTCCAAAACTATCGCCTGCAATGTATATACGGTATATATACAGTATTTAAATATACACATGTAAAAACTGAGAAAGACTCCAACTTGTCAAGTGTTCACTGCATATTTTCAAGCCACGGAGATCGACTGATGCATCCTAAATCTGATCCTTACCTTTTACCAACTAGCAGCTATTAGCTATTTACCAACGATAGCCATTATTGGGCCGTTGTGCATTTGGACTAAAGGCCACATTATACTTCTCCGACTGCGTAATGCGTTATCCGTCTGCGTCACCACGTTGACCACTCAAGCCTTAATACTTCGGCGTCGTGGTGACGGATAGGCGCTGCAATTTCCCGCCCTATCAGTAGGGGTCGCTGCGCAAGGTTGTTGTGCTTTTGGCTACAGTGAGCAATGGCGTCCGAGGGAGAAAGACTGTTGTTGTTGAAACAGCGGCCGTTTGTCACTTTTCTGTGTCCCGGAACGCAGTTTTAAGATAATTTGAGGTGAGAAATTGGCCATTTAGAGTCTAAACATGAGCTGTGTGTGTTAAGATATGACGTATTTATAGTTCGGCAGCGACGAAGTCGGCGGTATTCAGCTCCGCCCTCTGTGGAAGATCGGTGCTCACTGTGAGCCGGCACAGAGCAGCTTCGCTCGGCCTGTCCTGAGGACCAATCGCAGCTCTTGCCGTCTCCGTTGTCCCTTGACGGAGTGATGGACACTTAAAAAATATTCCGTGCAGCCGGAGACGACGCAGAGACTCTACAACAGGTTCTGCGTCGACGCAGAGGACTCTGCGTAGCCTACGCAGAGCACTTTACGCAGGAGTATAAATTGGGCTTAAGGCACGGATCCGTTTGGGGGATCCGTGCCAGATGTGACGGTAGATGCGGCCCTGATGTGGCACAGTCTCTCTTTGCTATCTACCAACTAGCAGCCAGTTCTTTACCCACTGGCAGCTAGCCCCTGACCAACTAGCTGATATCTCCTTTTGTTATGCTCAACGTTTGTGTTACTGATTGTGTTCCTTTAGAAAGACATTGCATAGTGAGGTAATAGATGTTCCTGAATTGCTGTTTTTAACATGAAAATCTCATAATACAAGTGATGATTACAAGTCATTACACTTGTAATGGATTGCACAGCAGTAATATGTTATTTGTGATCAAGTTGATAAAAATTGTCCATCCTGTGTAAGGCAGAATGAAACAGTGATAAGTATGCAGGCACAATGTGAAGGATTTAAAAATGCATGAAGTTGCACAGGAGAGAAACTTAGTCTGACCCGTGAGAGGTAGCATCATGTTTTTATTGATCAGCTGGAGCATCAACGGAGAGTTCTATATCAACTGCATCCTGAAATGGTAAGTTCCTGAGGCAGAGTCCTGCATGGGTCAACTTTTTAAAAACCCGCACTCACCCATAACCGACCCATAAACCGGCATTACGTCATTATATCTAACCGCACCTGCTCCTGTACCTGTTAATAAAAGCCCTGCGACCTGACCTGTAACTGTGAGTACGAACACACAGGCTCTCATAATGGCGTGCTTCGTTTGTCAACATTTTCAAATAAATATGCATATTGCATATTGTTTCTGAGAGGATAGTGCTATGCTCCTTTTTTGTCATTTATTTCATGGCAAAAAACTCCATCTGGCCATCGTCTCTGATACCATTTGGAAAGAAACCTGGCCTGAATCCTAACAGAGAGAGAGAGGACAGGTCACACAATGTCATAAGACAGGATCCATATTTTCTTGCTGGGCTCGTAAACAGCTGAAAAACCAAAGTCATGTTTTATATGCCCAGTGCAGGCTGACCTCTCTGCCTCAGCTTGTCTTGCATCAGCACAACAATGTCAAAACCTTTGCTTTTGCTTACTCAGAGAGGATAAATTTAGACTCTCTATACTTAAAGAGATGATATATCAAGAAAATGTCAACGCGGACTCTTTGAAAAACGTGTTTCTTTAAATAAAGGGAACATGAACACAGAGCAGGGAAACTAACTAAATGAGACTAAATACACTAGGGCAGCAGGGTTAATCAGACACAGATGAATCACATAAGGGGCGGGGAAGACAATCAAAGGTGACACCAGGACAGGAAGTCAAACTTGATAAAAATGATAAATACATAATCAAAAGACAGCAAATAAAAAGTGCTGGGATAATTCCAGGGGTCATGACAATAATCCAGTACATGTGTTATCAAGGCAAGACTACAACACTAAAAGAGAGTTGAGTAATCACATAATCAGCAATGCAAAAATAAACATAAAACATTTAATTTAATATAAGGTAAATGAGTAAATGAGCTGTAAAAATCACATTATTGATAATATACTCATTCAGAGTTTCCAGGTGCGCCCGCACACACACACACACACACACACACACACACACACACACACACACACACACACACACACACACTCTTGTTTTTGCTGCATACTGAGGACTGGGTTGCTGACAAAGTGAGGACCAGCATTTCCACTTTATAAATCAACACAATTACAAATGATCTACTTCATGAATGACATCTACAAAGAACTACTGGTTGCAGTACCATAACATGTCTGCAGGTGGAGCCCCAGAGCAAAAACGGCTGGAAAACTTTTTCGTTGTTTTTTTTTGTTTTGTTAATTTTGGTCCAAAATTTGACAAAACTTCATACTATAGTATGTCGTCCATGATTTTGAAAAAAACATTTTGACCCAAAATGTTTGGTCCAAAATTTGACAAAAACGTCATACTATACAATGTCGTCCAAAATTTGAAAAAAAAAATTTGTTCCAAAATTTTAAAAAAATTGGTTCCAAAATTTGAAAAAAAAATTTGTTTCAAATTTTGAAAAAAAAAAATTGGTCCAAAATTTGACAAAAAAGTCACACTATACTATGTCGTCCAAAATTTGATTTTTTGTTTTGGACAAATTGAGTATAGCATGTTATAACAACCTAAGGAAGTGATTTCAATAAAAACAAAGTGAGGACCGGCCAAAATGTCCTCACTGCGTAAAAATGACCTCACTTTGTTGGTTAAAAACCCTCACTGGTCCTCAGTATGTTGCAAGTACAAGAACACACACACACACACACACACACACACACACACACACACACACACACACACACACACACACACACACACACACACACACCACCTCATCTTCCTCTCCACTTACTTAAAGCATGCCGTGGGTATTTTACTGTTTGCCCTTTCCATTCAGCAGTGTCTTAGCCTTTTGTTGTTTTGTCACACACACACATGGTGATGGAAACGTATGCTTTGTGATGCTCAGAGTTGTGTATCTTGTTCACGGTGATGACATTTGTCATGTTACGCTCTGGATCATTGGATGTATTAGTACACGTCATCACTGGCGTGGCAACGACTCAATGCAAGCTGTGTTTTCATATACAAGTAAATGCGTTGTTACAAAAATGTTGTGAAAACATGCCAATCTGGTAAAATATAAAGTATATATTTGAAGCTTTACCTCACTGTTAAGAGTTTGTGTCACTTTGTAAACGACTCAATCCCCAAACCACAGTTCATAAAGGAAATCTGCATTTTTAGCTTGCAGGGACACAAAATGCTGCCTCCTTAGGTAAATTTGTGTCACTTATGTTAATTTTAACCAAACACAGAAATCTCAAAACTTATTAATGGAGGCAGCGTATTATAAGTACATCTATAATATAATATATAATATTAAACATTCACTCTGGAATTTGGTACGGGGAGTAAACACAAACTTAAGTTTCCACTTGGATAAAGCTGTCTAATTGTTAGATAAAGTAGCAAACACGTTTTATTGTCGCTTTTATGAGGTGAACCTTTTGTTAAATAGCTGAAATAGGTTTTTCCTAATGTACCCTGTTAGCAGCAGTGTGTGTGTGTGTGTGTGTGTGTGTGTGTGTGTGTTCTTGTACTTGCGGCATACTGAAGACCAGTGAGGGGTTTTAACCAACAAAGTGAGGACATTTTTACGGAGTGAGGACATTTTGGCTGGTCCTCACTTTGTTTTCATTGAAATCACTTCCTTAGGTTGCTATAACATGCTATACTCAGTTTGTCAAAAAAAAAATTCACATTTGGATGACATAGTTTAGTATGACGTATTTGTCAAATTTTGGACCAATTTTTTTTGTCAAATCTTTGGACGACCAAAAATTTTGGGTCAAATTTTTTTTTTAATTTTGGACGACATAGTTTAGTATGACGTTTTTGTCAAATTTTGGACCAAAGTTTTTTTGACAAAGATTTTTTCAAATTTTGGTTGACATAGTATAGTGTGACGTTTTTGTCAAATTTTGGACCAAAAATTTTTGGTCCAATTTTTTTTTTTACATTTTTGTCGACATAGTATGGTATTACGTTTTTTGTAAAATTTTTGACCAAAAATTAAAAAAAATCGAAAAAGTTTTCCAGCCCTCTTTGCTCTGGGGCTCCACCTGCAGACATTTTATGGTACTGCAACCAGTAGTTCTATATAGATGTCATTCATGAAGTAGATATTTGTTATTGTGTTGATTTATAAAGTGGAAATGCTGGTCCTCACTTTGTCAGCAACCCAGTCCTCAGTATGCAGCAAGTACAAGAATGTGTGTGTGTGTGTGTGTGTGTGTGTGCGCGAGCGCCTGTATGTGTGGCGTTTAGGTTTCTAGTTTGAAATCAGCTCTACGTGACATGCTGACTATGGGTAAATACCTCATACAACCCTGAAAAAAAACTGAAATATCCCTTTCAGGCACATGTACGCACGCTTGCAGTATCACATGCACACTCGATGTGTGGTAGACATGACGCTGCCACAATCCCAAGAGTAAACGGGTTGAGACAGTGTTGGTGTTACTGATGAGGAAACAGAAGAATACCTCCACCCTGTTTAACAAACTGCCCCAGAGAGGAATTTGACAGGTTTCCATTTTTCCCAGTCGACTAAGCTTTTCCATGTATTTTAAGACCTGGAATGCTGTTTGTTGAAATTGAGAGCAGAGTTGCTGGGAGTGTTTTATATGGGGTTAGCTCATATTTATTATAAGCTGCTTGGAACGTGACAAATTGGACCATGTCCTTTTCTTTTGGTAGAGTGAGCAGGCCTCCATTGTGCTGCTGGTCTTTCTGCAGTATCATGATTTCTATTTCCTGGAAGTGTTTTTACCCAAATTAGCACCTTAGTGTATCTTAAAGGCAGGAGCCAAAATCCATAAAAAATGGTGAAAATTGTAAAAATGCTTGAACCACACAAGAAATGCAAGGAAACAATACTAATGTTTCAATGAACGTGTGTGTGTGTGTGTGTGTAAAATGCACATTAAAGTCACCAGAAAAACTTTTTTTCAGGATATGAAGTCAGTGTGAGCTCACTCACCCAGCATGATAATGGCAATGACTAACCTATTGCAATGAAGAGTCATTACTTCAGGTCAAGGGCTCTAAAATGTCGACCTACAAGCATTTGTGGAGGCGTTTGTGCTCAACGCGTTCAGCGTGTTGTTAGTTGCAATATTCACTATCAATATTCAGGGGGCGCACAACCAAAATTTTCAATTTGTGCTGCCTGATAAACCTCGCACGCTGCTAAATTTAAATTCAAATCTGGATCAGATTTGGGTGAAACTTAGTCTGATGGTAGAGTGTCTGATACTCCAATTTCATTCAAATTTAATTGTGAGATTTTACAGTTTTGAGGGATTTCTTGAACAAGCTCATCACACAAAGTGCAAGGAACCCATTGTTCCTCTTTGGATGAATACTTTTCTGTCATTTGCTTGCATTTTTGAGGGGATTAACATTCATAAAAACTCTTGAACCTTTGCACGGAGGTCAGGTGTGGAGAAAATGGGTTTTACAATGTTACATGTTTGATGCCTTTACAAAACTCATACTCTTATGAAACTTAATAACAAAAAAATATATAAAGTTTTAAAATACAAAGAATATATCACAGGCATGTTACAAAGCCCCATCACATAATATTCCAAGCAACTAATTGCATCTCTGGTCATTGTCTCGCTGAGATGCATTCACAGCAGCAGCAGAATCTCCAGAAGGTCCAGGTGAAGAAGATGAAGCCTGAGATTGCAGGGGGGAACGACACCGGCATCACTGTGAAGTGTTTCTCCTGCCGCAGTCTCAGATGAGCTCACACTCAGACATGATCCAGAGATTAGACCATAGGGAACTGGCAGGATAATCAACTTCAGTGACTTCATCAAGTTCACTACACGAAAACAGCTTTGTAGCATGTCCCAGAATTAAACTGAAAGGTTTTTTATGTAACATACACAAACTTCTTTGGTCAGGAAGTAGCAACACATCAAGTCCAAGTCCAAATCCATGTTTGTGGAACGAGTACACACACTCCCTGATTATAGAGGGAAAAGACAAGTGTGGAAAACTGCAGCCTACTTTCACTAGCAGAATTTGGACAATGAGTTTCCAGATGTGTTGATCATAACAGTGGTGTCTATTATTTCCTCTTCAGCTCACGTTGCTGGAAAACTAATAATCCTCGTATAGAGCAGTTTCCTTTAATGATGACTCAATGGTTACTGAGAATTGTAATTGTAACATGCTTAACTTAAGACATACTCTAGTTACTGTATTATTTACCATAAAGTTAAACCACAAGCTGTCAAATGTATGAATTGTCCAGTGTTTTGAAATGTATAGATTTAAATGAGTCACTAATTGATGGGATATAATTAATATGAATTTCAAGTTTCCAAATCAATTGTAATGAAATAAATTACAATAATTAATGCATGGCACATATTAGATGCTCATAATTAAACCAATACTTAAAATATTCAGTCCCTCTAATTAAATATGTACTTTGCACAATGTTTATTCTGTACAACATCTCAAAAATGGTCAAGGGGAATAAATAAGTGAGCTTCTCTGCGAGGAGACCATCACATTGATTTGCTGTGTTCAAGGAAAATCTGTTTTAGGTCAGGAAAAAAAAGATACAATTCCAAAACTTGTAATGTCTTTCAGATAGGAACATAGTTATAGTTATATATGTTGTTTAAACATAAAAGACCATGAACATTGTCAGATGCATCATGTCAGAATAACTTTTCCACTCGAGGTTATAGCTGCATATTGCTAAAAAAGGAAATAACATATTTGAACATATTTCTCAAGTGAAGTGATTCATTTGATCACTTACAGCTGCTGCTGCTTAACCTGCTCCTTGTTGCAAAAGTCTCACAATCTCATTTTAATGTCCTTTCTATCCTAACAACTGCATCAATTGCAATTCAATAGATTTAGTTTTTATCAAGTGTGGTTGTAAAGTATTTACATTTGGTAGAAATCACCTGATTGAATTGTTGATTTTTATTTCCCCAGAATGAGAAGTTTATATCAGGAGCTTGGTCAGCTCTACAGAGGCCACCATTTTGGATCACTGTGGTTTTATAAAAGCCCACAATGGACAACCTTAACATCTTTTGAGTTTTGATTCTAACTGAAGACTACACAGGTTCTTTAACACACTTGGAATAGAAAGATGCGATAAAGGATATTCAACAGCATCATGTAACTTGCCCAGATATTGTCTACAATAATTTAATGTGTTGTTCACTACTTTGTGTTGCTGTTAGACAACCTATACACTGGAAACTTAATGTTGTCATCAGTCAAATTTTCTGTATCACAATCCGCAATCAGCTCATCTGGACACAGGAGCTGTTGGTGTACTGCTGCCATGTTTGGTAAGTTTGTATCACATAGGTAAATCTTAACTCAACATCAACTCCTGTGTTGTGAAGTAAATTTGTGGATTTACGTCCTTTACAAGGCAACACAAACAGCACAGTTACCAGTTGAAAACTATGGTATACTTGCAAGATAATGCCAGAATCCTAGACTTAAACTGGTGTAGATTTGATTTTGTGAATCGTTTGCTCAGTGGCTAAAATCTGTTTTCCATCCAACTATGTGTTCATGCCTGCCTGTGTTAAGCTGATTCCCATGAAAGGGGTATGCACACTGTCAGTACCTCATACCACCATAATTCAAAGATCCTGAAGTTCCACTTTAAGGCTGAAATAATATGATGTAATGTAAGTGCCAGCCACAAAAAAAAACAAAAAAAACGTAGATGTAGATGTTAAAAGATGGTTAAACACACACCGTGATAAAAAGGTGCTGTTACAGTATGTGGTCGTACTATTTAATGTGCCCCTTTATAAGTTGTCCTAAGTAGCTCAGCAGTATCATGTTTTGCAGGTGGTGAGCTGTGATTATCTGCACATCCACAAGGCCATTCATCAGTCCGTCAGCACGCCGATTCTATGGAAGCATCCCCCAGTCCACCATATGGATCTCGTTATGTCGTATTGCGGAACGTAAAGTGCAAGTCTGCCGAAAGATTCCCTCATCCCTGAGATTAAATACATGGAAGTGTGTGTGTAAACAAAACTTTGGCGCATAGTAAATGACCTGAAAATGGTTTCCTCATGCACAGGTGGTAATCTCGTCCTGCCAACACCAACCACTGGAGTGTTGTGTGATTGTATGGGACATCTTCCACTACCAGGACATAATGTTTTTTTCCACTTTGAATGCTGTAGGGTGCCTTTTTGTATCTTTTACGTAAATTATTTATTCACAATGTAAACACAAATGAGCCCATAGTCTACATGATAATATGTTTCCAATTTATGTCTCTGCAAACCCTGTGAGCTCATGTTTCTGGATTAAAGTGAAGTTTCCATGTTTACACGTCTTTACTTTACTTACTTACTGCTTGTGGTGCAATGGTTGAAAATGTGATGCAATCGTTGAAATTAAGAAATGAAAGATGATGACCATTCACACGCTATGACTGTGGTTAGGTGTAGTCACACCAAAAAGCACCTGGTTAGGATTAAGACAAGTTTGGGTTTACGCAGCACTTCTATTTCAGGCGGATGCCTCTGCAGAGTCGCATGAATTCAGTGAGCGGAAGTACAAAAATATAATAAAACATCCGTTTTTTTTCTGAATAAAAGCTCCCATGTTGACGCCACATCATATTTCATTTTACCACATCACAGAAAGTGTCCTCGGGAGCTCAGCATGCTCCTCTTTATTTGGTTGGTAGAAAAAACTGCTCAGTTTGTTGTGTTTTTGGCTGTGGAGCTGTGCGAATCACAGCGCAGTGCGTCCATTCTGCCCAGCAACAGTGAATACTATTTTCTGATTGGCTGATCGGTCCCTAATTCAAGACAGCTATTTGAATGAAATCCCTCCCCTGCCCACTTTTTGAAGATTTTCAAAATCAGGCATCAGAATCAGATTCAGAATACTTCATTAAAAACACGTTGTTTTTTTTTCCAGATTTGTTCCAGGCATTGGGTGGAGTCAGCTTCAAAACCTGAGTGGAGTTCCTCTTCAACAAAAAGGCTGTGGCATTTGTTTCAGATTGATCTTCTTTACATTAAGAAATAATAATAATAATTTATTTTGGATTTGATATACCTAAAATCATGCCGATATGACCATGCAGCATAAATGATATGATTCAGTCATGTCAACACAGTCAAGAAAAGGCCAGACCCGGGCCAGTATTGGAATCACACTGGGACCCCCCCAGAGGACCACCACAGCGACAAGTCCAGCCCCCCTCACCCTACAGGGAAGCAGGCCTCCAGGATGCGGGCAGACAGACACCAGGGTCACTGTAGCACTAGGGTGCCCAAAGCTTAAGGCCACATTATACTTCTCCGACTGCGTAATGCGTTATCCGTCTGCGTCACCACGTAGACCACTCGAGCCTTTATACTTGTGCGTCGTGGTGACGGACACGCGCTGCAATTTCCCGCAGTTTTAAGATAATTTGAGGCGAGAAATTGGCCATTTAGAGTCTAAACATGTGCTGTGTGTGTTAAGATATGACGTATTTATAGTTCGGCAGCGACGAAGTCGGCGAGGATTAGCTCCGCCCTCTGTGGACGCTCGATGCTCACTGTGAGCCGGCACAGAGCAGCCTTGCTCGGCCTGTCCTGAGGACCAATCGCAACTCTTGCCGTCTCCGAGGACTCTGCGTAACCTACGCAGAGCACTTTACGCAGGAGTATAAATTGGGATTTAGAGGCAGGCCCATCCCACACCAAGGGTAGCACAGCCCTGGCCCATAATCCTCCAACCCCAACCCTCCCCCGGGCCCACCATCTCACCCCCTACTGAGCATGAGCGGTTCTGTTATGACCTCCTCTGTAAACCACTTAAATTACTAAAACTTCTTCTGTTCTTCTGCTTCCATATTTGTGAAATCTGTGTCGCTGTGGTGAATCAGAATGAAGTATTTCAAACAGGGAAGTCACAAAATAACACATGAACTCACTGAGGCAGCAGTGAATCAACCATCCCTGTGTCATGTGCTGTAAAATGATAGATTTTCAGAATGGACTTTGGCTCAGGTTAAGAAAAACTCTAGTTTCCTGTTGAAAGAGGCTTTCTGATTGGCTGAGATAAAGATGAAGGCTGTCTCAGTACGATACATCATTACCTCATACAACCACATTTCAAAAACACTGAAATATCCCCTGAAGATGTTTGCATCCCCATATCTATGTTCACTTCGGTTTGCCACACATTTAAATAAGTTGTAAATAATGTAAACAGTATATACCCAACCACACCCTGGAGTGCTATAAGGCCTCCTGTGAAGTTACCCTCATCTTTCACACACCAGTCTTTAATTCAAATCTCAATATCTTACCTCCAGGCACCTCTGCACCAATAAATCACGTTATCCTGGCAGGTTCAGTCTTCACACGTTCTCTACAAAACAGGGTTGATGGATATTTCTCTGCCGTGTTTTGTTGGAGCCAGTCAGAAATTCCCATTCAGCAGATTCACAGTAGCTACAAAATCCAAAACAGTGTAATTAAAATACCTCGGGTCATTTATGAATCGTGTCTGGGTTTAATACTTTGTCAGATGATGTGCTAAACAGTCTGTATTTGTTTAACCGTCATTCTGTGTAGCACCAGGCTTTTTTTTGTAAAGACATGTTCATGGATGAAGTATGCTTTTCAAACCTCATGATCAAGATAATTATTCTTGGCAGATGACTGATGATGTGAGACACTGGCAAAACTCCACAAAGGCTTGTTGAGAGTGGGTGTGGTTGACACATACAATATCTAGACAGATTCAAAACATTGCTCCTACCACAAGGTAATAAGAATGGAAGAACGACCATGGCAGGTAAAAATGGAACTTACTTTTACCTTTTTTGTGGTTGTTGCAATCATTTTTGTATTGATGGTAACGTATACAAAGGTGGAGATCTGGTCCAATCGCAGAAGGCTTTGTCCAATCACAGAGCAGTTCAGTATATTGCCACTACTCCAGCACCGGCAGCAACTTCCTATGCTGCAAAGAAACCTAAAACAAGGAAAGAGCCATCCATTCTACTTCATTTTCATTTTAAAACTGGTGTACACACTATCCTGGGGTTTTACAACCCTGGAAGATGAGAGGTTTAAAAACTTCAACAAACGAACTGCTCCTCTGCTCACCCCCTCCCTTCCCTGAGCGCTACGGTATCCTCAGCCGGTCAAATGTCGTCCTCGTCGTCTTTCTCCGTGGTGCGGGCGTACGGTCAGGTAATGGTGTGGTCCTCCATTCTAAACGCGTAAGAAGATCCACTCTCAGCCTCGTCTCGGCGCTCGTTTTGTTCTCTCGGGTTTGTCTATACAGGCTCCCGTAGAAACATGGCGTTGTGGCAATGCAACCGCGGTCCGCGACCATGTTATTTTACATGACTTTTTGAAACACTACGAAAATGGTACAAAAAATATTATACAGCGACTAGACAATGCAGGAGCACATAATATGTATAAAAAAGTGGATTTTGGGTCATTAAACCCATAGATACTACACAGTGTCTTCTATGATGTACAACATACAACCTATGTATGAATCTCAATAAGGTTTTTTGTCTTTTTTTCTAGTGATTCTGCCTACTGCAGCTTCAATTTAAAAAAATCAGTTACTGGGTGAAACTAAACATGAACACACTTGAACTAAATGACCGTCCTTTCGTGGAAGAACTGTGTTCTTGTAAAAGTCCATCAAGGATTCTTGGTCAAATTTGAACCATTAAATCCTCTGTAAACGTTGTTGGGGTTTTGATATTTACAGCATGTCTGTGCATCCTTGGAGTTTTTGTGTCTTTTTAACTTTGCTGTTTTCTGATATCTCAGTACTTACAGTGTTATTAAGCCAAACATAAGGAAAAGCACAAACATAAGTCGTAATGATCCTTTAATGCGCAGCAGCTGCTTCATCGCAGGTCACTTTCTCTTCCACCTTCACTGAGTTAAAACAGAGATCGCTCACGCTGTCACAAACAGACGACATGAAAAACACGACATCCTACATGAGTGAAGTTTTGACCTGGGGCCATGAGGTGAAAGGTCAGCCTTTTAGCTATCTCAGAGCACCTACTGTGTCTCTTTTTTTGTAATCAAAAAGAGACTACTAATACTAATATGCATGAAAAGTTAAAATTACAACTTGGATACTCACTGGAATCTCAAATGATTGCATGTGTGTGTGTGTGTGTGTGTGTGTGTGGAGGTGGAAAAAAAAAATGTTTGGTTGGCATTAGGAACTGTCATGGAAACTTAGAGGGAAGTTAGGTTGATCTTATTGTGTGTCGTGCCCGTAACTAATGACACGCCGCAGGCGTTGTTCCCCAATATAGGCACAGCCAGGAATAACATTGCTGGCTTTTCTCAAAATGAAATCACAGAGAAAAAAGAAAACTCCTGGGGCGATACTGTATGTGCATGTTCTACAGCAGTACAACCCTCACAATAACACACAGAGTACAATGCTACACACATGCATATACTTTTATCTACAACCTTATTCTCTCCAAAAAACACCCGGCAGCGGAAATTAATTAATCTGATAATGTTAATTTCCTGTTTCGTACAGAGAACAAGGATAAAACGCTGCTTTTCTTCTCTTGCCAAACCTGCTCAGTGATGCGCTCTATCTCTTAAATGTTGTTATGCGGGGAGAACATGGTGACTTGCTTTTTTAAAAGCTTATCAAGATGGGCTGATAATGAGATGGACAGCTTAGCAAATTATTTCCTTTAATGAAAGAAATATGAAATGCATGATTGAGTCGCACTCTGGCAGAAGCAAGTGCACGCTCAAGAAAATAGAGGGCGGATTGCAGTGATTGGGAAAAACGAAATTAAAATGTATACTGTATTGTAAGTAAAGTTACAATTTAAAATGTCTTGCTCTTGGGTTAGAAATATGAAATGCATGATTGAGTTGCACTCTGGCAGAAGCAAGTGCACGCTCAAGAAAATAGAGGGGGGATTGCAGTGATTGGGAAAAACGAAATTAAAATGTATACTGTATTGTAAGTAAAGTTACAATTTAAAATGTCTTGCTCTTGGGTTAGGGTTATGGGCTTGCTAACCCTTACCCTGTCAATTTTATTATAGGGATGAAATAAATAGAACACCCCCCAGTGGAGAACTGGATCTTCAGCGATTCTTTAGGACTAGAACTTGGAGAACATGTGCTTGTAATTACTTTTCCACCTCTGCAAACCACAGCACCCACTTAGTGTTGTCTGTGCTGGCGTCACGATAATTTTTCTAAAGCATAGAGGAGACTCAGAAGTGGATTCATTCTCTCTCATCCAGTATCACGTCATTTATTTGATTCTGAAAGGTCAATGTAAAGGTCATCTTGGATTGGCTCCAGGCCCCCACGACCTTTATGTGGAGGATAAATCAGTATTGGGACACATGGTTGTGCAGTGGCTAACATGTGTGAACAAGAAAATCACTGATTTGACTCCCAGATTGACTCAGTTTGCATGTTTACCCTGTGAATGCGGCGGTTTTTTCCAGTTTTCCTCCCACAGTCCAAAAACATGCATTAATTGGACACTAGGTGTGTTGGCCCTGCTATGGACTGGTGACCTGTCCAAGATGTGACAGAGATTGGCTCCTGCGAATCTCATAAATGAATTAATGAAAGGTTAATATGGAATTACTAATTACTAATTCTGACTCAGCCCATTTTCCTGCTGCCGTAAATCAACAAGCTCATCTGCAACTGTCTCGTTCTTTTCTCCTCTTTCCTCCGCTTGTTTCTCACAAATTCACAAAGCTTTCAACAACAGACTCGTAAAAATCAATTCTTGCAGCAGGTTTCTGACCATTGGTCACTGTGGGCACCGTTCAGACATGGAATTAACATCTGTTCTGAGTGATCTAATCTAATCTGAGTGAGTTAAAGGGAAAGGAGTCAGTCAAAACTGAATGAATCAAAGCACCGCTCATGCAGCTCAACCAGAAAATAAGATTTCATCCAATGGAAATTATACGTACGCAGCAGATCATAGCATGCCAACTAAGATGGTGGTGTTTAATCTGACATCCTTTTAGCATTTTTTTTGTGTTGCATTTTTTTTACCTATTTGTTCATTTTATATAATTAAATATATCAATATTTTCATTTTTAAAATATCTGCTATTCATTTTATCTGTACCATGTCAAATTGTTACACTATTTTTTAAAACTGAATTCACATTCCATCTCTTTCTTCATTCATTAAATCATTCATGTTGCCTTTTTATGACTTCACGCTGACTACTTCTACTTCTTATCTCTTTTTCGCACTTTATTATTGTTTTTTAATTATTATTATCATTATTATTATTATTATTATTTACCTTGCCATTGATTTCCTTCAATTCTGTCTCTGTGTTGACTTTAACTGTGTTTTTTTTATTAATTGTTTTTTCATCAACTTGTCCTGATGGCAGACTTTGACCAAACATGCAATACAATTTGGCCCCATGGTCCCAGATCAGAACTAAAGACCCCTTCAGGGGTCTTCAAATCACTCAGGTCAGGTCTAAATACCAGCTCTGAACAGGGTTTTCTGTTCACAAAATTGTTCCCAAATCAGCAGATCTTAGGGTCCTCCCTCTCAGCTCCAGGCACCAGCTTATCAACTGCTTACCTTGTTGATATGTAGCTGTAAAACAGCAGAAACCTGCTCAATCAGAAATGAGTGTTCCCACTCTGTGAGACAGCCCCATCCAAGCCAAACCCTCCACTCACATCAATGGACATAACATCTGAATAACTTCCTTATTTCTTTGGCACCTGAAAAGCAGAGAAACAATCCTGAAGTGGTCTTTGCCAACTGGTAGTCACATTTTTGTGAGTTGTGTTGTGTTTAGTTTCTGGCTACATGTGGGCTATTGTGTGTAACCTATCCTCCTCTCATGAATATACACGGTTCAGGGACATGTGTGGCAGCCTGCACACTAACATGTGCCACACCTGAGAGAATCAGTAGCGTCTGATGGTGCTGAGCATTAGTGAGTGAAAGAGGGAGACACAAGGGGGTGGAGTTAACAGGACGATTCACTTAATGTCACTTATGATGTCAGTCGTACGGAAAGACTCTGTCTTTGTTTTCAGAAAGTGCCAGGAGTTGTGTTTGGAGTTTCAGTATCAACAATCCAGATGATTCCGTTTTAAAGCTTTGTTTCACTTTTTCAACACTATCTTGCGTTTTCCGATTGCAATTTTCATTTCAGCCGATTCTGTCTGTCGCGCAGAGACTTGCACTCAATCCATCATGCTGTCATTCAACTGAGCAGTTCACCTGCAGTGAACTCTGATGTGACAGCTCATCAAAACAGCATTAGCTCATTAGTAAAAGCAAATGTTTTTTTTTTATTTATTATTATTATTTAGTTGTGCCTGCCATGACCTGCACTTTTCCTGCTCAGTGATTTCCGACGAACCTTTTTTCTTTAGAAAAGGAGACGCGGAAAAAGAAAACTGTGACTCAGTAGCTGTATGCATCACACTATACTAACTTACTGTACATTATTGTTAGTTATTAAAGCTCTTTTTTATATATAATTAACCGAAAGTGGCTCACATGTACAACAGATTATAAAACCTACAATAATAACAACATGTAAATACATTAAAAGCCTCAAATCATTAAAAAAAAATATTTCTGAATGAAAATATCATAAATAAAATCAATGCCTCATGATCAAAGTACATTTTTGTTTACTATTTTAATGTGCTCAGATGAAAAATGTGACTGTGACATCGCCAAAGCTATGCTGCATTGGCCGATTGTTCGGTCAGTATATGGGCCAACACGATGACAATGTTCAATTCTCAGCCTCACAAACTCGCCATATACCCTTAATGAAACAGAGGAGCTGACGCCCACTATATTTAGAGATGATGTGATATAATATCAATATCGATCTGTATTGGTCAGATGAAAGGCCAACATGACTGGATCAGTGTTACGTGCGGTAGTTTTTGTACATTTTTGGTGATTGTCAGGCCTTTTGTGTTGCAGGTTATCAGGGTCAGGGCCACACAGCAGAGTAGCGGATAGCGCTGTTTCCTCGCAGCAAGAGAGTCGCTGGTTCGACTCCTCCAATGAGTGAGTGTTATCAGGGATAGGTGGATACATCTAGTGAAGAACTGCTGAGATGTTCGCTGGTTCCCATGGTTTTGAGAAGGCCAATCGACAGCCAGTGGATCCAATAAATACTCCTCAACTGAGGAACCTCCACCCCTCCACCCTTCAAAATCAGGTTTATTGCCAGGTAAAACTTTCGCAATACAAGCAATTTAGGATAAAATCCAGTATAAATATTAGGGCAAATTAAGAAAATAAAGATTAAAGTGCCATTTTACACATTATAGACAATATGGATATACAATAGAAACAAGATCTTCACTCCATACTTGTTCATATTCCATGTTTAAATTGTTAAATTTTGGTTGATTGAGGTTGGAGGATCTGAACCTAGGTGAGCTCAGGCTACCATTTACACTTTACATATACGTAGCTATTGTTTCTGTGAAATAAAACCAAAAAAAACAAAAAACGAAAGAACACAAGTACTTGAGCAACAGACCACAGTTTGTGTTTATTAGATTGAATTCCTTTTTCTCTATATTGTACTGTATGTTGCTCTTCATTTGTCACAGTCCTTGTTTTGTTTTGCTGCGCATGAGCAGAAATATGATGGTGAATCCCCAGAATGCAGGGCTTTTGCCAAAGGTTTCAGCATTGTTTGTTTTGCCGCTGTGATGTTGGACAAAAATGCAGGATGACAAAAAGAGGAGTTGCAGACAAAATCCAAAATTAAATGTGAAACAAAAGGAGGTCACAAGCGAATATAATCCCAGAACAAAGCAAAGCAAAATGCACAAGGGTAACCTGTTTAAAAAAGCCAAATCTCTGTAATCACACTCCATTTTCTGTTGCTGTTTGTTTTGTAAAGTGTCCTTGAGTTTTGAAAAGGTGCTTATAAATAAAATGTATTATTATTATTAGTAGTAGTAGTAGTAAAGAGCCAAAAACACAAGAGAAAAATAGGACATAAGATACAGACATGAGGACTAATAATAAAATATCTGACCATTACCTCCTGCTGTCTGTCTCTGTTACTCCCACCCACTCCCGCAATATTTGCTTCCAACCCCGCCTGCACACACAGACCCATGAATTGATATTGTATAAGATTAAATAAGCTCATGTGCACTGAATGCTTTCTTTCAATGGAACAAGAGCAGAATTAAAATAAACAATTCAAAACTTATCAAAGCCAATAATAATCTGTGCAGTTATAAAAACAATAATTTTCCAGGTAAGGTCCAAGGTTTATTTTTTATGAATCATTGACTCGTAATTACATTTCCTCATAGCGATTTCACTTGATCATGAGTTGTTGTTTTTTTTGCAATGTTTCAGAGGAGAACTCAAAGTCACATAATCATTTACCGATCAGGCAAATTCAAATTAATGAAACGATCCAGAGCAGCAGCAGCAGCAACAAAGAAAATGAGATTGGCAAATATCCAAATCAAACATGCTCGCCATGTCAACGTGACAAACAGATTAATGGTTGAGGTGTAAAGAGCATATACACTGCAAGTACTTGACTAAGAGTTTTCAGCTATACCATACAGGGATTCTTAAAGGTCACATAGAGTGGTCCTGTTGCACATAAATGTTAGTTATGGAGGTCTACTTACATATATTAACTTGTTTTTATGGTCAAAAACCTCCTAGTTGCTGTAAACTAGCCGATAGAAATCCTCTTTTCTGACAGTGTTTTTCTGCTGCGAGAATTCGGAGTGAACTTTCACCCCCAGAAGACAGAGTCTTGTGATTGGCCAGTACTATCCAGCACATCCGTTCTCAGAAGCGCAGCGCCCCCCTCTGGAACGGCGGATGCACTGCTCCTCATTATCAAAACATTGTTTTAACAGTGTTTAAAAATAGCTTCTTCACGACTCCCCGCCGCAGTCCCTTTTATGACTTTAAACCGGAGTCAGACCCAGAGTCAGAAGACACTGTTGCTCGTGAAACACCTCCACAACGGACGTTATTCTTCTTCTGCGGTTCAATGTATGTAACCGAGCAGGACGATCGGTTGTTCAGGAGAACCGCTGCTTACGTAACTATTACGGGATTTTCAGTGATCTCGTTGAGATCACAATAAAACACAACGTTCTCAGCAATGGCTGAACTGTTTGTTTCGAACCGTCAGGCTTCATAAACAAGGTAATGACGCAGATACACACCAAAAAAAACAGCAATAATAGGAACTTCCGGTCTAGTTCTGCTTTAAGGCTTCCATGTATTTGGCTCCTCTGGTCCGGTTGCTGGAGCACATTAAATGTTGTGTCAAAGTGGCTTGGTTTCCTGTTCCTGCACACACGAATGAGACAACTTCACACATTATGGTATATATGGGAATGAGCAAATAGAGGAGGAGTCGCGGTGAAGAGAAGATCCCTAAAAAGGACAATTCACACGAATAGATAGCAGATGAGCACATCATTCATTCGATAACAAACCGCAGATCAGTCATATCTTGTGATGTTTCTCACTATCACTGTAAAAAATGTCCGTAGATTTTACAGTTAAAAACTGTCAAACCATGACAGAAAAAGACCGTAAACTTAAAGAGACTATAATACAGTTTTTGTAACAGTGAATTACCGTAAATATATGTATTTCCCAAAACAGTAATTTTTGCATATTTTTTTCCTTATATAACAGTATTATTCTCCTGTTAAATAATCTTGCACTGTAGTAATTATGGAAATATCCCGTAATGTTTTTAAGAGCCAAAACTGTATCTTTTGCGGGTTTTTTTTTTTTTTGTAAAAAACACATTTTATTACTGTTAAACTTATTAACCATTGTGTTAATTACGCAAAACCTTCACTCATACAGTACTTTTACGTTAAATATGTGGCAAGGCATAGTTATTTATATGGTAGAATATGGAAAAATTCTCCAACCTTTACCGTGATAGAAGAAACAATTTTACCGTATTATGGTAAAATTCTGGCAACCATAGCTGCCGGTTTTTTACCGTTAAAAATAAGTGGGGTTGTTTTTTTGTTTTTTTAATGAATAAAGTGGTATTTTATGTTAATACAGGCTGTTTATTTCACAGTAAAATACCATCTTATTTCACGGAGAAATGCTTTACTTATACAATATTTTTTTTTTTTTACAGTGTATCTTTACTGCATGGCACTGATTTAATGTCTACATATTTGAGGCCAATCTTGAAAATAAAGCTTTGTAAATCTGTTCCATTACTGTGTCTTTCATCCGTGGGCCAAAGTGATCTGGTGCTCTGTAAATGACAAAACAAGCAAAGTGTTGAAAAGAAAGTTGGACTATGAAACACATGACAACATGGGTGGAGCCTTTCAGAGATGGAGATATTAGCTGGGGTCATTGTGTATTGCGGTCACAAAAGTCAAGATTTGACCACCTGTCGATGAGGTCCCATGGCATGAAAATGTCACTTTAAGAGGTTTTTTAACATTAAGATGAGTTCCCCTAGCCTGCCTATGATCCCCCAGTGGTGAGAATATTTATAATATATATATATATATATATTTTTTAAAAGAGAAAAAAGAAGATGGAAAAGACTGTGGCAGATATGTTTTATTCATTTGTTTTGGTTCCCCCTCTGTGACTCAGTGACTTTGGCAAATTGTTCATGCTTTAGTGAAAGAAAAACAAAGACAACATAAAAGATTAAGGTGGATTTATATGGCAGCGCTTTGGGGGCTAACGTTTATGCAAACGATCCAGATCCAACCTCACAAACAAGTATCTGTCAGTCTGAAACAAGCAATTTACGACAAAGTTTGAGAGAATTTGGCGAGTTCAACCTTTGTGATAACAAGCCTCACGACAAACATGGAATTGTGCGACAGGAATAACAAAAATGGGGTCGAAGAGAGAGAGAGAGAGAGAGAGTGTGTTTTTTTTAGGTTATCTCAACTCCTCTTGTTTGTCAAACAGCAACATATTGTTTTGCTCAGGAATGCACACATTACATTGATGTTTTAACCAGTTCAATTTAGACTAAGACAGGAAGGCTGCGATCTGTGTTGTGAAGTCGTGAGAAAAGAGAAGGGAAAAAAATGCCCCCGAGGTTAGTGCCTGGATTCTTATGGCTTCAATCATGCAAACCATAATTGGTTCAAACTGAGGAGCAATCATTTTACACTTGCAGTCAAATGTGTCTTTGAACAGTGAGGCGTGTGCTGACACAACTGCATTCTTTTCTTTGTGATTGTGCTGTGTGTGTGTGTGTGGGTGTGTGTGTGTGTTTTGTGCGTGTGTGTGGGGGTGTTCTTGTACTTGCAGCATACTGAGGACCAATGAGGGTTTTTAACCAACAAAGTGAGGTCATTTTTACGAAGTGAGGACATTTTGGCCGGTCCTCACTTTGTTTTCATTGAAATCAATTTCGTAGTACTCAATTTGTAAAAAAAAAAAAAAAAAAAAAAAACTAATTTTGGACGACATAGTATAGTATGACGTTTTTGTCAAATTTTGGGTCAATTTTTTTTTCAAATTTTGGACGACATAGTATAGTATGACGTTTCTGGTCAGATTTTGGACCAACAATTTTGGGTACATTGTTTTTTTTCAAATTTTGAACGACATACTATAGTATGATGGTTTGTCAAATTTTGGACCCAAAATTTTGGGTCAAATTTTTTTTTTATTTTGGTTGACATAGTATAGTATGACGTTTTTGTCAAATTTTGGACCAAAAATGCTCTGCTCTGGGGCTCCACCTGCAGACATTTTATGGTACTGCAACCAGTAGTTCTTTGTAGATGTCGTTCATGAAGTAGATATTTGTAATTGTGTTGATTTATAAAGTGGAAATGCTGGTCCTCAGTATGCAGCAAGTACAAGAATGCGTGTGTGTGTGTGTGATTCCGCATACAGTTTGGAAAGTCCCCCAGATCAAACTAACACAATAATGTAGTGTCATGTTTCCATGGAACTTCAACAAAGGAGTCATTGCAGTTCTCACTTTAAAGACAAATCACAGAGGGAATAATAATAAGAAGTAATTACATATAAAGGTATTTAATGAACTCATGTGTGCGCTTACAAACAGGATCAAATGAACAGAACTGTGTGGAACGGCCACTGAAGTTCCACTGAAAAGCTGTGCAACCTCACCAACGCCCACATGGGGTTCCAAGATGCCACCATACAAGCACTGCTATATTTACCATTAAAGGCACTACTATCATGTTTGTTTCGCAGTTCATCAGTCATACACATAGTACTGTTTGGTTTTTAAACCTTGATGTGTTGCTACGCTGTTTGTATATGAAAGATACCATTTCGAGTGTCGTTATCAACTGGCATTGCTAACAGTGGCTAGCCCAAGATATGTTTGAGTCTATTTTTTTCTGACTTCAGAACTGGAACACGATTAACGCGGGGGTGACATCACTGCTAGTTTTTAATTTCCCATGAAATGTAACTCATTGAAAAGTAAAACAAGAAATTTCAACACCTGAATAGCAGCTATCTCATTCCTATCTCCTATATTGAATATATTATATAATACTTCCTTTCCAAACAATTTGGAGATGTCATCACTGTCTGACAGTTGAAGGTCTTTGGATGACTTTGACAGCACAGATGAGCAACAGTGGAATAGTTTTTCCCTGCGGAAGAAGGTTTATAGAATCTCTTAATACATGCAAGTCTTCAGTTCAGGATTATAAACTCTAACTCATAGTTTCAGCCTGCTTATATGGGCTTTGTACCATATATAATCATGGGGTTAGTTGGGTGAAGCAACCGATACATGAGGTTCTCTGGCTTTGGGGAGGTCACATACCTCTGTGCTCATGGTAGTTTGCTCTTGAAGATTCTATTTTTACTGTTTACTGTTTTCTCAGGCATATCTGTAACTGCATCGGCTCAACCCTCTGTTGTACTTTCCATCAGCTTTGTTTCACTTCCTGATTCCTCATTGATGTTGATGCCCCTCTTCCTCATTCAGCGTCAAATCTCTTTTGTGTTAAGGTGAAGTGCATGACATGCAGGTATAAACAAATGCGCCGCACATTTCTCTGTCTTTGTTTCTGAGTATAGCCGTGTTTAGATCTTGCGTGGCTCGGCGGCATTCCTGGACAGCACACAAAAAGTGATTCGTTTTTATCAAGGCAGCAACATTGTGCTAACAGGTTAGAGTATGACTAATAACACAAGACACACCCTCAAAAAGTTTCAGAAGATGATTTGTTTGATGCTTCGTGTCCCCTCCCACCCCTGCAGTGCTGCTGTATACACACATATTTTCGCTCAGCCATTCAGTCATCAGGTCTTCAGACCTGGAAATAACATGATTGGATCACAGACCAAATGGTGCATTTCTGAAATGTCCCAGTACGTCCTGAATGCTTCCTCAGGTCTGATCACAGAAGCCACATGCACCGATGGTTTATATGCATGTGACAGAACACACACACACAGTCCGTCCTCAGGATGGATTAGAGACCACTTCAACTGATTGTGATCTCCATATAATTTCCTTTCTCTAATGTTTTAATCTTTTTTCAGAAAGTGATCATTGGATTGA
The DNA here is from genome assembly GCF_963457635.1 of Microchirus variegatus. Lineage (NCBI taxonomy): Eukaryota > Metazoa > Chordata > Actinopteri > Pleuronectiformes > Soleidae > Microchirus > Microchirus variegatus. Next base: position 31,698,963 of record NC_139806.1, on the reverse strand, counting down.
CTTGATTCACTGTCAATAACACACAGACGCACCCACACAAACACACTGGCAGCAGGGACATAGATCTGTACAATCAGACTCATTAAATATAAATGTTCACCACTTAATTTGGCCATTAGCAACAATAGATGAGCATCTCAGGTTGTACTATTAGCTAAAAATGCTGACATTCTCTATGGACTTTGGTGCTGGAGGATTTACAAATCTCACTTTTCAGCCAATAAAGACTGGCTAACTGCAAGATAATGTGTTGGAAATGTTATTAAGTTATCGTAGACTTAGGCCCTGTCCCAATACCTCCCCGAACCCTACATTTTGCGCGTTCATGTGTAAGGTGGAGCAAGGGGAAATGCGATTTTCCCCTTATAATCAACCCTCATGATATTTTTCAACAAAGATGGCGGCCACATCTACCATGTGCGTGTGAACATTTGCGTTCACACGTAAAAATAAGCATGTTACGATGTCGAATTGTGTTGGAATATGTTGGTTTGATATACATCCAAAGGACCACTGAGCTTTGAACACTAATGACAGAAAATAAGTTACTATTTATGAAAGCAGCAGCAACTCCTTGCCGAACACATTATTTACTCCAGAGATCAGCTGATCGCTAGTTCCGCCGGACTATCGGTGAGACGTACAAACTTCTCAGCTGAGATCTGGAGAAAAACACACCGAGGATGCATGGCAGAAGAGAAGGAAGATAGAGGAGAAGAGGGAGGAAGCTGCTGGAGTGGAAACTCCAGCAAAACAATATGAGAGAGGTTTGGAGTGGTATGAAGACCATCACTGGTGTCATGCCTGGTTCCAGTACCAAAGACGCTACGTTCCAGTGGCCCTCAGGATTACAGACCTGTGGCACTGGTGTCTCACATCATGAAGACCCTGGAGAGGCTCATCCTGGATCAGCTTCGACCCATGGTCTGACCACAACTGGACCCCCTTTCAATTCACCTACCAGCACCACCTTGGAGCTGAGGATGCCATCATCTTCCTGCTCAACAGTATCTACGCCCATCTGGACCAGCTGGCTGTGCAGCACTGTGTGAGGGTCATGTTCTTTGACTTCTCCAGTGCGTAGGTGAGATGCTGACATCGATGCAGGTGGATGCCACACAAGTGTCCTGGATTGTGGATTACCTCACTGGAAGACATCAGTATGTGCGCCTGCAGCACTGTGTCGGACAGGTTGGTCTGCAACACCGGGGCACCACAAGGGACTGTCCATTCCCCCTTCCTCTTCAACCTCTCAGTAGGTGCAGTGAGGCTCTGGTGTGCTAGCAGTTGACCTCCATGATTTGCTCCTCTCAGGTTGTGGAGCTGCTCAATGTTATCTGTACGGCTGTGTTTAGCCTTACATTCCTGTCTCCATGCATGACGCTTGTGTATGTCTGAGGCTGTGAAAAAGCTCGGGAACAATGGCCTCCTGTGTCCCATCCCCCTCTTATCTGTCCTTTACTCCTTTATTGAAAAGGCCTACCCCATGTTTCTATTAATTACATGAAAACAATGATTTTAGCCAAGGATGGGCTGCCCAGTGTTTCTGAAGCCACTTTAACCAGTCTTTAATCTTGGTTATGAAGAGGGAACAATGAAGCTTTTGTGTTGCATTTAAATGACAGTGACACAATACTCAGGCAGTCTTGCATTAACTCATAAAAACATCGAGAATTTTAAAAGCATGATATTATGAAAGTAATAATGCAGTGTGTGTGTGTGTGTGTGTACTAGCAGTGAGGCTGTGTTCTAGGGCTGTCAGTTCTTCTTAACACAAGGTTTGCTGTGGAAATGGAGGTCACAGACAAGGTAGACCATCTTCCTGAGCAAACAATCACAACAACAAAGCATTTTAAATGTGGATTTATTTATTAATACTTATTCAAATTAGTTTTTTTGTTGTTTTTCTAACATAATGCTGTGGTCCATTTTATGTCGTAGATCGGAATTTCTGAGTTATGGGCGCAGATTTCCGACAGAATCTTGGAGCAACCTTACCAACCCCGAAACGGGGTTCCGGGATGGCTGCCACCATACAAACACTTCTACATTAACCATTGAGCACGTCATTTGTATTTGTTTCACTATATACATCTTACTACACTGTTTTTGTGCACAAAATACCATGCAGAGCATTCGATAGCGATCAATCTACCTCAATATTCCGGGCTGGGAAATGAAAATATCAGGGATCATGGAAGTAGACACCTGTAAATGTTTACTCAGTGCTGCTTGAATCAGAACTTATTATCACCATCTGTATCATCAAAACCAAAAATAAGTCGTCCCTCATTAAAAGTTGCTGTTTGACTTAATTTTTTAAGTATCAAATTTCAATTTTCTTTTCTCAAGACAGGACATTCAGATAAAAGGGTTTGGTTATGAAAAAAACAATGTTTGAAGTTAACACCAGGTTTGTTGCAAGTTTACGAATTGAGGAAAATATTTGGTGCAAATAATGCTAGAGTGCAACACAGAATGAAGCACTTCCTGTATTCTGCATAGGAATGTCGCCGGGTGACACAAGATCTAAACACCAATAAACGTATAGGCTTGATCACCATTGTGTAGAGTAATTTGAAAATGATGTGAAATGTAATGGGTATGTGTTTATTTAAAAGTAACACACTACAGTTTTAATACAGCCTCTCCATCATTTTCTGAAGAAGTCAGTCACTTGGAAGCCAGAAAAGTCAGAAAGCACGCTCAAGTTAAAGCAGCTAAAACATTAGTAAAGCCATATAACTAATCAGGTGTCATTTTATTTCATGAGTCATTTTTATTAATTAGGTAACATCTATTTTTCCTGTGTTTCTACTGGCAGCCACGGTTTTACTGAGCTTGATTCTCAGCTGAGGGAGTGTGCAGAATGCAGTCAGCTGTATGTAGACAGCCATACTTCACAGAACCTCAACTATCCTTTTAAGTGGTTCACCATTGCTCTCGCTTATAAAGTTGTAGGACATTGAACTTGACTTTTTTTTAAGATTATTTTATTAATAAGGTGTCTGAGTACCTGAATTCATTCTTTTGATCTTTGTTTTTGCACACCGTACATTTCAAACCCTACAATTTGAAATCAAGGCTTTGAAAACATGTCATCTTAAGCCCTCCACGATATCAGTAAGACATGAAGTAATTTTCTCTCATTTGACACACTTTTGTTATTACTGTTATTATAACAAAACATATATTCACAGGCTGTAAAGGAGACTGAATGTATCCTCATGTTGGAAAATGTCTTTACCATGTTTATGGAAAAATTCATGGAAGGTTTTCATATTTGTGTCGTGACTAATCTACTAACAGATGTGCAATGAAATCATCCTATTGTTGCACTGTCCAGCTTTTCAATCTAAATATCAAGTGACGATAAGATATTCTGGCTAAACAGAGACTAACTGAGTAATTACTTTTGTCTCTGGTGGACACAAAAGAGAGGGAAGAGAAATGTGGCCGCTCCTCTCTGTCTCCTGACTCTGCCACAGTTTCCTCAAACTCACCATCCATCTCCACTGCCACTTCTTCTTCATTCTCCACCTTCATCGGCAGCGCTCGTGGTAATGTACCCACACCCACAACTGCTACACTGTGGCAAAAATGGCTGGTTTTCTGCACACTCCCTCTCATAGCCAACAACAAGAGATAGTCCCGTCATCCTGCCGTGCATGTGGAGTCGGTCTGCCATTTGTTTGTGTTCTGTACTCCTTTTTCCATCCCTTGGGAACCTTTTTTTTTTTTTTAAATATTATTGTTTTTTTTTCATCATTTAATCTTATTTTACTTCTCTTCAAGAAAAGTACAGGTTCCAGCCAGTTTGACAAGAGTAAGCAGTGTGAGTCATGGCTCTCAGAGTCTGCAGAGTCTGGATCACACTTGTGTGTTCCCAGGTCTGCTGTCCCCCCACGCACCATATGAAAACACACAATTTTACAAGGTGACTTTTGCGAGGCTGTGGTTTTGTGTATAGTTTTTGTCACTAAAAGAGTCCAAAACTCTTATGGTTGAATCGTGAAGGTGGGCCCTGTGCAGCTGGTATTCCTTCACACTCAGCTGAGGTTGAATTGATGCAGGGACATAATAAAAGTAAAATGTGTTCTATTGAGGCCGTGTTAACGTCTTGGGAGGTTAAAGCTGATATGTGTGTGAGTATACAAGATGTGTTGGTGTGAATTAGGGGGAGCAGGGCTTGGTTTGTCTGTAACTACTCAGTGGTTTTCTCTTGTTTAGTCTCAGAGGAAGAAGGGGGCACAAGTTCTTTCCCACTTTGTGTTCCAACTTGTGTGCTATTGAGTCTTTGGGCAAGATACCATGGCTGTGGCGAGTATGTGACACATCAGATAAAAAGATTAACGGTGAAACTGTACATGTTCTGTTGTAATGCTTTCTTTGTTATATCTAGCAAAAGAGACAATATTTATACCAGACAATATTTACATTTAAAGGTACAATGTGTAGTATTTATGGGTTTATATAACCCAAAATCCACTTTTTTATATATATTATGTGCTCCTGCATTGTCTAGTCGCTGTATAATAGTTTTTGTTTCATTTTCGTAGTGTTTCAAAAAGTCATGTAAAATAACATGACCGTGGACCGCGGTTGCATAGCCACTGTTAGCAGAGAGACGCCATGTTTCTACGGGAGCCTGTAAGGACAAACGCGAGAGAACAAAACAAGCGTCTCTTTACTTGTAGCGGAAGTCCCGCCTCCTCTCTCTCCGCTTCGTCTGCTACGGCCGCGGTAGCTCGCCCTCTCCCTCGCCTCACGAACCTCATCTGCTGACACGGAGAAAGACGACGAGGACGACATTTGACCAGCTGCGGACACCGTAGCGCTCAGGGAAGGGAGGGGGTGAGCAGAGCAGCAGGTCTTTGTTGTAAATTTCAGCCTCTCCTCTAGATGGCACTATAAACTACTTATTTCCCCTTTAAAAAAACAAAGACTAAGACACTTTGCTATATTTCCGTGTGGCTGTTTTGAGAACATTTGAAAATGTTATTTCACCTTTACAGAAGTTTGAAGTTCTTAGATCAACAACTCCTGTGTGTTGTGAATCATTGATTTTCTAAAGGGACTCTATCAGAATCAGAGCTTTATTGGCCAAATATGAATACACAACGAATTCGGTTCCCACAGTTTTTGTCTCTCTGTCGGTGCAGGGAGTGAGAGGTTTACAAAGCATGTTGAACCTCAGTTTTTATTCCACTTGTCTATCAGAGCATATATAACAAGCAGCAGTGCTGGAATCACAGTGAGCCAGCTGCCATTCTGATCCACTGAGTTACCGAGTCACAGTTTATCCTCATTTGAAAGCAATGATCACCCACCCTCAACCCCACAGTAGACATTTGGTTAATTAATTAGTCCTGTTGCTGCCTGATGTGTACACTCGAGTGGCTGGGGATGGAGGGTGGGGGTTCTATTACGATTTGGAAAAAAAAAAAGACTGCATATCTTTGCAGTTCTGTGTCAGTCCAGTGTGGGTTTAGAGAGAAAATACACTCAGTGTCTCATAATTACACCGTTTGGATATCTTTGACGTAAGATTTAATATACAAATATGTTGCCCACACACAGATTAATTACAAATTGTAATGCTGCAATACAATTCATTATAAGATCTCATATTCAAACAAATGTTGCACAGACATTCAAAAACTGCTCCGGTTAAGACAACCGGAGCAGTTTTTGAATGTCTGTGCAACATTTGTTTGAATATGAGATCTTATAATGTCTTGTCAGTGGTTGTTTGTACACTCTTGGCTGTTGTGAAACTCTCATCATTTGGGTTAAAATAGTTGCTGCTGTTGAAAGCAGCTCAGAAAAGCAGCTGCAGAATAAGAGATGATAAAAACGAACGATGGTACGATGGTTGAAGTGTCCTTAAAATTATTCATAAATAAAATGTTGTAATCTTCCCAAGCTAAATCGAAATGGGCTCATGTTGTGATTAGAACATAAACAAGTTGGGGCCGGTTACCTTTTTTTTATAGATCCAATACTCAATGTATTAGCCTTTCATCATAGACTAAATCAAGTGATTTCATGAGAAACATGACTCTGTTTTCAGCCTTATGAAAATCTGGTCGGTGACGAGAGGTGGCAGAACGGTTTTGTTAACCACCACTGGTGGGCGAGGTGACACACTGAAGTGTATGATTTATGATTGGTATGGATTTATTGCGTAATAAAGAGTTTAAGAGTTAAAAAGACAAATATTTTGAATTTGGATGAAAACTGATTTCAAATATTTTGCATGTTAAATATTATGTACATGAGACCCTAAATTGCATAGTTAGAATACTTTTGTGGATTTGGGTTTCCAAAGGCTTTAAATGCTGGAAAGTCTATTTGTGCAAAAAAAGCAAAACTTTGCTCTATAGAAAGTGGGTAGTAGCAGTTAATTAATATTATTATGATTATTATTATCAATAATAATAATCAGGATTTTTTCTTTGAATTAACTAATTGGCATAAATTGCATCTGTGATTGACATGCTCTTTTACACCCACATTTAGATATGCTCGTGAAGCAGGAAACAGAACCTGAAATAAAGCAGCAATTAATTTGTGTTTCACTGTCAGACCTGTGCAGTCAGCTCCGTTACAGAAAAACGTACAGAAAAGTTCTTAAACTCATAGATCAGCTTTGACTGCTCAGGATACTCAGGATATCTGATGATGTCAACACATACCTGAACATCTAACACATGATAATCATCACTCTTTTTGGTGATACATATGGAAGAATGTCATGGTCGATACTATATATTTTTCTTTCTATTATCTGGATCGCAGACTCATTATAATAATAATAATGCATTCATTTATCTAGTTATCCTGGGATAACAGTCCGTTATCTTGTGATAGCGATATACATTGATGGGTTATTACCACAAGACAACATGGCCCAGTCTCACATGATTCAAGATAAATGAATCTGTCATCTCGAGATAAGATGGCTCATTTTCACATAATGAGAGATTAAATTAATGCATTATCACAATAAGCCATGTTATCTCGGGATTGACAAATTACCTGACGTGTCCCATGGGCAAGAGCCCCAAGAGCTGCTCCTGATTATATAACCATGATCTCAGCGTAAAAAAATATTGACAAATTATAGCAGTGACCATGGACATTCTTCACTTTTGTAGATGTGTTTTTACCACCGCTTTTTAGAAGAAGATCATCCAACATGCTACATTTCAACAAGGTTGTGGAAAAACATTGCCGTCCAGCAACCACAGCTACTTCTCCCTGAATCGTCTCAGGAAACTGATGTTCCTATAGCAACGGCAACAAATGTGGCTTCACATTGAGGAGCCACACTGCAGCACAGATGATCTTCATCAGGGCAAACACTATGTGTTAACCCCAGGTCACCTATGTTGTGTTGTAAGCTGGTGGTCTTGGGTTTTGTGGGAATATTGTTTCTTGGATGGTTCATCACATTTCCAACCTTGTCTCGCAGAAAATACCTTTGACTTAGGTGCTTTCTGGAAATTAGGCATCTGTTGTGGTGTGTGTTTACAGATATATGGCGTGTTTAAATGCATTTAACAGTGCTGCAAAATATTGGACTTTTTGCCCATTTGATATGCCAATGTATATGGATTTTGGAAGACTCTGCTATTGGATGAACTGTCTAGAAGTCAGAACCAAATTATGATTGACAGCATTGCAGAAACATACACATACATACTGAATTTATTTAAGAATGTATGTATAAATAACTGGGCTTGAATTGAGCTTGCCTTGTTTCAAAGACCAACCAGCACCCGCCCCGGTTATTATATGTTGTTTATGATATTTTGCATACTCATGTCACATGGCACATTTTCTCTGTTATACGAAATAAATAAACATACATACACACACATTAAAACCAGTGCTTTAATTGATCTCCATGAGAAAGCACAGAATAGTTTTTTTTCATTGTGGTGAGCGAGACAGTGATTGGATGAAAAAAATGTTACCTTCAGGGAAGCTCAGTGTCTCCATGGAGCAGTGAGCGGGCGTGGACGCTGGGCTTAATGCGTGATGATTGGAGGAAATGTCTGAAAGGTGGAACAACTTTTGGATTGACAGCGTTGTAAAGGCGATCCCATCAATCAATCAATCACATTTTATTGGTAACATTGGTCATTTTGTTGGTAACATCCTCTGACCTTCAACAAGAGTAAGGAAAAACCACCAGGGGAAAAATCCCTTATAACAGGGAAAAAAAAAGAAAAAAAACGTTAACTAGGGTCACTACGTTAACTAGGGTCACTTATTTTTAATGTCCTTTTTGACCCATACTCTGGTTGTTGTTGTTGTTGTTATTGTTCTTTGTTTTTAGCTGTATGCACTTCCAAGGTGAAGTCAAGTAAATCTCGTTGTACAACTTGTATAATGACAATAAAGGCATTCTATTCTATATTCTATCTCAGTCCCATGCAGATTTTGAGGGAAGAAACAAATAGCAGCCTATTGTGTGTTATTTGCTCAGGGATCTAGCCCATTTCCCATTTGTACATATTTTACACTGTAAATAAAAACACTATTTCCTTTAATTGTTTCAGATTTACATAATGCATTTCCTTTGATAGACCAGCAACTGCCACTGCTGTGTGCCACAGGTTTGTTGACATCCTCCTGAGAGATTGACGGTCAGAGACACACCCACACCAGGAGGAGAGAGCTATACTGCAAATGCAAATATGACCCAGGGTCATAACAGACGTCCAGTATTTGTTACTTGTGCAATTGTAACAGTGAGAGCAAAACAAACTGTGTGCAAGCGAATGTACGTGTGTGTGCCTGTGTGTGTTCAAGAGGATTATGTTAGGGCTTCCAGAAGGAAGAAAGATTAATCTGCAGGGCCTCGTTGGTAATTTAGACGTCATGCTCTCTTCCTCTGCTCTCTGCTAAATTGTGTGTGTGTGTGTTCCCCTTTAATCTGGGTCAGTCAGGCAAGTCGCTCTGCTGTATGTCAAAGTGTCTGCATGGTGATTTATTGAGACTGATCAGGGAACAAGAAGCAGAACCACATACAATAGCAGTCATCATCCAGACACACACAGCTGGAATAATATCAGCCAAAGCATGATTTGAAATAAAAATTACAACTAATCATAAGTGATTTTTCATGATTACACTGAAAATGTCAGTCACTCGTTTCCAGCTCTGATTAGGGACATAAAATACAAAATAACAAATGCAAATGAATACATTGGCTGCTCAAAAATGTTAGATAACTCCTTAATGTAATGAGTATAATGACTATTTTTTATTTTTTTTGGTTAAAATGAAGACTGACAACAGTATGAGTCACTCAAAAACATGCTGTTTTATTAGCCATGGATAAATGTATAATTATAAATTATAAGAATGTTTCAAATTAAATTAGTATACATTTGTTTATTTATTTATCTATTTGTATTTGTTTCCCTGTAATCTGTCACAGAATGAGAAATAAGAAAAAGCCAGAATTCTGACTTTTATCTTAGAATTCAGACATTATTCTCAAAGATAAATATCTTTATATTTAATCACAGAATTCTGACTGAAATATTTTTTTTTTATCTCAAGTCTGACTTTTTTTTCTCAAAATTCTGACTTTTCTTTTAATTTTGTTTCCAAACGGTGTTCACATGTGGCCCAATGCAAACTATTGTGATGCATACTTAAAAAGAAACAAAGCTATAGAAACCAAAACAAGTGGTATTGATGCTCTGACAGACGGGACTTCCCGTGTCTGTCTCGTCCCTGTAGACTGAGGAATATTGTTTTCACTGTGACCGGTTTGTGTTCATAGTTGAACTGTTGTTGTTCAAAGACAGGTACGGTGAGTAAGACAGTTAGTCAACACTGCCCTCCACATGCAGACATAACCATTAAATACCTGCTGGTATCACCTGTCGAAAATAAGGCGCTGGATAGACAATACACCTGTGAATCACATGCTGTCATTTAAACACAGTGTCTATGTGATGGTCTTGTTATGATGAGTAAATATTTGATTCAAATGATTTACAGATAAGTGCCTTTTACTCACTGTATCAGTCTGTGTCAGTGTACTGTAGGCCTCTGTGCACCACAGGAGGATCTACACTGGTTGAATTGCATGGATCTGAACTTGGACTGGGACTTATCTCACCCTGTGTCCCAGTTGAGAAATCCGAAAAGAAAATGTATCTCAGACGAGCCATTGTTAGCAGTATGTGTCAATAACAAGTCTCGACATATACACAAACAGCTTAACATACCTCCATAAAAAAAAAAAACAGCACTATGTGTACGACTGATTTACAGTGAGACAAATACAACAGAAGTGCTACTAACTACTAGTAAAATAGTTTTTTGTATGTGGCAGCCATCCTGTAATCCTGTAATTCTAACCTATGTGAGGTTGCTCTGTGTTCCATTAGAAATCCTTGTCTAAGGAACACACTGTGACCTTGGAAATTTCTTTTAAATGTGTGTGTTCTAATTAATTACAATCATGTCATCTGCACTGGTATAACAACAAACCAATGCTTCGTGTGCTACCAAAAGAAAGTGATCTTAATGTCCGATCAGATTTCTTGCTGCAAAAATATCACCGATTGCAGGACAGTGTTGCAGCATCTGAAAACTAAATGGGACATAACGGTGAAGAAGTGGCTTGATGAAATGGTTATGATCTCTGATTGAAGACTTTGTTATAGGCTCATAGAGAGGGAGGTTCTGTATTTGTATAATGCTCCATATTCCTTATGTTCTTGTTCTGCTTTAAAGGTACAATATGTAGTATTTATGGGTTTATATAACCCAAAATCCACTTTTTTATACATATTATGTGCTCCTGCATTGTCTAGTCGCTGTATAATAGTTTTTGTTACATTTTCGTAGTGTTTTAAAAAGTCATGTAAAATAACATGACCGCGGACCGCGGTTGCATAGCCACTGTTAGCAGCGAGACACCATTTTTCTACCGGAGCCTGTAAGGACAAACGCGAGAGAACAAAACAAGCGTCTCTTTACTTGTAGCGGAAGTCCCGCCTCCTCTCTCTCCGCTTCGTCTGCTACGGCCGCGGTAGCTCCGCCCTCTCCCTCGCCTCACGAACCACATCTGCTGACATGGAGAAAGACGACGAGGACGACATTTGACCAGCTGCGGCTACCGTAGCGCTCAAGGAAGGGAGGGGGTGAGCAGAGCAGCAGGTCTTTGTTGTAAATTTCAGCCTCTCCTCTAGATGGCACTATAAACTACTTATTTCCCCTTTAAATGAATAAAAAGAGAATTAAAAACATGTATATTTTCCTCTTTTAAGCACAACATTTTCTTATAAAAGACTTTTCGAGTTCCCGTTGGGTCTCTCTATAATAATTGTAAGGTCCTGACCTTACTATGTAAAGTGCCTAATAAAATTGAATTAAATTTAATTGAATTTAAAATCAGCTATGGTATCGTTCGAAAGGGAATGTTATCCCTGGGATATAGTGTATATAGTTTATATATATATATAGTATAGAATCTTTGACAAAAGAAGAAAACCCCTGGGCATTATGTTTATGAGCATCCTCACAACTATAGAGAGATGTGGTTTTCTGTCGCATCATTGAAAACAGAGGTCGAGCTCAGGCTGATGACTTTCATCCAGGGGCCCGTGGTTAGACTCCCGGTTAGATCCAAGCTTGATATTGACTTAATTTCATTTACATATGCAGTTTTTTTTAGTTGCAGTTTGGATTGAGGCAACAACACTGCTTGGTTAGTTTTTTACGAAAAAGATCATGTTTTCGGTTAAAAAAAAAAAAACCCTTTTACAATTTTAACCATGTGTTAGCCAAACTCTCTGCCAGACCCTCTCCCAAGGGAATCATTGAAGTGGTTTTATGAGAGCTGAAAATAACATCGTCGACAACGGACACCTGGGGTGCATCAGCATTTCTTTTTTCACCAAGTATAAATCCTTAGCAGATGTGTTACAGTGCAAGTATTTATTGTGTTTGCTTTGACTATTTGTAAGACAGTGAACACGTTTCAGTGTTCCAAGGTCCAAAAAACACCACACGTGTACACATACAGGATGTACAAAAAAAACACTATTTTTATTTCCTGCAAACCATGTGAAATGTCCCATTTCTACATTTTATACAGGAAAATACATTTGTGGGTGTTATATTTTGGAAATGCTTTCACACGCGCACACATCATTTCTTCAGTGATGTAATTCGCCTGCATTTGAGGCAAAATTGTTTAATTTATTGCCAGTAAATTGGGCCCACATCACTGAAAAAAGTCCATCAGACACATGATATCACATACTTTTCCACAGTCAGCTCATTAGTCCTCAGCGCGAGTTCTTCTCTTTTAGTCTCCACTAGAACATTTCCCCCCGTTATGCTCGAGTGGCTTTTTCCTCTGCTTCTCTGTCCAACTCGGAGCAGCCTCTGTGCTCCAGGTCCTTTCTGCACAGCTGTTAATTGTGTGATTTGACTTGTTGCTTTTTGTTCAGCTCTAAATGAAGCATTTTTTTTGTCAGAAAATCATGGTGTGTATAGTGTGAACTACTGGGGAGGATCTTTTCTCTTGACCAGACTGTATCTATATGAACCCAAGATAGAAGCTTATATTTCAATGACAACCTTAATTGAAACATTTAGTTGTTTTAAAAGCTTTTAATCATGTTTTGATCACTTCCATACTGTTCAACAATATGATAGCAAGAAAAGCGAAATAATATGTTAATATAAGACCAAATTCAATTTTTCAAACACCAATTTTTATTTTATTTTTTTAATTTAAATGTATTTTTTTGGCTGATTTCTCTCTTTTTTTTATTTACAATTATGTATGGTCTTACCTTTACTTGTATATGAAGTCCATGCACGTATCCTTCTCAAAGAAAAGCTCTGTCACTGTTAAAAAACGCCCTCTGCGTAGAAGAAGAGCATGCAGCGACGTGCACCGGTTACTTATTGTGCCTATGGGGCACAGCGCTGCCCCCTATCAGTGCGGCACAATACTTTCTGCCTCACCCTGTGCATTTTCACTGCGCATTCATGGCCAATCAGAAAAGTGACCTAAATAGGTCACACACATGCACTAAATATTTTAGACAGACTGTGGAACAATGGGCATGCACCAACTGCCTGCGCCAGTCAGTGTGTGTGGCACAGCGCTGTCAGAGGTGACACCTCGCTCTTCTCCCACGTGTTTTTGAACATTTCGTGTAAAAGTTATTATGCAACATTCTGGAGGACACATATTCTCTAGCGCCTTAACCATCACAACTAAATGCCTTACCTAAAACCTTAACCTAAACCCAATTCTGACACTAAGCCTAAAACCAGGTCTTAACCCCAAAACAACATGTCCTCAACAAGGTTTACAGTGTTTTGGTTCGCACAAACATACAGTTAACATAAAGTACACCTACAAGAGCACCACATAATGTGACTGTGGAAAAAGATTGAGGTCCCAAGAGTAATACGTGGAACACACAGGTTTATGCACGTATTCTGCGTTGATTTCATTCATTTGGACAGTCCAACAACGCTCTATACCTCAACTTCACCATAATCAGTTCATGCCTAACCCTAACCTTAAAGGTCACATAGAGTGGTCCTGTTGCACATAAATGTTAGTTATGGAGGTCTACTTACATATATTAACTTGTTTTTATGGTCAAAAACCTGCTAGTTGCTGTAAAATAGCTGATAGAAATCCTCTTTTCTGACAGTGTTTTTCAGCCGCGAGATTTCAGAGTGAACTTTCACCCCCAGAAGACAGAGTCTTGTGATTGGCCAGTACTATCCAGCACATCCGTTCTCAGAAGCGCAGCGCCCCCCTCTGGAACGGCGGATGCACTGCTCCTCATTATCAAACCATTGTTTTAACAGTGTTTAAAAATAGCTTCGTCACGACTCCCCGCCGCAGTCCCTTTTATGACTTTAAACCGGAGTCAGACCCAGAGTCAGAAGACACTGTTGCTCGTGCAACACCTCCACAACGGACGTTATTTTTCTTCTGCGGTTCAATGTACGTAACCGGATGTGCCCGGACTAGTGCCCGGAGCAGGACGATCGGTTGTTCAGGAGAACCGCTGCTTACATAACTATTACGGGATTTTCAGTGATCTAGTTGAGCCCCAAGATGACAATAAAACACAACGTTCTCAGCAATGGCTGAACTGTTTGTTTCGAACCGTCAGGCTTCATAAACAAGGTAATGATGCAGATACACAACAAAAAAAACAGCGATAATAGGAACTTCCGGTCTAGTTCCGCTTTAAACTAACCACAATTCAATAGCTCTAAACTTAACCAGTTCATCAGAAATGTCGGTTCTGCCTCATTATGACCAGGTTTTGGTCTCCATGAGGACTACTTGGTCCTGACAAGGTCCTAACGAGGTAAGACATACAAGTACACAGAGAAACCCATACACAGACACACACATTTTAATGATTACCAGTTTCCTTCGGGGCAGCCTGTTATCTGCAGCGCTGTGGCAAAAGTGTGGGCCTTAGCTGCACGAGAGCCGGAAAACACTCATCACCTCTGACCCTGTGATTCTTTATCTGTCCCGACACAGAGCTGGTGTAAAAATATTTCCACCTAGGAGAGAAAACAAGATTGTAAAAGAGTGAGCCGCTGGGCCACGGGATGGGTTAAGTTATTCTTCTAGCCTAAGACAACAATACCGCAGTGCATCGCACGAGGAAGACGTGTTGCCAGAATTCAGAGGGAAGACTGTGTGTGTGTGTGTGTGTGTGTGTGTGTGTGTGTGTGTGTGTAAGCGTAGCATGGTGTTAGATGAAATTTGGTGTGAGACCAAGAGGAGACGGAAGGAGAGAGGAAAAAGTCACAGCGCATCATGGAGTATTGATGCAGACTGTTCCTGACAGTGCAGTGAGGACAAAATGCTATCAGCTCTGCAGGCGGATGGAGGGAGGGAGGTTATTTCATCCGTCATGTAGACAGAAATGTCAAGAAGGAAAAAAGACGTGGGGAGGAAGTTTCAGATAAGTGCCATGTTACTGACATATGAGAGGAAGAAGGTCAGAAAAGACAGAGGAGAAACAAAGACACAGGTAGACATACATCCACTGAGTTTAATGTTACTATTTCATTGTTTTTGTACGCACAGTTCCTTGAATTTTTTTATACTAAAGCTCTCACTACACCCGCACAAAACATTTTAGTCTTGTGTCACCACTGGCAGACATTTTTCCTGAGGATATTATTGCCTGCTCTGTTGCAGGTTCATGTCGTAGGCGACACCTCGAGCACCATCACTTGCATGAAAGAATGGAGAGAGAGCTAATAGAATAGAGCTTCGGTTGCTGATATCGCGTAACCAAGATAACGCCCTGTGGCAGGATGTGCATACGAGACAACACATAAGTCAACACATAAGCAATGTGTCAGACAACTTGTCTCTTGTCTCAACTGTCGTCTGCTGTGTTCGGGACCGTATCTATGTTCCCCGGGTCCTATGTTCCCCGCTTTGTATGTGACCCGGGAACATAGGACCCTTTCTCTAACCCTAACCCTAACCCTAACCCTACCCTTTTTCCAAAAAAGGGTCCCATGTTCCCCTGTCACATACAAAGTGGGGAACATAGGACCTTTTTTGGGAAAAACGGGGAACATAGGACCCGGGGAACATAGGTACGACCCACTGTGTTCATCATAAAAGTGAAGATGGTGGATTGCAGAGGTGAGACCAAGTCATTGTTTTGTAAGTCACAAGTAAGTCTCAAGTCTTTGCCCTCAAGTCTCAAGTCAAGCCGCAAGTGCAAGTCATGTAAGTCCACACCTCTGGTCAATACATATATATATATAGGCTACAAGTGATCAGAAGAAGATGGAGCGATGTGAAACCATATGCAACAAATTTCCTAGGAAAATCATGGCCTCAGACTAGATTTACCAAGCGCTCATCAGCACAGCAACATTACACTGCCTGTTGCTAATGCTAAGGATATGCTACGTTTTGCTGATATGACAATGCTATCTTAGCCAGGAAACTACCGAGTTCAATGTTTGTCACAAAGCCAGATTGCCAGATTCCATCCAGACTTTTGTAAACCTTCAGTGACTCTTTGGATTAAGATGAAGGGAAGTTAATCAGGAAGCCGAAGAAGTCAGGATACTGGAGGTCTGAAACAATGTCATCTCTGCCAGTTTCCAAACTTGTCAAGTTTTATGATTCATATCTTACGTTAGTGGATTTAGAGTACGCGGTTAACTCTGATGGGTTGAATCCAGCTTTGGTCAGGTTGCTTTTTGCAGAAACCTTGTCTGCTATGATGACACTGTGATATTGGATCTGATGACATGTAGACTTCAATATGTGTGCTTAAAAAACATGTGATTAATGAAGAAAAACTGTTGTACTATAGTTGCCCTTAGCACGTTAGTCTTGTGTTGTTGAGGGTGTGAATAGTGTGCTGTGGTGTGACATACTCTGTTCATACCTGCTGGTCATTTGTCATAGTCAGACAGTGACTGACATTGTTTCAGTGAGCACAAACAAACCGATTCCTCCTTATGATCGTTATAAAGCGATTGAGGGAGACTCCTGTGACACTGTGTTATGACATGTGCAGCTCTGTTCCTGCCTACTCGACAGTAGGAGTGTGGGAACCTGGAAACCGTGGCAGTTCAGTGCTTCTGTCAGTGGAACAAAAAACAGGACATTGTTATTTCAATCACTTTGGCACAAAGACCACACCGTGTTTGACGTCTGCAAAGCTGATACGTGGCTCCGGTGTTTCACACTTATTGTTTGGCTGGATTTTAGGCCAGTACGGGGAATAAGGAATACATTATTGTTAATTAATCAAATAAACGAATCTAACAACAATGTGGAAACACATGCATGTTACCACAGTTACCAATTAATTTACATCAGAATATGAGTCACTTTGATAGATATGAATGGGCCCATGATGAACACATGGGTTTAATATCAGTTTGGGGTTTTTGAATTGGACAGTGCTGCTCTCGCTCTGGTCTACCGCAAACGAACCATGGCCACAGTCATGTCGGAAGTCTACAAAGATCCAGTCTCTCATGTGGTCTTGATCTTGCTGTTTTCATCTGCATCTGAGCTGAAAAGACAGTGTTCACAGCAGATTTACAGAGCCACTGGCACAAGTTCAATTGAACCGCATCATCTATCTACTATACATTTAGCGACAAGATCCTGCTTCTACCAAAGCGGCCTGCTGATGGATGACAGATGAGGTCCACTTACAGTGCGCTGCTGGGTGCTTGATTCAACCTGTCAGAGTTAACTGCACATTTTGAATTCGTTGAGATCCACCAACTACTAACCTGCCCTAACCCTATATCACAAAACGTTGACTGAGTGAATATATCTGACCCTTATAAAGTCCCAGCTTGTTTTTTTGACTTTACCAAACAGCCGGAGAGGACATTATTCTGAACCTGTATCCTGCCATCTTCAACTTCCTTATTAACTTCCCTTCATCTTACTCCAGAGAGTCACTGAACGTTTACAAGAGCCTTGAAAGGGATGCGAAGTATTGTTTTTAGAAGCTCTGTGTGTCTGTCTGTTTGTGCTTCCGCACTTGCACTTGCCAATATGACCAACAGAGGCCGACAGGCTTGTTGGGTGAATGGGGTGAAGTGCAGGAGAGTCTATTTTGTCAGGAGAGACTATGTTTGTATTTTGTCAGGAGGGACTATGTTTTGTATTTTGTCAGGAGAGACTATTTTGTCATTAAAAAACATTGCAAACTTCAGTTTGGAATGTTTTTGCTGCCAGGAATGTTTTTAGTAAGTACATTATTTATTAGAACCTCATACAACAAACATGGGCAATATGGCTCTGGATCTGCATCAGGCCCACAAACCGGTTTTATACGGCCTACGACCACCTCATGGGTTTGTAAAGTTAGCATTTGTGATGACAGAGTTGGTTCAAAGTCTGGTAAGGGGAGACATATGAAGAGACAGTGATCTGTGGAGCGTTATATACAAAGTTACTGCCAGCAAAGATCTAACATTTCAGTTTCACACCTTCACATTTATAGCATTTACAGCCAGACTCTTATTTTAAAATAGTCAAAGAAACGTGAAGTTACATGTCACAAAAAATGTTTGATTGCATATAAAGATGGCCTTTCACCTGCTTCATTTATGTCAGTGTGAGTTAAACACATAAGATAAGATAAGTCCTTCATTAGTCCCGCAGTAGGGAAGTTTACATTGTCACAGCAGCAATGACAACATGATTGTCTGCCTTGTAAATGGCAGTATTTCCTTCCTGCTCTCTCTCTCTCTGTCTCGCTATCTCACCCTTGCTATTCCAGTATAGCTAATTACTGTATCACTGACTCCATTATCAGTGTTTGGACAGTGTTGTTAGACATCACAGAGTGACACAGAGGACCTGCGTCACCATTGATTTTCACCTGAAGGACAGACGGCGTGACTGCAGGGTGTCTGCCCATAAAGAGTTTTTTAAATAATGATAATAACAATTGTCGCTTTGAATCTGTCCCAGGTGGCTCAGCTGGCCTGAGTAACCACAGATGCTCAACACGTTTCTGCTCTGTCTCTATGCTTGTTAAGGACACCTCCAAAGGTAAAGTGCTTTGCATTTGAGGAGGGGATTTAATTCTGAATTCTAAAATAGATTGTTAGCCAGTGCACAGATGCCAAAAACAGGTGTTATATGATCCTACTTGCTCTCTGGACTAACTGCAAGAGATAGAGGGCAGCCTGGCTAACACCAACATAGCATTACAATAATACAGTTATTAGTAGTAGAAATTAAAGCATGAATGACCCTCTCAAAATCATTAAAAGGAAGGAAAGGCTTCACAAGAGCAAGAGAATCCCAAGCCACTGGGACATTGGGGATACCACTTTGGTCCAAACAACATGACCTTGGTCTGTTCCTCAGTAAAACTCATAAAGTTCCAGTTCCATCCAAGCTTTAATGTTTGCTAAGCAGTCGAACATGCGCTGTACACAATATGGGTCGGAAACCTTTGGGGGCCTCCACGTGGGAGAGGAGCAGATGATGACCTAAAGTAACCAAGACTGACAGAAACACTTCTTTCAGACAGATAACACCGGAACCGCTCTAAAGCAGTTCCCCTGATGACCGTGTTATTCTCCAGGCGGGAGAGGAGGATGTCGTGGTCTGACGCGTCAAATGCAGCTGAAAAGATTAGGAGAATAAGAACAGTGTTTCCAATATCAGTTGTTAAAAAACAGGCAATTAAAAACTACGAATCAGTGCTTAAACCAGAATGGAAGACCTCAAGGATACTGTTAATGTTTTATCTTCCAATATTTTGGAGATAAAAGGGAGATAAGAAATTGGTCTAACGTTGTTTAAAATATAAGTATTCAGGTTAGGAAGACAGTTAAAACACAACATAATATAATATAATATATAGTAAAAGGATTTGAAAGTCATTTCCCTCTTTTTACCTTTTATGTTGCTTTATTGAACATTTCTTACTTGCCCACTAAGCAATCAAACCTCTGCTAGAGTTTTAATACATTTTTTGCATCCACATTTGAAACCTAACTGTGTTAGGTTGTGTACACACAACGTACTCAAGAACATCAAAACAAATGCTCAGCTTACAGAAATGTGTAATAGCACTGGTGGTGATGAAGTTTTATTTTGGTAAACAACACTATCATTAATTTGTTCAGAAAATGGAAATATTCTGGCAAGGTGGGGCCACAGGTTGGCACATTCCCGGGATGGACCTGCTGTGTCTTCATCTATTGTTTCAACTAAATCTGACCATGGAATTTTTTTTTATTATTATTATATTTTTTTTTTAATAAGAAGAAGTAACTTGCGGTTATGGATAGACATGTAGAGGAGTAAAAAGTACAATATTTGCCTCTCAAATGTACTTAAGTACAGTCATGAGTACTCCCTAAAAATGATACTTGAGTAAAGCACAGACCCCTCAAAATTGTTCTAAGTACTGTACTCAAGTAAATGTACTGTAACCGGTAGATAACGAATGGATGATTTGAATCATTAAAGCGGAACTAGACCGAAAGTTCCTATTATCGCTGTTTTTTTTTGGTGTGTTTCTGCGTCATTACCTTGTTTATGAAGCCCTGACGGTTCGAAACAAACAGTTCAGCCATTGCTGAGAACGTTGTGTTTTATTGTAATCTCAGGGCTCAACGAGATCACTGAAAATCCCGTAATAGTTACGTAAGCAGCGGTTCTCCTGAACAACCGATCGTCCTGCTCTGGGCGGTAGTCCGTGCACATCCGGTTGCGTACATTGAACCGCAGAAGAAGAATAACGTCCGTTGTGGAGGTGTTTCACGAGCGACAGTGTCTTCTGACTCTGGGTCTGACTCCGGTTTAAAGTCAAAAATGGGACTGCGGCGGGGAGTCGTGACAAAGCTATTTTTAAACACTGTTAAAACAATGTTTTGATAATGAGGAGCAGTGCATCTGTTGTTCCAGAGGGGGGCGCTGCGCTTCTGAGAACGGATGTGCTGGATAGTTCTGGCCAATCACAAGACTCTGTCTTCTGGGGGTGAAAGTTCACTCTGAAATCTCGCATCAGAAAAACACTGTCAGAAAAGAGGATTTCTATCAGCTAGGTTACAGCAACTAGGAGGTTTTTGACCATAAAAACAAGTTAATATATGTAAGTAGACCTCCATAACTAACATATATGTGCAACAGGACCACTCTATGTGACCTTTAAAGTGCTTTGTATGTGAGGGTTGAGGATTTCCTTCAGCAACTGTGCTTGGTTTGTTCATGTCTCTATATTCTATATAAACTTTCTGGGTGTAATCAGCAATCAGAACCTGACTATTGCAAAACATGAAGCACTTACTCACACTCAGCAGTCTATTGTTCTCTGTGTCACATTTTGGCAGTGACTTCTGTGTTACCGAGTGACAAGGTTGCCCATTTCCCTGGCACTACCAGTGGCACTTGTGCAGCGCCACAGCAGGCCCCTAAACACCGAAACCCAACCTTTGTGTTTTCCGAGCCCCCGTGTGACAGGAATGAAGAGAGAACAATGGTGTGTATTGTGGTTCACTACAATGCCGCTCTAATGTGCTTTGACAACGCACAAGCGGTGCAAGTGATGGCAAAGCATGTGGGCCGCACCCCCGAGATTAATAATGATAGGTGTGTAATTGTGATATTACCCACACTGTCTTCCATGGTAATGGGCTGAGCGCACAACAGAGCTGACAGAAGGGAAAAGTGCACATACCTGGATTGCTTCTGAGTTTACAAAACATCCCGCACAAATCACAGGTCAGAGACACCTGAGAGATTTGACGAGGCACAAGCAATACTTATCTGACAAGTCAGGAGCCTTAAAGATAAGACCGATCTGTGTTTCAACATATGAGTCTGATGAACCAGACACACACACACACACACAGAGAGAGAGAGCGGACAAGACCACCCACAGCTCAACCTGCTCATTATCTCCAGCTCACCGACACTTATATGCAGCCAGAAGAACCAAGAACTGCAGAGAGGTGCTACCACAGGGATTGGGGCAAAACATATCCTTTAAACGTGTCCTAATTGTTAAAAAAGGTAGCAAAATGGGACCATTGTTTTATTGGACCCTCAAATTTAACCCCAGCCACAGGGGGTCACTGCCAGTTCACCCCTTATTCCAGCCCCAGCCCCAAGCCCAGATAAATAGATAGGGTTGCATCAGGAAGGGCTTTCGGCGTAAAAATCTCTGCCAAATCAAATATGTGGATAATTTGCCATGGCGACTCCTAGAGGGAGAAGCTGGAAGACAAAAAAAAGCATAATATTTAAAGTACACTGTCAGAAATAAGGGTACATTACGAGTCAATGTATGTACCTCATGGTACAATTTGGGCAAATATAAGCCCTTTTGGATAATTACTGTTCCTGTACATGTACCTTTTTCATGGCCCAAAAGGTACACATGGTATAAGTAGGTTTAAGGTATACATGTTCCCAAGCAGTAAAAAGTTCTTATATGTGTACCTTATAAGTTTCAAAGCAGTAAAGGGTACATAATCAATATACAATATCAGGAGACAGTGTCTGCATACACACTGGACAAGTTGAGACGTTCCTTTATCCATGGCTCTCACAGGACAGTCAACTAAGAAGACAAAGAAATTAGCAGAATCACACGGAAACATGACCAATGTCGAAGCACACAGATTCAGATTTAAAGGTGCATTATGTAATAAATCTAAAGCAACTGGCCATAAAATCCTCCTAATATGTCACAGAGACTCAGGAATAATGTTCATATAACAAACTGAACTCACCAACAACAACAGTACAGACAAAATATTTACATTAAAAAACATATTTGCAGACTGCAAATCATGTTTATGTTTTGAAATCATGTTTTGGCATGTGGCGCCACCTACCGCCGTCTACCAATCATTGCAGTCAGTAGAGTCTCAGCTGCCGAGCAACCACGGGTTGCCAGTTACGTCAGAAAACGAAACCTAAAAGACCTCAGTATTTTGAATTTGAATGTAGTAACCGTTTTTTGGCCACATAACTTGATATTTAGTGGTGAGTTTGAAACCTCTGATTTAAACAGGTCTGAAGAGTCTTAAATTTGATTTGGACAATCATGTGGTAGAAAAAAAGGTATTTCCCAATATTTAATAAAATTGCTCAGGAAGATTGCTCATCCAAAATACCACAAAAAACATATTGAACTCACAGGACGAGTTTATTTTACTACTCTTTGCTGCATGATATTCCATCATTATCGACAGACTGTAAGCCAAAAGCATCTGTTTGTGTTTGATCCACCGCATCTGTGTCAAATACTCTAACAGGCACAAAATGTGGTGTAACAGCAGCAGGGCCTGTCAGTGGCACCATGCTGATGTAAGAGGGTGCACATTTCCTCTTGACATTTCTAGGACTAGTGTACAGGAATCAGCAGGTAGAAATTCAAATTAATTTACAAGATTCAGCACAAATCTGTTGATTGTGAAAACAATCCGATATAATTGGTGGAACTGTTTAAACGTGTGTTTAAACATGCACCTGTTTGCTGTTATGTGGATGAACCTATCACACATTTATAAGATTTATAGGTAATTTTTCATGAATCTCATTCTTATGCTGCGTTGAGATTTTGCGCCGCTTGGCCAACGCAGAATGTGCATCTTGCTCCTGTGCATTGACTTTGTATGTTCACCGCGTCTGCATTTGCATGTAATATTCTCATAAAAATAATTGTTTTCATTCATATGATAACATCTGAACAGAGGAAATATATTTTGTCATGCTTATGGAAGATGGTGATAGCCCGAAGCAAGTACAGTTCTATACTGTGTCGGGCTCGGACACAACGTGCAAGGTCTCGGGTCGGGCTTGATTTTTTTTGGGCACGATCTAAGCTCTATTCATAATAGCATAAGCATATGGTGTGCGAATATCATCCATCCCCTGAAAGGTTTGAAACCGCTCACAACCCGCGATACCTTGACAGTTTCGGTTACGATACTGAGCGGCAAGAGAGGCGTCAATGGTTCTAGGAATTCAGCCAAGCACATGAGCAGAACGGATGGAGTTTCTGGTTCATGTCGGGTAATGACACGATTGATCACATTGAGTTGTTTGACTTTTGTTCTCGACTTATTTACCGTATTATTATTACTGTATAAAGCATTATGAGTATTAAGCATTAATAATCCACAAATCATATTGCATAAAGCATTAATTAAGCTTGGGATGCATAAAATATTACTATAAATAAATATATTGGGTGTGTGGTGTTAACCAGCCATACATTAGCCTCGCATGCCACGATGTTTCTCAAAAGTTGGCATCCCTGGTGTTGTCTGTGGCTATGTCCACTGCAGCCTCACGGTTCTGCTCTCAGCTAACGGGAGTGCAACCTGTCAAATGTTATGCTGTTGTAGACCATACACAGATTTCCTCTCAAATGACAAAGCTTGAGCAAATGCAGAGTCGCAGCACTTTGTTGTGGAGATGACAAGAGAAAGACCGATCATCGCACACTTATTCTGTCTGCCTGCGTGTCTGTTCGTCTGCTGGCTCTACTCCTTGATTTTTTTTCTTTCTCTTTCACTGACACACACAGGCGCACACACACACCCTGGTACAGCACCATGCCTGCCAGGATGACTTTTTTGTTCTGTGATTTATGCCATCACTCCACCCTATCATTACCTCTGACTGTAATAGGCACCTCTGTTTCCAATCAACTTTCTACTTTCTGTTGGGGGAAAGTAAACTGTTTTTGCAGCAGACTCATTTTATTCTTCACACATACAGTGTCACCCTGGCTATACCGTCTACATTCTTCACAAAGCACATTTGCTGCTGATGAAGCTCTTTGCATTGTTGCCAGAATGTCGTCAAAATGTTAAGAGGGGGTTGTTGATGGAGTGCTTTAGGTTGGATGGTAGGTGGTCTGTCTATACTCAGACTCCTGATATCCAAAGAACAACAGAGGAAGAAGAAATGTATAGTCAAACTTGAATTGTTCTGTAATGTTTTTACTATTGCCGCTGTCTTTGTGAATCATGTTCCAGTCCTGTGTTTTTGCCATTCGACTTTCTGCTATTGTCAACTGTTTACTTAGGTAAATGGTTGCATCTCTCTGCAGAGGTGAGGGAGTCAGGTTACTATTGAAATCCATGATACCTTGCATTAACTATTGGTGCGACTTCCATCGCATTGGAAGCGAGGTATCTGGACCCTACTCACTGAAAGCGGCGATTGTGGAATTTAACACGTGGGAACATTGACCTGTCACATCTGGAAAAGGATGATTATTCCATCTTCTTCTACAGTGTGAAAGTAACACTTGAGTGTCAACCACGCATTCTGATTCAGACAAGATATCAGGATTTGTGTTAAATTAAACTGCTAAAAAACAGAGCCGAATGGATTGCTTTTAAGATACTTGAATACACTTTCAGTTTCAGTTTTCACTCTTCTCTCAGGCCTGCGATCCAACACCAACGAATATTAATAGGCATGTTGTGTTTTGGGATCATTGCGTAGTTCTATACAAAGAAGGAATAACTGTCTTGGCAAGCCATACATGCTGTGACAAGTGTGTCACTTATTGTGAAACTAGCTGACAATTTTTGACACAACACCAATATACTGCAAAACAACAACAAGTTCAACACAACAACCTTCATCAGGCTGTGAACATGCCTGTCTTGATGTTGCCTCGGTTCTCCTTGGTGTATAAGTATATTCAATCAAATGTCCTTCAACTTAACTCATCGCAGCCTCCAGGAGCTTCTTCACGATGCTATTTCTGCACTGTAAACAGGAAGTTATTAATTGTGTATGAAGGCAGAAGGAGGCAACGGCAACATTGTACTAGCTGTTGTTTCAGCAGTTTGATGAGATACATAAGTCTTCCACACCTGTCCACCATGCACTGCTGCTGTATACAAACAAAAGCACTGCAAATGTAAGTTGCCAGGTGTGATAAACTATGTTTGAGATGGTTATTTAATCATATCCCTGGACATCTGTACTTATTAAAACACATAGCAACATTCAACATAGTACTTGACAGTGTATTGTTTGTCCAAGTGACACAAAATTCACACCTAGAACAAGACAAAATCACTTTCTCCCAAACCCTTGAGCCCTTTTTCCCAATGAAGGCTTTATTTACAATACAGTAGAAGAGTGATTTCTCCTGTCAGTGCAGCTCTGTAGAGAATGCTGGGGTGAACTGCTGTTACCTCCGATACACGGTTCCATATCCATATCACACTTCCAGGGGATGATTGTAATGGATCTTTTTTAAGGTAAGGTGAATGGTTGGAGGTATTGTCTGAGCTCAGTGTCAGTGAATTATGTGCTAGCAAACAGCAGGCTGGGTTTCACAAAGCAAGGAAGTGGTTTGGAGCTAACCGGCAAAAAGGCTGGCCACTTCATCTGTGTGTAAGCCAACAAAAAACAAAAGGACAAAGGTATTAAATAAATAGATTGTATTTCTTTTTAATTAAAAATAATAAGTATGCACCAGTAGTTGTGTTTCCATCACAATTGTTCCCAAAACATAATAATATTTCTAAAATTTCGTACAATTGCTAGTTGCAGGTGTTTCCATTGAAGTGTGTTTTGCATATGAGCCACAATTCTATAATTCTAGTCGTGTCACATTCCGTTTTTCTTATAAATTCCATTCAAAAAAGTAATTTAATAAAGGGAGCCACTGGTTTCGTCTCAGAGAGAGACTTGGGTGGAACTTAACGTTAATAACACTTAGAAGCTAGGTAGGGTCGTTTTGTAGTGCGACTTTATTTTTAAAGTTGCATACACCTCAAAATGATCACTTTTTATAGGAAGTGTGACACCAACCGACCGACTCCTCCTCGTTCCTTGTCTCATCGTGCTCTTCAGGAGCAAGTGGAGAGAGCACTTGCTCCTGAAGAGCACGATGAGACACCTCACTACAGCTGGTGCGTCTCAGCTCAGCTGAAAAAAGCTTGTCAGTTACTTCATCCGTACATACCAACAGCTCTGCAAAGTGGATGACAACATTAGGGATGCCGTCAAGCTGCAGAAGGAGTCCTACCTGGCCTTTGATGAACTTAAACAACTATCAACATTGCAAGGACCGACATTTTGTAAAACTGAAATTTTTCATACAGTACAGATGAACACAATAGCAAAGCTTTACTCTAGGAGCTGCAGCTGTGCAAGCAACACAGAGTTCTGAGGCAAAGTGAATTCAACAGTGCATTTCCAAACGTGTTCTCCACGTGTGCTTGCTCGAAAGAAAAAAAACAAACTCGGAGGCCATATGTCTGCACTCGAGTGAAGTTCAATTCCATTAAACCACTGACTCTGTCCCATTGCTTGCAGAGTGCCAGAGTGAACGCTGAGATTAAGCTGTTGCTACTGGAAAGCGAAAAAAATCAATAAGTGATCAATACAGTCATATTTTCCTCTTCAGCCCTTTTCTCCGAGTGCTGCTGTCTTACAACATTTTGAAAAGGCTCACAAGTTTGATCATGTGTGATTCATAAATCGTTATTCATCAGTAAGCCACCAAATCCTACACCTGATCAGTCTTAGATAAAGGCAGTGGCTGAAAATGATCATCATCATTACGTTCAAAGATAACAACATTTTACATTTTGCGTGCAATAAATAATTTATAAATTGGGCCTGGGAGCTGTGTGCATGGACATTGCATTAGTGTGATCTAATAGCAATTATACACAGTCACACACTGCGAGTCCTCAGAGGTTTCAAGATTTCAGACTTGCATACACCTGGTCTGAGTTGGCGTGAGATTTTTTATCGCATGCTTTGCCACAGTCCATATTGATAAATGCCGATCTTTGTGCGGAAATGAGCGCACACCCGCTCGTTTGCTCTATGCACGTTTGACAAATGAGGGCCGAGGTGTTTATGAACCTTTTTGTCCATGTGGTTGGACGAGCTTGGAGTCAAGGGTCATGAGCATTTTTTTGGGTTTTGTTATTTGTCAATTATCCAGCCTGTGCTGGACAGATGGTGATGTTGGGCTGGGACAAGATTTAGGCTGATCCTTTTTTCTGTTAGCTTGAGTAAAGGTCAGATTATTGACCTCTTAATTTTGTCAGAATTATAAAGGCAGATGAGTGTTTTTTTGGTGTGTATCTGCGTCATTACCTTGTTTATGAAGCCCTGACGGTCCTAAACAAACAGTTCAGTCACTGCTGAGAACGTTGTGTTTTATTGTAATCTCGGGGCTCAACGAGATCACTGAAAATCCCGTAATAGTTACGTAAGCAGCGGTTCTCCTGAACAACCGATCGTCCTGCTCCGGGCCGTAGTCCAGGCACATCCGGTTACGTACATTGAACCGCAGAAGAAGAATAACGTCCGTTGTGGAGGTGTTTCACGAGCAACAGTGTCTTCTGACTCTGGGTCTGACTCCGGTTTAAAGTCATAAAAAGGACTGCGGCGGGGAGTCGTGACGAAGCTATATTTAAACACTGTTAAAACAATGTTTTGATAATGAGGAGCAGTGCATCCGCCGCTCCAGAGGGGGGCGCTGCGCTTCTGAGAACGGATGTGCTGGATAGTACTGGCCAATCACAAGACTCTGTCTTCTGGGGGTGAAAATTCACTATGAAATCTCGCAGCAGAAAAACACTGTCAGAAAAGAGGATTTCTATCGGCTAGTTCTCAGCAACTAGGAGGTTTTTGACCATGAAAACAAGTTAATATATGTAAGTAGACCTCCATAACTAACATTTATGTGCAACAGGAGCACTCTATGTGATCTTTAATGTGACTTTTTTTCGATCCAAATCAGTCTATAATTTCTTCCTTTAATTACTTTTCTTGGACCACATGGTGGAATAGTGGCAAGCACTGTGATGCCTTACAGCAAAGAGACAGCTTTGCGACCCGGTCTCTCTGAGGGTCTTTCTGTATATAGTTTGTGTGTTCTCCACATATGTACGTGGGTTTTTCTCCTGGTGCAGGTTTCGTCCCACAGTCCAAAAACATACAGAGGTTAATTGAACTCTCAAAATTGAACGTAGGTGTGAGTGTGAGAACAAATGGTTGTTTGTTTCTGTATCGTGGCCCTGCGATGGTCTTGTGACCTGTACTGGTGTACCCTGCCTTTTGCCCTGTGTCAGCTGAAATTGGCTCCAGTGGCCCCATGACCCTCATGTGGAGGATAAAGTGGTAGACAATGAATGAAATAATGACTTTTCTTTAACAGTAAATCTGTCCCACACTGCTCCCCGACATAAGACGAGGTCTTTTTGTTATTGTTTTGATTAAGACAGAGACCCCTAGTGGCAGAAAATACATACTAAGTAATCAGGAAGTCAGGAGCACTGTGTTTAATGGACATACCAAGCAGGCCTGCGGTCAAATAAAACATGTCTTTGCATGAATATGTGAGGTTTATAGCAGGAAAAGTCTTGTGGTGATATCTCTGCTACATTATGGCGTTTAGAGTGACGCGGGAGAATTAGTCGGCTACTAGTGATGGATCGGTCACGAACGAGAGCCGTGAACGATGCGGAGCCGGCTTGCAATCAAGAGAGCCGGCTCCCGATCTAGAGCGTTTGTTTTTAATGTCTTTTAAAAACCGCATTGGTCAACGTGTACGGCCGTGGCAGCGTCTGTGTGACTACACTGAGCAGGAGGGGGGAGGGGAGGGGTTACAGACACTCGCATGCAGCACACACACACAGCAGGGAGAGAGACGAGAGCGAGAGCATTTGACCATTTTAACCGAAGATGAGTGACAGCAGGAAAAGGAGTAAAATTTGGACACATTTTAAAGTGTTTGACTCTGGAAAGGCAGAGTGTACACTTTGTAAAAATAAAAATGTCATATCGAGCAGGCTCCACAACAACCTGCACAGGCATATGCAAACTAATCATCCAACAGTGCAATTAATGGAGTTGGAGAAAAGATATATATTACATATATTCATGTATATGCTGTTATGTTTATTAATAAAGCCATATAAATACTATACATATGTTATATTGTATGGTTTTTACATTAGTTATTCATTTTACACATAATTTGGCAATAAATTAATTTAAGTAACAAATAATCTGAGGAGCCACTTGAGAGCCGAAAGAGCCGGCTCTTTTTAGTGAGCCGAGCCAAAACAGCCGGCTCTCCACAAAGAGCCGGAAATCCCATCACTATTGGCTACCAAGCAGGTCTGCGTATAACTCAGGGGGTTCAAATGGACGTGGACACATGACAACTCCAGATGAAAGATAACTTTTAATTAACACTTTTTTGTATTCAACTTGAATTGGTGGGATAGTCGGTAAGTCTAACTGTCCAATTGTTTAATGGATTTGGAAAACAAAAAAAAATCTCAGCAAGAAAGCTGCAGGAGGTGATATACTAAATTAAAATGAAATTAAAGTGTGATTAAAAACAACGATGAAAAAACAACAGGGAATATCTCCAAAGACAAACATACATGATAAGTAGAAATCTGGCTGTGAGACCAGCGAGACTACTGAGAATTTCCCTAAATGTGCCTCTTGACTTATCTTGTAATGGATCTGAACATTTTAAGTGTTTTCATTCTGTGGTCGTCTCTCTGCACCTCAGAATGTGTCACTCAGTGAGTGGTCAGTGCAGATGCTACATGTCAGCAAACCATAAAGAGCCAGGAAGCTGTGTTCCTTGGAACAGATGGCAGAGTGGGTAAACACACACACACACACACACACACTAACACACACTCACACTTGACTGGTTCTGTTTCTGAAGCTCTGAAAGTATATTTTTTACCACTTTATGATCTTTTCTGGCAAAAAAAAATGAAATTGTCAGGACCAGTAGTCCTCATGGAGACCAAATCGTGGTCTTAATGAGGCAGAACCTCTTTTCTGAGAAATTGGTTACCTGTGTATGTGTGTGTGTCCCAGGGTGACATTCACATGAATGTTAAGATTTCATTAAATATTACTATTTTTAACGTTTCAACTATAATATTGCTCAGGGACATTATGGAATTATTTAGTATTTATTTAGTTACATAGTAATAATAATAATTATAATAATAATATTGATATTTTTAAAACAAATCTGGATTTCATAAGTTATCTTCACATTTATCTTCAAAGAAAGAGTTTTTTCCACTGAAAGTAGTAATAGAAAAAAAATATTGTTAATGAATGCACCAACAACATATTTATTCCTAAATAGTAACTTGGGCTCATTGTTTTGGCTCCCTGTATTTATTATTTTTCTTTAGATTTATGCAAATGCATGTTCATGTTTTTATATTAGTCACTTATTTTATTCTCGACACCAGTCACATTAATTTAAACTTTATTGTTTTAGAGGAAAACATCTGGCAGACAAGGTAGTGTCTACAGACAGAGTGTCGTTGTTTTGTGACGCATGTTGAAACTCTTTATGCGATGTCGGAAAACTTACATGTTAATTGTTTTAAGTCTGGTCTTGTGTCAAGCTCAAACTGTCTGTTACATAAATATTTATACGAGAGAGAGAGAGAGAGCAGGGCATGTTCCTCCAGCTCCATCCACCCCATCATGCCCTCCCCCCCAACACGCCACACTTACCCCCTACTCTTCCCTCTGGCAGCTTGGGAGCAAAAGGTCACCATGTTATTGTGTTTTCTGTGCAATGACCCAAAAACTATTACGATAACGCTCAAAATATAATCTCTAATCTGAACTCGTTAGAAAAAAGACCCACGTGAATGAAACCATCTCTCAAAATGTCTGAGCATGTCATCATTGCTGGGGAGGAGACAACATAAAAACCCTTCATTTAGCTGAATTATATACCGTTCTCTACCTAACTGTGAGACTAAACATGACACGGGCGTGAGACTTCACTTCCAGGAGATAATCAGGCAACACCCAGTTATTTGGGCCAGAGTGAACGCAGAGTGTGCAAACAAAGCAGTTCATATCACGTTTCTTTAATCACTGTGTCCATGTAGTGGAGTGGAACAGATCACTTTTACACAAACTAAAGACACAAAGAAAAGTGACTGGAGAAAAAGTCTTCAACTTTCAATGAAATGCCTCCAAACTATACATACTTAAAAAAAAAAACTTACAAGCCCTTACACTTGAACAATAACATAGGTCTATTAATACTGGAGTGGAACCTTAATTAATGTTACTGGTAAATCCTGTGTTTGTCCTACTATTTCATTCAAAAAATATATCTGTTGTAAAAAACCTCTATTACACCAGTTTTGTTCAAGACATGCTTGAGCATTACATACACATGTTGCACGAGTTAAACTCATTGACAGCTCGCTAAGACCAGCTTTAAGTCGCATCACTTCATTCGAAATGCCAATGATCACAGAATTCGACGGACAGAAAAAAACAACAGAGCTGATGATGCCGGAAACTTTTGCACAGTACTGTATCACACAATTTATACTTAAAGCTCCGATAGAATGGTCCTATCGCACATATATGTCAGTTATGGAGGTCTACCTACATACATTAACTTGTTTTTATGGTCAAAGACCTCCTAGTTGCTGTAAACGCGCCGACCCAAATCTCTCCTCACTGAAGCTCTCGTCATCAGCGCTGTTTTAGACTGAAATCTCACCCCAGAAAATAGAACTGTGGCCTTTTCTCAATACCCAATATCCAAGTACTTGCAAACTTGGGCAGTACATACTCGCCAAGTACGGGAGTCCACAAGTACGATCTCTTCAATTGGAACAACAGCAACGTACTTCCTTGTTTTACAGTTTGAATGCGCAAAGTGCTTAAAGGGATAGTTTGGAATTTTCGACATAAAATCCTTTTTCCAACAGTTGCCGAGCTTGCTGGTGCTATGGCTAGCGCAAGTCAATGGTACATGTTAGCATGGCATTAAAAACACTCATACCGACTCCACAGTGCACCCGAGGCAAATCAATTGTAACGGCAGACTATCGATGTACATCTCTGTGTTGATAGAATGTTTGAAATAAAACCAAGCTTGCAATTTGAAGGATTTATGTCTCAGCAGCAGCAGCAGCAGCAGCAGCAGCAGCAGCAGCGCGATATACTTCCGGCAGCGGCGGACTGATTCCGCTGCTGCTGAGAAAGTAGTCCCTCAAAAATTCATGCAATACGAGGTTAGTTTTGTTTCAAATAATATTCTTCTTACTACCACACGGTTTATGGTTTTAAGACCCACAATACTGTGATTTGAAGCATGTAGTGGCCTCTTACAAACTTCAAGTTGAACAATGAAAAAAAATGGGTCTGCAGACCAGATCTTGCTGAGTGAGCAGCTCCATAGGAATGATTATGGTACGGAATGAGTTGCTGCTCTATCCAGTTCTTTTAATACATCCATGGCTCATGCATGTTGTGAAGGAGAACATGAGGACAGTTGGTGTAAAACAAGATGACACAAGGGAGAGGACAGGATGGAGGCAGATGATCTGCAGTGGTGACCCCTAAAGGCAGATGCCGAAGATGAAGAAGAAGTTGTGCCCTCTGTACCATACAACCACACTACAGAAAGTCCAGAACGATCCCTTTAACACATAAGTATGTATAGATCTAGTTAATTACAACTGCTTTAGCAGTAGACATAACACATTACCCAGAAAACAAGGCATGAATCCGACAAACATTTCCCCTGAAGATAAACTGGAACGTATGTGATTGGAGGCTTATTTTCTCAACCTTCAGTAGTTAGGAACCATCTTGTTCCCGTTCACACATCGGTGTGTCATCAACATTCACGATGTGCCGTCCCCTCATTGATTGCTACACTGGCACAGTTCATTTCTTAAGCCTGTCACTGAGCACTTGAAGATGCCTTGGACGATGCAGGCAATCACAAAAGAGGTGCCACTGCATGCAATATCACTTCAGCTGCTGATTACTTTCATTACAGGGTACTAATTAGCACCTTAAGAGGGAAACACAGGTTCAGAGATGCCATCCCCAGGTGATTTTAAAGAGTTAGTTTAATCTCAGCTATAGGACAGAATAAATTATGAATTGTCGCAGGGGAGGGAGTTCTTACCAGAGCTGACACACACACATGAGGAAGCACCGTTAGAATATGAATACATCAAAAACAATATGAGGATCATGATTGACACATGGAATTTCTTTCATTTACTGTTTGGAGTAGAGATTGACAAGTGCAATATTGTTCTCCGGCTTCCTCCCACAGTTTGAAAAAAAAAACCATGCAATGAATGAATGGTTGTTTGTCTCTATGTATATGTGTGTATGAACGATCGTGGTGGTCGGAGGGGCTGCTTGGCGCAGATTGGCAGCCACACTTCTGTCAGTCTGTGCCAGAGCCGCTCTGGCTTACGTAGCTTACCACCACCAGTGAGAATGCGTTAATATAGAATAATGGGTCATTTGGACGAAAATTCGGGCGTCTGGAAAAGTGCTGTAGAAAAATGTAATGAATAATAATAATACAGTTCATGTAACAAGGCTAAAACTGATTATTAGGATTTGTAAGTAAGACTTTAGAATGGAGGTTGGCTGATTTTTCTGGTAATTGGGTAAGGGATTAGGTTAGGGTGGTGAGATTAGAGGTGATTTAAAGAGATAGTTCAGGTTTTCTGAAATGCATGATGTGGCTGCCAGCTACCACTAAAATCCATCCATCCATTATCTACCGATTTATCCTCCACCAGAGGGTCGCGGGGGGTGCTGTGCCTATCTCAGCTGACATTGGGCGATAGGCGGGGTACACCCTGGACAGTTCACCAGTCCATCGCAGGGCCATATATAGAGACAAACAACCATTCAATCACACTCTCACACCTATGGTCAGTTTAGAGTCACCAATTCACTTAATCCCCATGTCGCATGTTTTTGGACTGTGGGAGGAAGCCGGAGAACCCAGAGAAAACCCACGCACACACGGGGAGAACATGCCAACTCCTTGCAGAAAGGCCCTCGTTCCGAAGTTGAACCCTGGAACCCGGGTCTTCTTGCTGCAAAGGCAAGAGTGCTAACCACTACACCAACCATGGGCCCACCAATAAAATCATGGCTGCAAAATAGTTTTTGCCATCTTATAAAAGGCTCACCTTTAAAAAATCTGCCACTTTATTTCACCATTGGGCTGTCATTTTTTTCAAATATGCCGTTTTGACACACAGCCTTTGAGATTCTTTTGGATTTAGTTCAGTGACCAACCAAGGCATCAGCAGCAGACAGCAGTTTATGTGTTGCTGTGAGCTAGTAGATTTTCTCTGTATACTTTGATGATTAAGAGTGAGTACTTTTGATGAAAATGTCTGTTTAACAGTGAGATAATTCAGTCCATGATAACGTATAATTAAGTTATAGAGTTTAGATTCTCTGCCCGAGCCCGACCCGGGCCCTTGATGTAGCATTTGTGTTTTGTCTCCCTTGTCGTGTTCCCGTGGTATGTTATAGAACGTCATATTGTGTGAAGGTGTAAAGACCTGCGGCCGCTCATGGCAGCAGATCTCAGCAGCTCTGTTATTGTTGTAAATTAGACTGTGGCAGCAGGTACAACAAGCTCCCTCTGTGGGGAGGACGTGGCCGTACGTGTACATTTACGGCTCAAGTATTAATAAACTGTTGGGTTTAAATCAGGCTCGGGCACATAATTACAATTAATGTCGGGCCGGGCCAGGCTCCGAACACAACGTGCACAGGCTCGGGTCCGGTCGGGCTTGATTTTTTGGGCCCAATCTAAGCTCTATTAAGTTATAATAGATTTAAGTGGCCATTCATTTTACTAGGTAAGCCTTTAGGTTAGTTTAGGTTGGATCTTACCTTTTTTTACGAGACAGCACTTCTTAGGGGACAAGTGCAAATTATCATACAGATTATGAAGAAGCATAAACGTCTCTCCTTGAAGAAAGTCCTGCAGGTTTCACTGACTTTTCACATCTCAGCACTAACACCAAATACTAAAATATCCCTGAAAAATATAATAATTTTAATGCTAATAAGGCAGAGTCTATAGCAGGTTATATTAATGAGGGTCACCAATGTCCTCCCCTTGTGCCACTGGATTTAATAAAGGCCTAGAAATTAATGGGAACTGAAAATTTGTGGCACAACAGTGACAACTTTATTAATTACTTGATTCATTATTCATAACTAATTATCACTGACACAGGAGACATGATTGGTCAGACTATAACACATCTAATTAACCTTCTGTACCTTTTCCACACCAGAAAGGCCAGCTGGAACACAAAGAGCCACAGCTAATGATCAAGTCAATTTTACCTATTTTTGATACTCGGCTTCAATTCCGCTTTATCCTTCACTTGAGGGTTGTAGTGGGGAATAAAGCCGATCCCAGCTGACATGGGGCAAAATGTGAAGTACACCCTGGACAGGTCACCAATCCATCTCTCAATTTGTGGTCAAACCAGAATCCAAACTGGTTACCTTCTTGCTTTGAGGCAACAATGCTACCCACTGTATCACCATGTGATCCCCAAGCACTTCATTGTAAGTAGAAAGTTAAAGTGGAACTCCACTTGGTTTGGGAAGGTGACTCCACCCAATGCCTGATTCTGAAAAACTTCAAAAAGTGCAAAAAGTGGGCAGGGAGTTATGAACCGATGAAGCAAAGGCAGTTTGCTCTGCGTAGTTCAATCAAACAACTGCTTGAATTAGCGACCGATCAGCCAATCAGAAAAAAGTATTCACTGTTGCTGGGCAGAATGGCCACGCTGCGCTGTGGTTCGTCAGAGAGTGTTTTTTTTCCGGGGGGGGGGGGGGGGGGTTCTTCTTGCACCATCATAGTTTTTAAACCTGGTTTATCAATAGGTCATTCTAACGTGATGGCTAAAGTGCCTTTACATCACAGATTAAATGTTACCATGATTTGGCTCTTGCAGGTTGTAACAGTCATTATTTCTACTATCATTACACATATAGACAAAGATTCAACAGTAAAATGTCTAAAATTATCCCTGCGATCCATTTTCGTGTTGTCACGATTTGCTTGATAAGAAATACCTTAACTCATTTATTAGCACAGAGTCACTGATTAGATAAGTTGAAATTCGTATTCATCACTGCAGGAATTTGGTTGATTTAAGTCCGATATCAACTTGGTCAAACATGTTGTAGGTACTGAAACGTAAGGGGAGAGGAGAGAACACTGTTATATCTAAGATGTAGCGAAAAACAATTCACAGAGATAAGGTTGAGAGAAAACAACAGAGAAAAAAAATGACATACCACAATTTCCAAAGGTCAGTGCATTACATGCGTCAGATAGTGGAAATGCCACACACGACAGTGACCACTTGTCACTTGATCTAGCCTTTTATTTTTCTACCGTTCAGGTCGTGACAGAAAAACAAAACAAAACACACTGACCTTGTGACAAAATATACAACACTGATCCTGTTTTATCAAGACTGGTTGAACAAATATTCACTAACATGTAAATGTAAACATAAGAAAAGCTATGTGGGGATCGAACGTCAGATTTGTGTACGCTGAACTGGGAGCAATGTGAGTAAGAGGAGAATGTGCAGCGAGGTCAAGTTTCACTTTCAACAAACATTTGAGACAAAAAAGTAGCACTCACAAGCTGGTATGGACTCACAATGTGCACTGCAGTATGCACAAACTGTGAGCACTGATGGGATAACAACCAACATGGCCTCATTTAGAAAATATAATGCTCTTTTACTGTTGTTTCACTATTTCGAAACTCTTGCAAAACATTTCTTTGTATCAAATAATTGTATTATAATATGTTCTTCTCCTCACCTTCAAGGTCATCCTAAACTCTAAACTCCTGACCACAGGATACTGTTCGTTATACTTTAGTATTTCTTAAATCTCTGCCTTAAAACTTTCTTAAAACTCTGCCTATAATGTGACCTTGAGTGCTTTAAAGGTGCCTAAAATAATTAAAAAAAAGTTTGATTATTATGATTCGTAGTAGTAGTATAAGTATATATGGCACGTTGTGTATCTCTACAATCATTGTGACCTGAAGAAAGTTCCACACAAGATCCAAACATTGTCTTCAATGTCATTTGTGTGTCATAGAGAAAGTGAATTGTGCAGGCTTTTACACTTTGTATTCTGCTGGCCTGGCACCTTCAAAAAACTGTTGTTTTGCAAAAACTTATTAGCCAGTATTTGTGAAAATGTTCCGACAGATCATCAAGGGTCGGTGATGGCATGTAACAAAACAAGGGGCCAATTCCAATTCCTATCTTAACCCTCAAGCTCAACCCTTAATCTTAACTGGCCCCAAAACCAAGTGTTGAGGATTATTTTGTCACTTAGAAATGGGACACCCCTTAAATGCAGATACGTCTTCAGACTGTAGGGGGCAGAATAACGCCAAAGCTGCGTCCAGTCTGTCAACTCCAAAAAAGAAGAAGAAAAACACATTTACATTGTCAGGATTATATATTAGGATCCGTTTGTCAGTCAAGTTATTAGGTTGTCAGTTAGTTATAAGATGATACTCATACAAATACCACAACCACGGACATATTCAGCTGACAGTTACCACACACCACGGCTTATTGAAAAGTAAACGACAGCAAACCATCGCTTGTCCGCACCGGCCGACTATTGGCAAAAGATCGTAAAATAAATGTTACTCAACAATGACGTCAGTAATCCATAATATGGGCCTAAACTAAGATAATACAATGGTTTTCATAATTTTTATATCTCTATTAACAAATGTGTAGCGTACTCGTTGCACTGCTCTTGGCACCATCTTTGTTATGTCAAAACACGCAATGCATTCTGGGTAGCCCTTGCTCCTCAGGGTGGTCTCGGAAAATCTCAATATCGAGGGCGATACATCCCTTAAAGTTGGCCCTCAGCTTAATTTTTCTGAGAATCGGGGACAGCACTTGGACTAGAGGGAGCGCATTTTTGAGATTGAGAGTTAAGATTGAGGGTTAAGCAAGGAATTGGAATTCACCCAAGATATCAGAAAAGCAGTAAGACCTAACACTGGAAAATCATTTGCTGATTATGGTGATGTTATGGGGGGATTTATATCCATAATTATGGTGTTAATGGACGTCCACAAGACACCTGGATCTGTCCAGTTCGAGACGACACAGTTTGTTTCAGCTGTTTTTTTGTGCTTAAACTCAACCGCAATCACAAAAGTGATTAATCCCCAAACACTCTGCAGTTGATGACGATGGTGATGGTGAGGTGATGTCTGCCATTGTGCATTTTGTCAGGGTGAATGTCCTTATCCAATAATAGGACATTATAGAGATTGACCTTAAAACTTAAAAATTATTTGAATCTTTTATGGCTGCACAGTTGCTCGTATTGTTGCCTCACAGCAAGATGGCCATTCCATGTTGGTTCTCTGTGACTACTCTGGCAGTCCAGAGGTTAATTGGAACACTCTAAGTTGATTGTAGGTGTTAATGTGAGAGTAAATGGTTTGTTTCTGTTGATCGAGTGGTACACTACAGCACGTAGAGGGAGCAAAGCAAAAAACAGATCAATGATGCAGTTTAGGGATTGAGCTATATGAAGCAAATGAGTCGCGTCTCAGTGAATGCAGTTTGGTGGTGTGGAAATGTCCGTTTTATACAAGGTTGTGCTCACATACTGTGCATGAGCCAGCTGTGGGACGGACAGAGTAACAGGTTTGTCCTGTCATCATTGTGTCACAGTCACCTCCAGTGAAGTAGAGATGAAAGGGGAAGAAGGAGGACAGGAGGACATGCTTACTAGTGGCTAGGGAAATACTTGTCTATGATGTGTCCTCACTAGGATGTGCAAGATTGTGTGTTTTTTGTCTCCTCTTTAGGACCTTTTTTTGGCATAAACACTGACCTTGTTTCACTCATAGCACAGTTTGCAGCATTATTGAATTTCAGTCAGGGTACATTTCTCAGCTTGGGTTTACTTGAGGCAATGCGGGACATACCCCATTTGGAAGTTGACTCACCTCCTGAGTAATTCATCAATCACTTTTTCATTAATATTTCAGCAATTCCAGCTCCAGTAGCTGTCCCATGTGAATTAACCACATGGGCCAACCTTCAGCCCCCAAGTACTTGTTATTCTTTGTAATTGTGTATTGTGTGTTTTGGGTAACATCTACTGTATGTCTGTCTGTCCAGGGAGTGGATCCCTCACCTGTGGTTTGCCCTAAGGTTTCTACCTTTTTCCCTGTTATAAGGGTTTTTTCCCTGGTAGATTTTCCTTACCCTGAAGGACAGAGGATGCTACCAACCCTGTGAAGTCCCATGAGACAAACTATGTTTTGTAAACTGTGAGCTGTACAAATACAATTTGTTTGATTTGATTGCAACAAAAGTTGCAGTTGTTTAAGTCGTCCCAATTTGTCTGCTGTTGAAGTCCATCGTGCCAAGGTGCGGGGCTATGGAGCAAATCTCAGCTGACATATAGTAGGGCAAAGGTGGGGTACACCCTGGACAGATTGCCAGTCCATTGCAGGGGCAACACATGAGACAAACAATCCTTTACATTCACACCCCCAGTCAATTTAGACCCAGCCAGTATGTCCTTGTGGGCACCACAAGGTTTATATTTGCACTGACAATATGGGTCCCAAGCAGCGTTGGTGTAGTTACTGAAAAAAAGTAATTAGTTACTAGTACTTCATTACTTATTACTTTACTTTCCAGTTTCTTAATTTACCGTGTAGATATATGGACAAACATCACTTAGCCTGACCACATAGTATTTATTGTATAATGTATACATAATGGAATGTAAGACCATATGATCCAACGCAGACTGGATCATTTCTCTATGCGCAGTTATATCCCCACATCCATATATGACACACACATAATGATATTTAGAGATGAGGATCGAGAACAGTCACAATGAAATACAGGGGATCCGGGGAGATCTTAGTAAAACGTGTTGACAGATTCTCAAGAGCGCACTTTTTCTTGTTTTCACTCCGTGGTCTCAATCTTTGTGTAGAAGACGCCTTAGAGCTGTAATTAAGGGAATAACAGATGCATCAGATGAGCTGATCTCTTTAGTTAACTGCTCAAAGGGGGAAAGAGAGTTATGTGGGGAGTTTATAATCTGCGCTGTTTGCAGCCAAGTTTCACTTTTGTGCAAAGAGACTTTCCAGCATTTAATAGGTGCTGTTCCACGGTGTACTCACATTTTGTTGGAATCGTTTCATTGGTGTTTAAGATGAAACATAAAAACATTGTTCACACAGGTAAGACTTAATTGCTGACTGAATGAATCAGGAAATCAAATAGAGTATGTTACTATGGTAACTGACCGAGAGCTTAAGTTACCTCTCTCTGTCAAACAGGCTAGAGTTACTCCTCTTTCTCTGGTTTGACTTAACCTCCCTTTGTGATACGGAAAACTCATTTCCGTTTCCCTCATTTCAGGGTTAACAGACTCAGAGTTTTCACTAAACCTGCTTTGTGAAATGGACCCCTGCTCTCTTTTGGCTGCTAAATAATCCATCTGTTTGTTGTTTTTGCGACAGTGGAGTCTGCTACAGTTTATGCTAATGCATTAGCATAAAGCTCATTAGCTGAAGTACAGCCACAATTTAGATCTTCTGCATTTTGCTTGTCCATCTTCATTCAATGGTCAACACACACAGCTCCACAGCAGCAGCAGCCTCGGCTGCATATTAAGTAGCCATGTGTTTTCTCCGTGTGGAGCAGCCGAAAAAACAACGAAAGCACTGGAATGTGATATCACCACACCCTAATTAGAAATCGATTCACATCGATCAAACAACTTTAATACAAATACAAAGTTTATGGTTTTAATGCCCAGAATACTGTGATTTGACACATGTTGTGGCTTCTTTGAAACTACAACAATTTTGAATAAAACAAAAATCTCTGTTTACTAATTTTACTCATCTTTTGCCGTGGCGGGCCACAATTTACTGTTTGATTCCTTCTTTCGTTTTCATTTTCTTTTTTTTTGATTTAGACTTCATATCCGGTATCACGTCTTTTGACCTTTCAAACATATTTTCCTCCTCATGCTCTCCGAGTTCTTTAAATGCCATCTGAAAAACTCCAAGCAGCCTGTCATATGCGTTTTACTCAAGAGCAGCCTATGCCTGATTGATGGAGTGCTGCAGAGAGGTTCAATCTTCATGCAGACAGACATTCCAGTCACTTCTTTGTTGGTCTTGGTTTCTAACATGGTTGGGCACTTGGGGCACTCAGTGCAATATCCTTATCCTTATTTATTATCCTTATTTAATAGCTCAACCTAAATAAGGTGTCAAGCTAACCTTATTTAATAGCTCAGCCTTGTTTCCGTACACTATAAATACCATGTGCATACTGTGTATATTCTGCAGACCGGTTGTAATGTACATTCTATTTTTAAACCTATTTTTATAGTCAGTGTTAATATCTTTATATATTGTACTTTATAGATTCTATTTCTTTTTGGTAATGCATGTTTACTATTTATTATCCTTATCCTTACTGTCTTGCTGCTGTAACACTGTAAATTTCCCCACTGCGGGACGAATAAAGGACTTCTTATCTTATCTTATCTTTCTTGCCCATTTAATCAGTAATCATTAACTTTTGATTGACCAAATGTTATACATGTATATTTAATGTGTCCATCTGATAGGTCAAATGTATTACAACGTTTCCCCTGCAGGACTTTATGTGCGGTGTCAGTGGTGAGACAACACATTTTCTCTCATCAGGGTGCAAGCATATCATATTTATCTCATCTTATGAATATGACACTATCCATTTATTTATTGATACAACTCAGTGTCCGTTCTAAAAGTGTAAAATGTGAAGAGAGACGAATGCTGAGTAAAACACTGTGAGAGGAAATTGTACATGAACAGTTGCTTGTTTACATTACAGTATACTGTGTAGGAAACACAATAGTGAATTGTAGGATGAATTACTGTTACTAGTTACTATTATCAACCAAACCAAGTGCTAGACAAACTGTCACACATGAAAAAAAACACAATTCTACAAAAAAATAAGCAATGCAATTACCAATAAAATATAATAAAGCCAGGGGACTTTCAGTTTTTGTTTTGCAGCCCAACCACAATTTAAATTGTGGCCCTAAACTGAGGTGCTGTCTCATTAGTACCAGGTGTTGGTCTCCATGAAGACTATTGGTCCTGTCAAGATCAGTGTTTATGCCAGAAAAGGTCATATGGACCTGCCTACTCATACTATAGAAGTACACACGTCGTTCTGGGTTTGCTGTACTATTTTCTGTTATGACAAGATACTTATTTATTTGATGTATTTATTGTGGGAAACACTTCCAAAACAATCAGCTGTAAAAAGTTTATTACTTCTACAGTAGTACTGGTCAAATAAAAGGTCAAATGATCCGAGAAACCACACCAAAGTGCTGCCTCTCCTATAGTTTCTGGTGAAAGAGCCTCCAGACTGAGAGGTGCAATTCCAAAATATGAATATTTGAATTCTTTTTTTTTTATTAATTGTATCATTCTTGCAAATGGCACCATTAATAAATGGTCTGTATTTATAACACAAAAGCCTTTCTAATATTGATGACCACTCAATGCTGCTTTACACCACAGTTTTGCCATTCAACCTATTCCACCTATTCACTCACACATTCATACAGCACGATTATGTGCAGCGCTTTTACTCTCACACTCTTTCAAACCCATCACAGCTGTCACGAGCACCGTGTGGTTAAGTGTCTTACCCAAGGACACATGATCTGCATGGAGATCAGCGGAACCGGGAATCAAACCCACAACCTTCCAGTTAAAAGCGGACTCACTGGAGCACTGATCCACCGTTACCCAATACAATGCAGTGCACTTTTCATTTAGACAGAAATTGTCTTTATTTTCTTTCTAAGGAAACATGCCTTACCTCTCATTCATCCATCGGCCACGACCAAACAACCATTGACTTTTTTGGACTGTGGGAGGAAGCCGGGAGAACCCAGAGAAAACCCACGCACACACAGGGAGAACATGCAAACTCCATGCAGAAAGGCCCTTGTTCCAACCGGAGCTGGAACCCCACTAGAACCCTACTTTAAAACATAGTTCTGTTGAACCATATAATGACTGAGTGTGAGAAGGAGAACATTCTTCTGTGGATGACGATATCAAAACTCTTCACACTTTAATGGAAAATGTTCTATTAATGTAGAAAAAAAAAAAAAAATGACAGACAAAGAAGCTTGGACGCGGGTGTTGAATTGAAACAGCCATTTTCTATCCCCTTCTGACGCATGAATACTTTAGCACAGTGAGAGAGCAGAGGCTCGCAGCACCATCCAGCTTCCACGTCCATATCTTTTCTTTTCATCACCGCTATACTTGAGAGAATAATGGTGGAGGTGTATTGGGTTTCAGGTGTGAACTAAATGCAGTGCTCCGCACAGTGATGCAGAGGCATTCATGTTAGAGGACTGTGACTTATTCATCAGTTCTTGACACTTTCTCGCCCACAGGTGAAGGACTAATGCGAGGCCCACACATTTATGATAAATGGCAGCGCAGGTCCGCCGCTATTTCTCACAGTTAGGGGGCAAAGGCAAGGCTTTTTTTTCAACAGATGTCAGCCACACGGTGCTGTATATTCACACCATGGGTGACTTATTCCACAGGAAATGTCTTTTCTTTTCTTCTCTCTTTTTTTTTTTTTTTTTTGTGCCAAAGTGCTTGGTCTCACATCTGTGGCCACTTTTCAGTGACGCTATTATATGTATATTTTTAGATCTGAATGGAAGGAGTTTGACACAATGTAAAAGCTGAAACATTTTGAAAAAATATCTCCAGAGATATATTTCTTCTCTTAGAGTCAGCTGATGTATTTGATTTTTAAACAAAATGATCGCAGCACGTATATGGGGCAACCGTTTCTTATAGTATTGCAGATCAATTTCAATTGTGTTGTGGTCACCTTTGAACCCTATGTGAAATAAAGAAAGTGTTGTTCTTGACAGAAAAATAACTGTTTTGTAAGTATATGTAATAGGGATGCAACGGTATTCGGTATTTTACCGAACAGTTCAGTACACCCTGTTCGGTTCAATACAGGCAAACAACGGTATTTGTCAAAATGTATTAAAACACACAATACTGTGTGATTAGACTCAGGAGCAGAGACATGACTCAGCTGCTCAGCTTATGCCGCCTTCAGAGCCAATCAGCGCAAGTTTAATCTGCAAAAAACTAAGAATGCATCAAAATCAATGTTGTTGCCAATAATTCACCCAGCCTGTTAATGATAATTACTAAATACTCCTTGAATTGTATTTTGTGGAAATGATTGTACTTGATTGT
This sequence comes from Microchirus variegatus, assembly GCF_963457635.1. Classification (NCBI taxonomy): domain Eukaryota; kingdom Metazoa; phylum Chordata; class Actinopteri; order Pleuronectiformes; family Soleidae; genus Microchirus; species Microchirus variegatus. The sequence continues at coordinate 31,654,204 of NC_139806.1, read as the reverse complement.
AGATTGTAGATAGAAAAACAGTGGAGTTGTGAAATATTTCAGGCTGAAGTAGCTTAAAAAGATTGACTCGTTTAAAGTGGGTAAAAAAAAGAAAATTAATATACAAAGTTTTTACAGCTGTTTTTGGGAAGGTGACGTTTTCTGCAGCTAGGAAAAAATTAGTAAGTTTTTGCATAGCTCCAAAAATTAATATCCCCTGGAAAATGTTACCTTTATTCATTAAACACAGCCAAAATGACGTTAAATGACCTATTGTGAATAAAATGTATTACTATTGTTTAGGTGAGATAGGGGAGCTCAAGGAACTCGACCTGGATATGTTGCCTCATAAAAACCTCCTGACAGCACTCTTCTTACAAAACATGGATATACACTCACATCATATTTTTAAATGTTATGGGACAAGGTCGATGACTGCATGAAACACAGGAGTGTCTGCTTGTGTCATTAGCTCCAAACATGGCAGCTTACCCTAACCCAACTGTGGCCTCAATTTGCACTCATTTAAAGACCACACACACACACACACACACACACACACACACACATATTCTATAGAACTCCAATGTAAAAAAGATGTAATGTATTTATTTTACACATATTTGCAGTATAAATAACATGTAATATTTTTTTTTTATGTTAGTTTTGACCAGATTTACAGCAATATTTGTGAATTTTGTGATATATACTTCTCTTGTGAAAATACAATTCCAATGTTTAATCTGAATAAAATAAATATAAATGTTAGATTTTTTTATTCATAAGTAACATAAATTACTTTTCAAATGGAAAGTTAGTAAACATTGTTTTTACCTCAACATAAATGAATACATTTTACTGACTTTTACATATTTATCATTCAGATATTATTCAATGAATCAATGTATTTCCATCCATATGAAATTTGCATTTGCAAAGCTAACGTTTTAAGGACACTGCATAGACTTTCACTCACGGACAGCACAGCCAAAGCATTACCCTATAGCCTTTTACTATTAGCAGTTAATGTCTAAACTTAAACTAGTTGATCAGAAATTAGGTTTTGGCCTCATAAGGACCAGGTCTCGATCCCCTGAGGACCACTGGTCCTGACAAGGTCAGTGTTTATGCCAAAAGAGAAAACAAATGCAAGCACATAAACACTCATGCTCGGAGGTAAATGTGTGAGGGTGTGAAACGCTTTTTTTCCTCCCCGCGGTTTCAAACTTATGACCTCGGGGAGAAATCACGACCTCTGTTCCTCTGCTTGTCCTCGCCGCAGACATCTTGAAGAAGAGGAAAAAGGGACAGGTAATTAAAGACGTTAAAAATGACAGTGTGGGAAACAGAGAGAGAAAGAGGGAGAGGACTCAGAATAAAAAGAAGAGACAGACAGAGACTGGGTGAAGGTGGTGGGGGGGGGGGGTGCAGGAGGCAGAGAGGGACGGATGAAAAGATGAAAGATTAAGTGGCATTGAAGAATGTTAAGTGTAGCTTAAGCGTGTGTACAGAAGAGAGAGATTTATGAGCAGTACATGCTTCGGGGCAAAAATAGTTTCAGAATTATTAAACGACTGCAATTAAAGTAATATAAGGGGACAGCGGCAGTGTGTGTGTGTGTGTGTGTGTGTGTCTCCTTACACTTCCCCATCAACTTTGATTTATGACCATCCTCCTTTTTCTTCTTCTTCTCCTCCTTCTGCACTCACTTCGTCATGCCCCTTGTCTCCTGGCAGCAGATGACGTCCTTATCCTGCTCTTTTTCTCTCGTGACTTTTTTTGTCACAGAAGATTTATTTACTATTTTTTGCATTGCGTTGTGGTCTTGAGTGAAATGTCTGTGATTTTACATTGCATTTTTATGGAGTTGTACAAGATTATTATTATTTTTTTAATCATGATGTTAAATACATTCTTTTTTTTTACGGTTTTTCTCGATTGTTAACACACATTTTCTGAAAGCATGCCTCATGCTCTCAGAAATCCAAAAACACACACACAATGGGCAAAACCCTTCAATTCTCCTGCAAAATGAAACTTTACATTCAAAACAATGTTATTTCTTCTCAGAACGGTATTTTGTTTTCAAATGACACACAAACCATCATATGAATAAACATTTATAAGAACCAGTTGAACACTGATGTGCTCAAGGTAAAACACTATGATGAATGGAAAACACTTCTGAGAAGAAATAACATTGTTTTGAATGTAAAGTTTCATTTTGCAGGAGAATTTAAGGGTTTTGCCCATTGTGTGTGTGTGTTTTTTGGATTTGTGTGTAGAGTTCTGAGAGCATGAGGCATGCTTTCAGAAAATGTGTGTAAAAAATCGAGAAAAACTGCAATGGATGGATTGTTTTTATACTCAAAACACACAAATACACAGTAACAAATGTACAATGCACAAAAACAATGTACACAGTGTCCATCCCAACGGACACAAAGTTGCACATTCAGTTGTCTACAAAAAAAACAAAAGAGAAGAGCTCACCTGTTGCCCTTTTATGCTAACGCACTGAAACCTGTAAACCTGTGTGACGAGTCAGTTTGCATAGTAGGGAAATTAACTTTAGAATTTTGAATGACAGTGTGTTCCTTGTGAAAATAAGATATTTTCTTCATGAAAATTGTGCCAAATGCAGAGAATTGTGTGTAGTGTTTTGATAACTGCAATTTGAGTTTAAAGCAGGAATTGTGCTTGTAGTTTAGCAGAGTTGGTTCAGGGGGTTGGTGCATGAGTTATTTTGCAGACTTCAAATCATGTTTATGTTTTGAAATCACGTTTTGGCGTCATGTGGCGCCACCTACCGCCGTCTACCAATCATTGCGGTCAGTAAAGTCTCAGCTGCCGAGCAACCACGGGTTGCCAGTTACGTCAGAAAAACGAAACCTAAAAGACCTCTGTATTTTGAATTTGAATGTAGTTACTGTTTTTGGCCACATTCTTACATATGGCACCTTTAATACATATACACAATACAAAGTTGATATTTTACTTTTTTTGCAAACCATGAGAAAAATTATATTTGTACATTCCGTACTGGATAAAATGAAATGACGTAATATAGTTCACAAGGATCTGAGACAGATTTTTAAGTGAGAGAAGGGGATGGTAGTGGTGTGTAACATAGTTTATCGTAACTTAAATAAATAATGTCCTGAGGTCACACATGTGGTTTGTAGAAATATAAGATTGTATCATGTGATCCTGGAGAGTGGGTTATATGTTGTGAACAAATTGTTCTTTTTAAATCTTAACAGCTACTTAAAGCACTCACGACACGGTACATTCACTCCTTCACACAGCACTTACTGTATATTACACTTCTTTGTCACTGACACATTCACATACAGCTGCCAGGTCCTTTTCAAATGTGAACTAAAGGAACTTAGACCGAGGATGACCTGCTCAGCCCTATGAACCACTTACTCCTGCAGCAAGCACACATTGCTCACCATATGCTGAGTTTCATGCTACCACCTGCATTATTCTAAATATCTAAATATCTATGATATTTATACATCACTATTACATAGATTACCATTTTTATTTAAAAGTTTAGAATTTCACATGTTAATTTTCATGTTGATGATTTATTTTTTTACTTTAATAACTACTTTTTTCACTTCTATGTTTGCATTTTTTACATGATCGTCAATCAATCTAATACATCTTCAAATGTGGGCTCAGCGCTGTGGTGATGTGACCTTTCTTCATGTTGGTTCTGCCTTTCTGCCTCTTGATATGTCTTTTTTTTAATTTTCTCTTCTTCTGTATATTTCTCTTCACTTTGGATTTGGAAAGCACTTCGTGTCTGAACTTGAAAAGTGCTGCACAAATGAAATTGTTATTCGAATAAAAAAAGTCTATGATTTGAAAGGAAACAGATACTTGCAGACACAATTAATTGTTGTTGTCCTGTAAAAAAAAAAAAAAAAAGACGGCATGGTTGGTTTCCTGTTTCAAATAAGCATCTAATCCACTATTATTTTTTTTTAGCATAGATTAGTAGAGTTTTTGAGCCCAAGTAAGTGAGAAATACAGTATAATTCAGTAAATCTACAGTACATTTACAAAGGACTGAAGTACTTGGGGAAAAAATGCATGAAATCTGTCAGGACGTATGGATTCCTTGCACGACATGAGGTGTGAAGAGTCTTATCCCTGCTGACTCTACGTTCTTTTGCTGCCAGCCAGACATCTGTATCCACACATTGTAAACGTGTCATGAAAGGTGATATGTCTGTGAATATTCCCAGTGAGCATCTTAAAAATCATGTTTCCAGACTGTGGGATTTGCTCTCTGTCACCAGCTCTCACTACACCTGACACAGTCCATCCAAATCAAAATGGCCCTCAACATTTTCTTTTCCTCCATGACTGCAAAGCTAAGCTTTGTGCATTTTTTCCACTGTACCACCTCAGCTGCTAAACATTTTTATGTGATTTGTTTGCTTTTACAAGGGTTACACCATGAGTCAACGCTGCTGCGTTTATGGTCCAATTTAAGGGCCGTCATTTGGAGGTTACGGCTAAAGGTTATGAGCACAGGCCTCCAGCCAGCTGGGCTGAGCATATTTGATTCTAATCACTGTGGACTTCTCATAAAACTGGGTGCATTTGGAAAGAAACAGGCCCAAGTGCCAACATTAGCTAATGGCAAATATAGTGGGAGGGATTGGAGGAAATCATAATTAGTTGAAAGTGAAATAACTGTAGCACAGAGAGCGTGGACCATGGATGTGTTATAAAATTCCGGATAGCGCACCACCCCTTTGGCTCCGTTCATTCCTATGGAGCTGCTCACCATATGCCAAAAAAGTTTCTGACTTCCGCGTTCATTTCCGAGTTGAACTCGCTCGGCACGTCCATGAACAGTGAAAGGCATGATGGGAGTACGGCGACCTTGAGTGTCTTGAAAGGCGCCTTAAATATAATGCATTATTATTATTATTATTATTATCATTATTATTATTATTATTATTATTAATAATAATAATGATGTGCGCTTGGGGATTTCATGCTTGCTTTTTGGGCCCCATGAGTATTTTTTGTTGCAGTACCCAGAGTGGCCACCATGACTAAATTGTCTTCAAGGCAGAGGGGGCGGAGCTCTATCCAGATTTTATACATACATCCATGGTGTGGACTGATGGAATGCCACATAGCCATTTTTCAAATAGTTGGTAGTTTTGCTTCACATTCATATGCTATTGAAATATCAACAGCTTCACTGCATTTCACTGAATCCTGGATTCATGAGGAGTCCTCCTGTTAGTCTGTCAGTGACAAGTCCGGGTATCTGCCAATTGCCTGTCTAATCCAAGCGACATGAGCTGGCGTTAGAGCGACGTTGGCCGAGAGATAAATCGTGATCAAACCGTGTGCTTAAAAACACAAACGCTAATCGTATTGTCATTGTTTACTTCTCAGCTGGGATGAAATGAGGCAGACACAGAGAAAGAACCTGAACCAGCGGCTAAACCCTAGGCCAGTGCGTGAAACATCATGATATGGTGTTTAGAGATTCAATTTCTCTATGTTGGCATGCATAATAGCCATGAAAAAAAGCATTATGGACAAATCTATGGCTGATAATATCCGATTAATACTGTCATGGCTGATTAGTGCGGAATAGACTGACAGAGTGAGTGACAATTGGAGAGTAATATCAAATTGTAGGGATATTTTACTCCTACCAATGTAGCATGTAGGAAAAACCTCTAATATTATTTTTTTTTTTGTTGTTGTTGTTGTTCCCAAGCCTGGATAAATGGAAGGGTTGCACTTGATCCACTGCAGCACTGTAGAGAGAAGGAAAGAAGAAAAATGTGTGTTAGCCACTGAAAAGAAGCACTGGCCTGTAACTACAACAGTAACCCTGGAAATAACGTTGGATAAATACTGTCCTTCACCCTCCAAATTGACAGAATTATTGACCCCATTGCCATCGAAAAATGCACGTAACTGTCAGTTCTTTTGCAGGCCTTTGTCCTGGCGGCAGTGTAAGACGAAGGATTCTCCACAAAATAATATATCACCAAAGTGGAGCTCTGGCAGACACTTTGTTGTTTTCAGCACTTGAAATATATGATTGTGGGTGCGGTAAAAGAATGGTAAGTGCCCAAAAGCTTGTATTTGCCTTTTCATACCTCAATTCCCTGCAGTTGTCAAGTTTGTTTGTTTTGTTGTCAAATGGCGCAGCATTAACGAGCAACCCGGTTCCACATGGTATCATGTGCAGGCCACCGTATGTTGTTTGAATAGTTTTGCCCTTTAGTGACAAATACATTTAAATAACTGATTCTTTAATGCTTCCATCTCTTCCATAAGCTGTTTGATTTACAAATGTCCCGATTAGCTCGAAGCTACACTCAGTCCATCTCTGTTTCCCTTTTCGGTTTACATGTGACATTGAAACACGCCGTGTGATATCACTGTAAGCGCCCAACGCTAAGCTCCTTAAACAGCCGAAATCCTACCTCAGTGCGGTTTCTGGTCATTACGAAATTCCTTTGAAAGCCGCCGCCGCCGCAGCGTGTGCACACATGAAGGAGACTTCGCATAAATCCATCATCTGGTTCATATGTAAACTCTGACATTGCCTTTGTACGAAAGCCTTTCTGGAGGATGTGACGTCACCGGGTCCCTTTGTTGAGCCGGAGTGTGAATTTATACGCTGACATAAAAATCACACCTTTATTTTTCACATGCCACTCCCCCCCTCCCACTGTCACGAGGGCAATATATAATCTTCACCTAAACATTTGAACTCGAGCTTCAGAGACCTAGGAACGGTGCCAGAGGGGCCTGTTTGGTTTTATTAGAGTGTCCAAATGTGTATTGATTGAGAGTATGATTGAAAACACTGTATATGGCCTTAGAAAGTAAAAGAGAAATGGATGCAGTCAGGAGGTGTTCAGGGTTGTGGGTTTTATATCATAGTGTGCATTTGTAAAAAGTGTAACAATGAGAAATACTTTTTAAAAGTAATTTATTATATAGTGTTAATATATAAAAAGCACACCAACAGCTCTTAGTTAAAAAAATATAAAATAATGGCTTCTCATATCAAAACCATATACTTCTATATTTATAGGACACAGAGTGACATTTTCACAACCAACCATGAAATGTTCCTTCTATATTTTGCCAAGAAGTGATCGCTGTGACGGGTGAAGCAAGAGCAGGATCTGCTGCAGGGGACTGAAGAAAATAAGAGAGAGGGAACATGTTTATTGATTATTCCAAAAGTGTAGGTGAACAGACACGTTTTTCTTTTTTTTTTTCAATAAATGTCTTGGTGTTTCCTGTCCTCTCAGCTCATCTGCATCATTGCTGGCCATAATGTGCTGGCACAGATGAGTGTGCAAAAGAAAAAAAAACAGAGCAATACAAAAAAGGCAACATGTAATAAGGATAATAATGTAAACGATTATAATGATGCAAAATTACTGTTTTGGGATTGGGGCCTTGTCCAAAAGACCCTCCCACCAAATCAACATGGGTTCCTACATGGCCTTTAGCCTTTACCTCATCTGAACCTGGTGGCCAACTTATTTAGGACCAAAGATAAACAAAAAATAAATATATAGCTTCCCCAAGACCTTTAACCATTTTATTTGTGTTTCTTTTGCAATGGAAGCACATGGTTGTGGAACAGTTTCGACACAAAATGGGTTTAGGAATGAAATCATGGCTTTGGTTTGTTGTCTTGGTTACAATATTGGAAAGGAAAAGGAACTGTGCTCGTAACTGGAAGGTTGCTGGTTCAAATACTAGGAAGTTCAAGGGCTTGGGTGCCCCATTCCCCATTGCTTGCGTGTGTTTACTACTGGTGTATAATAATTAAATGGAGAGGTAAAATTTTCTGTCACTAATTGGTGTGAGGTGTCAAAAGAACGTAAGTTCTAATATTAAGATCAACGGAACTTCAACAATAAAGCTATAGCTCCCCAATACACTACTTGACCTGTTGGTTTGCTCTGTACAGCAGACACTTTAAAAATGAAAAAGCCCCCCCAAAAAAAAGAATAAATTAATTAGTGGAAGGTTCCACGTGAAAGCTCTGTAGTTACAGTTGACCTCAGACTGTGTTTCTTTTAGCTCATAGCTAATTGGTCATGGTTATCACGTAACACTGTAAGAATACAGAACATAGGTTTATCTCGGTGAATATGAGGTATCATGAAACCAATGTCATCTCACTTTGTCTCGGCATCAGTGTCTTCGCTGATTTAACGGTCTTAGCACAAAAAAATGATTACAAAAGTATTCTTTTGAGGTTGAAATTAGTTTGAGGTCAGTGAATAAGCCTATGAAGGTTTTGCATGAACATCTGCTGCTCTAAGAAGTGATGGAAAAAGTATCATTTTACAAAGAAAGTCATTATTTGGAGAAATGTCTCTGCACCAGTGCTAATGATAACAAGGCAATCAGAGATGGCAGACTTCACCCCATTCACGCAACAAGACTCTGGCGGCCTCTATTGGTCATATTGGCAAGTGCAAGTGCGGAAGCGCAAACAAACAAACAGACTGTTATGTGCAGCTGCATGCAGCTTCTCTCTTTCCTCTCCCTCCCCTCTGTCTTTCCTCTCCACTCATCTGTGTTTGATTTCAGTAATTACCTTCCTGCGCTGTGAGTGGAGAGGGAGAAAGTGTCATCGTGGGGAGGGAAGTTGAAAAGGAGAAAGAAAGAGAGAACATAGAGAAGAATGGACAGCCGGCCGGAGGACTTTTTGTTTTTCCCCGTCCTTCCTCCGTAGATGACTTTGCTATTTAATGTCTGATGTTGATGATTGGATTAAAAAATTTGAATAAATACAAATGTATACATTCTTTATAGATGGAACTCTTATTATCGCCTTTTGGTCTTCAGGGTGTGGATATTTTAGGAAATCTGACATAACAAAAAAAAAAGGTTTTTTATATCATAAAATAAGGTACATCATGACTAAATCTGGCAATTTAAGTGTTAAGATTCAAGATTCAAAGTGTTTATTGTCATATGCACAGTAAAGAAACACGTTTCGCTGTACCATGAAATTCTTACTTTGCTGTCCACTCAAAAATACCAGCATAAAGTAGAAAGAAATGTTTTAAAAAGTATAATATACATAAGAAAAAATAGTAAATAAATATTACCAAAAAAACTAAAATAATATATATGCATGAAATAAGTATAAACGTGCATGACTAAGAAAAACTGTACATAAAGTGCACACAATAATAATAATAATACAAAAAATTAATATTTTATATGTGTGGAAAGGACAGAAAAAATACAAATGTATAAAATATTTTATAGCTGTGTACTTTCATGTATGTTCGCGTAAAAGGGATTTGCAGAGATGACACCCCTCACCCAGCGTCCACTACAGCACAACTGAACACAGCATCACAGTTACTTTCAATTCCAGTTTCACCTCATTTTAGGTGGTTTTTTGTTTCTTTTTGACACAAACCACGGTCCAGAGGACAAAAAGGTGCTTCTTGTTCTTACAACAGCACACACAGGCCCTCTGAATCTCAATGGTTTTAGGTGTATATGTATGGACACAGCTGAAACACTTGTTAGGATGCAGATAATGTTTGTTTGAAAGCGAAAACATGGATGAAGCATTAATCATACTGCTTCTACTGTGTGGCTCATACCTCCCCTTTCTCATAAACTCTTTGGACACACACATAAAACAAATCCCCCTTCACTGCACTCCATCCTTTTCTCGTATGCTTTTTTAAACCTGGATCCAAACATTTACCTTAAGTCACTGTCTCCTTTGGTTCTTGGCAGACTGCCTGGACCCTCTCCTTTTTATATTTTACAGTGGAGACACGTACACAAACACACAAACCCCATGGCAATGTGAATAATGAGAACATGCACTTGGTGGAAGAGGAACAAATAGGGCACCAGCCAAGATGGGAAAACAAGATAAAACAAAAATTACCTCCTGATGTTTCAGAGCTTCCTCAGTACATGCAGTATGTCTTCACAGCATGTACGCAGAATACTGTATACGTAAGCATTTTTACAGAACCAGGTAACTGCTTGAGCTACTCCATCATTTGAAGATGTGCATTGGGTGTATTTTCTTGTGTGTCTCAGACTATAGCGTTGTGCTTTTTCCTCTCTCTTTCAACACCACATCACAAATATTACAATATATTACCCGCGTTCTCCCTCTCTCTCTCATACCATGAGGGATTTCTCTGGACTTGAGGTATAGGCCTGACTGACAGGTCCACACACCCTCATAACCATTCGACACAGAGAAGAGAGGAGACAAAAGATGAACATCAAAAAAGTCCTGCATGAGGTGTAATTAACCGGACCACCCAAACATGCAGGCCTACGTGAGGACAAACTCTGTTCTAAGTCATTTGAAACGTGCCTGATACATTTGCTGTTAATTGCTCAGAGCGATCGGTAACACGAGCCAGCCTCAGTCACGTGCAAAGGCAGCGGCAAGTCTTTATTTCCATGCCAGCCGTGGACAAAAAACCTCACCGTCCTCCCCACAATAAGAATACATCTCTCTCTCAATGAACCCCCAATCAGTGCGTATGTGTGTGTTTACTTTTTGCAAATGGCAGGAGAAAATGGAATCCTTCTTCCTGTTCAAACCGCGCCCCCACCCCCACCCCCACCCTGTCAGCTGATTGAGAGCATCCACCCTGAAAGGAAACAAGGGAATGAATTTGATATCCTCTGTGTAATTGTGCAAATCGCTTTGAGATGTTCAAGACTTGCCTCCCAGGGAAAACTGTTTTACACTGCAAACCATGAGAGCGTTACAGATGGTACATTTTAATAGAATAAAAATGTTATGGATGTGACCTGTTTTGGCAGCATGTCGTATGGATATTTAAGTATTTGAGGCAAAGTTTGCAAATAGAGTGAGTGAGATATTCACAACTTAACAGATCACAATGTTAAGACCAAACACCCATGGATTTTTACCCTTTGACTTGTGTTAGTTGTTATAATGACTTTGTTGACTAAATCGCTGCCCTCCTTGACTTCTTGAGGAATTTGTTGACACTGTAGGGCATTGTGTCCTTACATTAAGATACACTTGCCTTGTTACAGGTTGTGTCCCAGCTGCTTTTAAACAGCATGGACCCAGCAGTCCTTGGTTAGTACAGGCCAATTTCTAAACTGCCCTTTTTGTTCAAAATCATGGAAAAAGTAGTTTTCAGACTTCAGACATAATTTTCTTTCATACCAAAATGCAATGTAAGGTGATTTTCAATTAATTTAAACATTTTTATTCATGATTTTAAGAGTTAAAGTTCAGGGTTAGAGAGTGAGAGTTCATTGTGTTTGCTTATGTATTAATGTATTGCAATTATCACCATACCATTGTGAATTATTCTGTTATTTTGGTCATTATAATCATGATTAAATGTTGCCATGCCTTCACTTGGCTACTTCATGCACCAGGAATGATCTCAAACGCTAATAGTTGCAGAATAATTATCTCAGTACTTCACAAAGAATAATTTATTTAATTGCTAAGATATGTACAAATTCTGACTTTCATATTTCATCCAGACTTGACAGAAACATTATCATAATATTCATTGATTACACAATAGTTGGCAACTAGTGTTACAATTCTATAATCAAGAGAAAGAATATGGTTTTGTTCTCACAGGCTGCAACAGTGAGGGAGTTAAAAAACGTTTGCTGGTGAAGCCTTAATTAATTCATTACTTTGCATCGCTGCTGAAACTGTGACATTGCAAAAGAGACAATTATGCTAGCTGTATAACAATAATATACACACGTGGTGAATGGAAAGGAAATGTTCATGTATTGTCACAGAAGGGGGAACTGCTTTTCATGGCATGATCTGATCTGAGAAAAGTCTGATCGTCGCTGTGTTTTTGTGTGTTTCATTGTGCGATCATCATTTCCTTTGTGCATATAAAATATTTGTTACATTTGGAGGAACAACTATAAGGCTCAAACAATTAACAACAGTTGTGTATAATTTAACATGAGCTACAGCAGAAGATGGAACTTGAATACACGTCACAGTGATACTTCACCAGTGATAAACCCGGGCTCATAGAGTGATTCGGATCTTTAATCATCAAACACCCTGTGTCCAAGTAGCGCACCACCGATCCCCCCTACAGATCCGCAGCCACCGGGAGGACATTTCTGCGGCCTCAAGGATGTTCCTGGTGGCTTTCCTTAATTGCAGTCCTCTAATTCCAAGAAGTTTGAACACCTCTGCACCCAATTTCAACAAGGTCACAGCCGGCATTCCAGCCACTGATCGGGAACTCTGTGGTGAGCTCCAAGTATTTGGACCTCTTGGGCTCATTGGCTTCATCAATCCGGTCCTCCCACGGGACTGTCAGATCCATGAGCAACACTTGCTTAGTTCTCCGATGTTAACACCATGTCTGGGTGGAGTAAACTGGTAGAAATTTGTTTGGGTTGCCTTGGGTTGCCTTCCCAGGTCAACTTGGAGCTGCCAGTCACGAGCGGTGGTGAGGAGCCCTCCTGTGGAGTTGGGCTGGTAGTTTGCCTTCTGCCCTGCTCTGATGAAGGTGATTGACTGCTTCAGAGCGACCTGGGACTTGCTGCTTTGTATCGCTGTGCAGATGGATTCCGCCAAGGATTTTAAAATTTGATCGTGGCACTAGCGATACCGCCCCTCCCCTAGAGCCTTTGGGCAACAACCTCGAATGTGCTCCATAGTGCCCCTCAGCTTGCACTCCGGAGTGGCTGTGAGGCCCCAAGAGTGCAGATTTGCCAGGCTTGGGAGGACGTCATACACAGATAGTATGAGGAACTTTATGCGCAGAGGTTCAGCTCTCCAGAGCAGAGCCCTGCCCAGGTGAGTTTGCAAGGTTCCGCATGCTCCCATCTTGTCCATGCCCCTTGCTTGGACATGCCGACCATGTTGCTGCAGCGTTCTTCCTCCACCCTGCACAACTCTTGACATCTGTGGAGTCCCTGTACATCATCATATCTCTGGAGCGGGTGACTTAAAACTCCTCTGCTAGTCCACTGAAAGGGAGGTGCAGCTCGGTGAAACAGCCATTCAGGGCAAATGCTGCTCAAGGACCGAGGGAGACCCAGCCATCTCCTGAGAAACTGGCTGATGGTCTTCACTTGTGCCTCTACCGTACCTCATAGACTAACAGGGGCCAGAGTATTCTAGGTAGGACTCCATGCTGGGACATTCAGGCCTTGAACTTTCCTGGGAGACCGGATTTTTCAATGGCTGTTAGCCAAGAAGTCAGGTCGCTCTTTGTCTGCTGCAAAGCCGCTGCTTCCTTCAGAGAGCTGTCAAAGATTTTGCCCAAGCTCTTGACATGTCTTTAGGTCACCATTGGAATCTTGGTCCCTCCTTGGGTAAAGCAGGTGATGTGCTGTTCTGACAACACAGCGGTGAGATTTTAGTGCCATACCTAAAGCACACTGGCACAAATTCTAAACACATGCATATTATTGTTCAAAAACAATACAGCCCGTTTAGCAGAAATGTGTTCATGTAATGTCTTTTATCAAGACAGCATCAGCATTTGTTACATTTAAATTGCAAAATGAAATATTTTTACTGAATATATTATTATAAAAGATTAAAAAAAATCACTTGAATAGAAACAGAAAGCAATGACTGATTTCCACAGTGCCAGCAAGATAAATTTTTATCATCGCCCATGTTTCAGCAAGAGACTGCATACTAAATTATAGACTAAACAATAATAATAATAATAATAGCAATAATAATAATAATAATAATAATAATAATAAACTATACAGCGGAAACAAAATACAGTTCAGTGTCCCTCCAAAAAAAACAGCAGATGTTGGAAGTGATGTCTGTAGCTGAGCTCTTCCCTCTTTTATTTCTTTTCTTTAGTCAAGTTGAGAAATTGAGTGCTAAATGCAATTAGCAGCTTGAGCTTGTCCAGACAGATCTGGATTAGTGCTGCGTCTGCTGTCTTCAAGCTGATCTCTCGCTTTCTCTCCATGTCTCTGTGTCTCACCTATACTCAAAATCCCCACTCTTACTCTTGGGTATTGGGGGGGGGGGGACTGCCTGGAAACAGCTCTTAAAGATATTCCGTGTGGTGTCTTGCATTTTAGGTAAATCCCCTTCTAGTCTACGTGAGAAACCAAATTTCCCTGCCTTTGTCTCCTGCTAATGAATACAGTATGTTTCCTGCCATACTTTGAACACAGCCGAATGTGGTTAGTTAGACAGGTTTCTCAATATATAGAACAGCTGAGGGATAAGCTCTGATATAAATGTACTATATGACTGATTGTACTGTATCTGGAAGCTTGTAGCAAGTTGTCACTGTGATTGAAATCCAACAACAGATCAGTAGACATGTATTAAATAGTGTTCTTCTGTATCTCCAGCTGGTCTCCTCCCTACGATATGAAACCTGTCTCGGGGAAACTTCAGAAGATAAGAATCTGAGGCGGCTGAAAAGAGTGACAGAAATACAGTATGACGTGTGTGCCATGTTTCATGGTTCTTCATTCAACATCTAGCAGGATATTGCACTGAAAACCAGAGCTTTGAATGTGAATGACAACAGGTTGTAGGTAATAACCACTTGGCATAATCACTTTAAAGCGGAACTAGACCGGAAGTTCCTATTATCGCTGTTTTTTTTGGTGTGTATCTGCGTCATTACCTTGTTTATGAAGCCCTGACGGTTCGAAACAAACAGTTCAGCCATTGCTGAGAACGTTGTGTTTTATTGTAATCTCGGGGCTCAACGAGATCACTGAAAATCCCGTAATAGTTACGTAAGCAGCGATTCTCCTGAACAACCGATCGTCCTGCTCCGGGCGGTAGTCCGGGCACATCCGGTTACGTACATTGAACCGCAGAAGAAGAATAACGTCCGTTGTGGAGGTGTTTCACGAGCGACAGTGTCTTCTGACTCTGGGTCAGACTCCGGTTTAAAGTCATAAAAGGGACTGCGGCGGGGAGTCGTGACGAAGCTATTTTTAAACACTGTTAAAACAATGTTTTGATAATGAGGAGCAGTGCATCCGCCATTCCAGAGGGGGGTGCTGCGCTTCTGAGAACGGATGTGCTGGATAGTACTGGCCAATCACAAGACTCTGTCTTCTGGGGGTGAAAGTTCACTCTGAAACATCGCGGCTGAAAAACACTGTCAGAAAAGAGGATTTCTATCGGCTAGTTTACAGAAACTAGGAGGTTTTTGACCATAAAAACAAGTTAATATATGTAAGTAGACCTCCATAACTAACATTTATGCGCAACAGGACCACTCTATGTGACCTTTAATAATAATTAAACAGCTTAAATAAGGGTAAATTAAATTTTGGCTGGTAGTATTTCAATTTCTTCATGGACCTTTAAAAGTAACCAATCGAACATTTTCAGTATGAAGTTCGGTCCAGTTACCAAAACAGTTTATTTCAGGTTTGACAACGTGTCACTTTTTTTTCATTTGCTCATGTGTGATCATGAGATCTCTGATCTTTGACACAAACTGAAACAGTCCAAAGTGTGAAAGAGAAAATGTCCATTCAAAGTCCACCCCAAAATGAACAACTCGGTTTTCTCAACCTTGCAATGTTTAGCTCATTAAATATGTATCATACAAAGCAAAGGTGTGAGGAGGATAAAAAAAGGAAGGAGTGGGTACAGGTGTGAAAATATGAACCAGGCAAAAACACTTTGGGTAGACAACACTTAAGGTGCAAAAAACACCACTTGAGTAAGGTGTTTGTGTTATACCTTTAAAGATTAAAGGTATAAAATAAAGGAAGGATGATGGTGTCTCCCTGGAAACGAATGTGAAATAAGTTGCTGGGAGAAGACAGCGAGCATCATTCCTTACACGGGTGCCCTCAAGCATCATTCCAAAGCTTATTGGATGACACAGACAATGTAATCTGTTCTTAACATTTCCCCAGTTCATACTCATACTACACAGCCCACACATGCTGACCCAGTCACTTGAACCATTATCACACTGTTTATGCCAATGTGCCAGTCCACTGTTATCTTTACTCATCATCATAGTTCAACCACACTTCCCACTTTTACGTTTTCTCGCTGTGACCGAGAACGTGAACGTTTCTATTGGATTTTGAGCATAATTGTACTACTGTAAACACTGGAGAGGTACAATTCATGTATGTAAATATATGTAAACACATACATTTGATAGAATAGCAAGACAGATGTTGGGAGCTTCCCCTTGCAGCTAACCACAATCAAATGTTTGTTTGAAGCAGCTGGGGATAGGCGGAGGATGAAGATGATGAGATTAAAACTGGTCATTTAAAACAGACAGTAAAATGTTAAAGGTCACATAGAGTGGTCCTGTTGCACATAAATGTTAGTTATGGAGGTCTACTTACATATATTAACTTGTTTTTATGGTCAAAAACCTCCTAGTTGCTGTAAACTAGCCGATAGAAATCCTCTTTTCTGACGGTGTTTTTCTGCTGCGAGATTTCAGAGTGAACTTTCACCCCCAGAAGACAGAGTCTTGTGATTTGCCAGTACTATCCAGCACATCCGTTATCAGAAGCGCAGCGCCCCCCTCTGGAGCGGCGGATGCACTGCTCCTCATTATCAAAACATTGTTTTGTGTTTAAAAATAGCTTTGTCACGACTGTGATGTGCCCGGACTACCGCCCGGAGCAGGACGATCGGTTGTTCAGGAGAACCGCTGCTTACGTAACTATTACGGGATTTTCAGTGATCTCGTTTAGCCCCGAGATTACAATAAAACACAACGTTCTCAGCAATGGCTGAACTGTTTGTTTCAAACCGTCAGGGCTGCATAAACGAGGTAATGACGCAGATACACACCAAAAAAACAGCGTTAATAGGAACTTCCGGTCTAGTTCCGCTTTAAGAGGGTCAGTTGGACATCATTGTTCTCTGACTGGTTGTGGAGTGTTTATCTCATACCTTACATACTACATTTCTTATCCCTGACCTACCAGTGAAAGCTGTACTGTTCACCACTGTGCTTTCTTTACAGGGTTAGAGGACAAACAAAACTGCGGATATCAATGGATGGATCACCATGCGCCTGTGGCTGTATGGGGAAACCACTGCTGTTTGCGCAGCTCAGTGTGTGGTGACTGTGGGTTTCTGGAGATACTGTGGTATCTGTGGTGAGTTATTCGTGAGTGGATTCATGTGTTTACGGGTCCTACTCTCTGACACGACAGGGCTGAAACACTTGCAATCCACTCTCCAGGAATTTGCTTATTTTGCATCCATCATGCTAATGACGCAATTCCCAGAGGCCAGGACTTCTGGAAATTGCCATGTCCCTGTTTGTTCCCCTATGTGTTATAGATCTCTGTTATTGTCTAGTTTCTTCAGGTTTTTTTGGACTTTGCTCTAGCCTGCTGTTTTTGGACCTTTGCCGGATTATTCATTCCCTGTTTTGTTTTGCTTCAAACTCTGTGTCCAAGTCTGTATCGTGGGTCCAAAAAAAACAGGTCTTCCTGATCACATTAACCAAAAGCTCTGAGCAGTTACTGTCAGGACAGCTTGACAGTGAACCAGCACAAGTCAAGTTAAAAGTGCATTATGTAATAAATCTAAAGCAACTGGCCATAAAATCCTCCTAATATGTCACAGAGTCAGGAATAATGTTCATATAACAAACTGAACTCACCAACAACAACAGTACAGACAAAATATTTGCATTAAAAGAAATATTTTTCAGACTGCAAATCATGTTTATGTTTTGAAATCAAAAACCATAAAGGTGGATTTATTTTGATTTATTTATCAATTATCCATAAAAAGGGATAAAAAGGGGCAAAATGCATTTCATTGCATTGACTGTAGATTGTAAGTTTGATGAATATGTCAATAAAGTAAACTAAACTAAATCATACAAAATGCTGCAAAAATTGCAGGTAAACAACAAACATTAAACTCGTTTTACTCATAAAACAAAGACTAAACAAAAATGCATATTCTAAGTTAGGACACCCTACCCCTTAAAGGCTAGTTTTACCCCCTTTGGCTGAAATAACTTCAGTGGGATGCTCTTGAAGCCATCTACCAGTCTCTGACATCAGTCAGTTTGCCCCAATCCTCAACGCAGAATTTGCTTCAACTGTGAGATGTTTGAGGATTTTTTTTGCACATACAGTCCGTTTCAAGTCACTCCAGAGCATCTCAATGGGATTAAGATGTGGGCCAACATTTCAGCCAGTCCTTGGTGGATTTACTGGTATGTTTTGGGTAATCGTCATGTTGCAGGGTCCAGTTCGGAGATGTGCTGCAAACCTGGTCCAACATCTCTGAGGAAATGTCTTTGTGTCTTTACCACCGTTATTGATGGAATCATAACTACAATCCCATAATTCCACGACAGATCATGAGGTAATTTCACTGCAGCCATAATCTCTATTCATCGAAAGTAAGGGCCCGGTGAGCGTGATGGGAGAAGAGGAATGTTTCCTGTCAGCAGCAGCAGCAGCGAGTGAGAAACGACTCGACTGAATGTCAAAGAAGAACAATAAATAATGTTAAATGGGTTTTTACCCAAGACATTGTTGAGGTGAGGAGTAAGCGAGATGTGCATGTGGAGTTTCACTAGAGGTCTCTTTGGATGGGATTAATTTTGATGGGCCAAATTGACATTTCCTCTTTGTGGCGACAGCTAAAGAGAAACAAATGACTCCTCGCTGGCAGAGGCCAGTGTGGAAATCTGGAGAGGGAAAATTACACATCACATCTGTCCTCGTTTTGGGTCCGAAAATCAAACATGGTTGTCTAATTTGAAGGTTGCCTCCAGCGCTGGAAGTGCACTGAGAGAAGTGAATGTGCCTTTGTTGAGAGAGTTTGTACATGGCACATGTTTGCGTGTTGTACATTCTCCGACTGGCCATCACTCAGTTGTCACTGATAGTGGTGGTGGTGGTGGGGGAGTTTTATTGCACAGCTGGAATATGAGAAATATGAGACATTCCACTCATGCTCCACGCTCCATCCGAGCAAAGTGGATGATTGAATGCAGACAGAATGAAGGTTCTGCGCACAGTCTACACACTGACTAACACACTAAGAACAGCCACAAACCGAGCAGGTAAAGAAAGAGCTGCTGGATCTCTTCCATTGTTGTCTGTTGTGTGACGCTCGAAGTTTCTCGCTTGTCGTCGCATCGGTAAGTCACACCACGTGGCCATTCGTCACAGACCACACCCCGCCTACCCCCAGTTTGACCCAGGGTTTCACCATTCTAAACCACACTGTACCATACTAAATCGAACTATACCATGATGGAAACACAGCAAAATTATTCACAAGATTTCTATATCCTCCAAGAACCAGTCCCCAGGACCATATGTTCCAGTTTTGAGCTATACATTGATTTTAAGATGTCACTACTGGGCTCAAGCAGGGGTTTATTTTTATTGCCACTTTTGTCTGACGAAGAGGAAGCGTCCAGTGGAAGTAGTGTGAAGCCAGGCAGGTGAGTTCCAAATGGTGGTGGTGGATCAATGAAGCGGGGGTCTTCAGTTGAAAGTTGAAGGAACTGAGGACAAAGACACAAATATCCTGTCAGTTATCTTGACTAAGATGACTTGTCACATTAAAGCAATCAGCCGAAGTGGAGGCAAACGATCTGGTGCTGGACCAGAGAATTTCCCAGGCTTAAATGCAGGAAGGGTGAGCACATTTTGGAGGTTAAATGTATATTTATAACTTCATTGGTTTGACTCTTTGTTGCTCAGATTATCTTATTTTATTATGAGAAAGACACAAATGTTACTGAAGTAACTGTGTGTTTGTTTGCTTGTGTTAATGCATCTTTCGGTATTACATTACATTTTGAATTTCAACCTCTGTGTCTTTAAAAATAAGTGCCTTAGGGCACTAGAAGGCCCATTTATAAACCCATTAAAATAGCATTCTTTATGTTACTGCCATACAAGCGTAAAGGTAAAGGTACATTAACACAATGTAATGTACCTTTCACTCTGAGGTCTCTGAGCTTCATTATTATTTTCACTATTGTTGTTATTCATTTATTAAGTTGAGGCTGAGATAAAATAAACGTTGACGGGGAGTAATTAGGGCTGCAACAAGAGTTGAGTTGCTTTTTAATATTATTTTTTTAAGATTGGTGATTTAAGCTTCTTTCAATTTCTTCATTCCTTTAAATATGTCTACAAAACAAGTTATTTTGAGGATGTCCACCATTTAGAGATTTGGGAAACACCGATTGACATTTTTCATCCTTTTCTCAATAACTTTTTGGATCTAACAAAAACAAGCTAATCGATGAATAATTGGTGTAGTTGCAGTGGTAGAACATGGTAACAATAATAAATAACAAATGTACCTTTTTTCTGACACAAAATGTTCGGTGGTGCTAGAGAGAGAGTTATGTCAGGTATAGCAAAAGTAGACCACACCCTGGAATCAAATGAATGCAAATTGAACAACGTTTGTTACTGAAGGTGCACTTCCTGTTGCCAGTAGGTGGCACAAAGACTGGCATTTCGGGATATCATCATGGACCGACTGGCCCTAAAACGAAGATGAAACCGGCTGCCTGCTGTTAATGCAAACATACCTAAGGTCACTACCATGGTTACCATGGTAACCCGCATACAGATCAAAGGAAGGTGAGGGTGGAGTCTGTCTGGGTGGAACAGAAAATGTGAAAATGTGTTTAATTGTTTAATGTGTTTAGTTATTATTCCTGCACAATTCATTGAACCTCCATAATATGTAGTCAAATTTTCCACAGGTCCTGATGTCCACACTAAGTTTGAAAAAGATGATGAAAAACAATAACCAGAACGGATACAGTGGCGTTTTTGCAGTCCGTGCTTGTGCCCTAAATTCATCCGTCTATTGTCTGCCACTTCATCCTCCACATTACGGTTGTGGGACTGCTGGTGCCAATCCCTGCTTACTAATGCTGAAAAGCTGGGTACATCCTGGACAGGATCACCAGTCCATCACAGGTGGACCCTAAATATAACTCTAAATGTCATTAGACTCTAGTGTATGAGAGATGATGTATGAAAATGCTGTGGCACGATGTCTTACCCAAGGACACATCGGCATATAGACTAGTGGAGCCGAGAATCGACCCCACAACCTTTGAGTTGAAAGACAACAAACGCATTATGTCTTCTAGTGTGTCCAGTATGCAAGCTTTCGCGGATATGGCATACAAATAGGAATGTCGAAAAGCATGTGTAACATTTTGCTATGATGATGGAAAATGATAAATAAATTCAGGACTGCACACAAGTTTATAGATTCTCCCAGTGGCTCCACGGAGAAACCAAGGGAGGAGAACATGTCAAGCTGTAGCCAAGAATCCGGAATGTCACGGATGATAAGCTAAAAGGAAAAAAAAGCAAGAGAAAATACCACAGAGAGGCCATAAGGTGAACCAGTTTTTCATTTCATCTAATCCAGATACTCGGGGACTCAATAATTCTTACTTCATTAAAAAGGTTGATATGCGTTGACTGAGAAAACAATGTCAGTGTTCATTTGATGTCACATACAGGGATTAAAAAGTTTTGTCTTTTAATAATCCACTGTGTGTTTCAGAACGTTATATGGCTGCAATGTTATTCACTAGCTCCAAACATTTATGTGGCCCTAAGCTGAATTTGATTTGTACCAGTGTCACTCTTGTTTTTTTGTTTTTTTGCATTAGGGGGGAGTTATATCACATGGCCTATTTTTAATTTGCACTTTCATATTCAAAGTGAAAAACTGTGTGTGGTGATACTAGACCTGAATTGAAAAAGATATATATAATCAGTATTTTTGTTATAAAATGCTAATGTGCTTGAATCATGTGTGAATGACAAGGCTTTGTGTATTAAGTATTGACTGTGATGCTAATGATTTAGCAACTAGCTGAGAGTTAGCACATTGTCAGCTCATTTAGAAATATGTATCTATCTTTGATCCTTCTAACACTACAGTATAGTATATTTTCTTTTTCATTTTTAACGACAACTAACAGATGACAGAAATATGACTATAGAGTGTAAGGACAATAAATTATAAGAGAATAAGCTACCCTCCTTCCTATGTATTCTCAAGTTATTTCATTTCAAATGTTAAGATGTTATTATGTCCAGTTAGTTATGCATTGTATTGTTCTGTGTAGCAGTGTAGCTCACAACAATAGTATCTGCGCTCCAGTTTCTGTGCTGAGAAGTAGCTCATACAGAGAGGTGTGGTTTCTTTTCACTGACAGCTTAGACCAGGAGGGGGTTATTCTATGTAAATGTGATGAGTCTGTCTCTTGGCTCCCAGAAGGTGTAAATCTTTGAGGGTTAGGGTTAGGGTTAACCCCAACCCTAAATAACTCAAAATGTCCCTTGGCCTACTTGTTCCCGGTTTAGCCATGGCTGGCCACATTTGGGTCCTCTGTTTCAGAAAAGAATTCAAATGCAACAGGTAGAGTACAATAACAGAGGTTTGATAAACACACAGGTGTGTGACATCACATAAACACATGAGTAATATTGTGTATTTTCACATCTTGTAAAGCAAGTTTCATATTACTCCTTTAACTGCATGCTGCACAGATATAAATGCTGATTAAAGACTAGTCACTGATTAAAGCTATTTAACACAGATTGTAGCATCCATATTTCAGACCACTTTCACTTTCAAGTGAACTGGATAGGGTATTGAAGGAAAACCGTTGATATAAGAAGCCTTGGATATGCAGCAAAGAGCTTTATGCTATATTATCAGATACAATTGCTGTTGCATTTCCTTTAATTGAATTACATTATTTCTCTGTCATGTGTCACATTGTGTGTCGTCTTCCCTCTGACAGACACAGCTGGAATAAGTGAAGAGAAAAACAGACATGCGAGAAACAGCACAGAGGGCTAAATGTATTAATACTGCATTTTCAACAGGAAATAGGACTAATTTTGAATAATAAATGCAGCACTTGAGACTTGCTAGTCTTGAAACCAGGAAGCCAGGGCAGAGAGTAAAAAAAATCATATGAAAGAGGAGGACGACAGAAGATGAGGATGAGAGATGTGGAACAACGGTAGCAGCAGATGCAGCAAATGTGCTGGAAATGTTAACGAAAGAAACCAAACCCAGAAGCTAAATTCAGATTTAGTGGAGCTGAGCTGAGTTTCAAAGAGCTTTGGCTCCACTGAGCCTCAACAGAATGTCCTCAGTGGAGCAGTGGAAGTCGGAGCACATAGGAATGTCGCTGTCGCCGCAGTCCCCACACTCGTGAGGGTGCAGCGGTGAAACTCAGGGTAACATCAGCAATCCCTGAGGCTAATTGGTGCACGTGAAGCCTCTGTGTTAATTACCCACTGGTAGATGAATATGATTGTGAAGACCTCAGTGAAAAGGTCTCAACCTGCTGGAGGATTGGAAGCGGTGGAGACATTTCACTGAGCCTTATGCTCCCAGACGGGCGAAGAGGATTAAGTCTAGTAAGTCAAGGAGCAGTGGAGGAT
Organism: Microchirus variegatus; assembly: GCF_963457635.1. Taxonomy (NCBI): domain Eukaryota; kingdom Metazoa; phylum Chordata; class Actinopteri; order Pleuronectiformes; family Soleidae; genus Microchirus; species Microchirus variegatus. The sequence continues at coordinate 31,630,735 of NC_139806.1, read as the reverse complement.
GCTAATGGGCCTGACAGTTCTGGGTGAGAATCAGTGGATTTGTTTTTACCTGATGCGATTTACCTTGTGCCATGTTTAATATACTACTTAACGTATCTGTTCTCCCATTTTTCTTTTCTTAGTGCCTCCTGTTTTTCATTGTCACGTTTCCCATATTTATGTATTTCTGCTGGTAGCTAACACATTCTCCCTGCTATCAAGCCACAGGCCCCCTGATATGGTGTTGTCATCCTGGCCAGCCTGCAGTGGAGCTGGAGGGGGTTGGATGGGCCACAAATGTCTTCAGGGAACATGGAGGTCTGGCAGGAAGGCACGAAAACAAGTTGAAACACAGCGTTTGTGAGATGAAGGGCAGCCTGAGTGTCAACCTGAGATCAGAGATAGCCCTGTTCCTGTTCATTGTCCATGGCCACCATCAACTACAACAACAACTACCTGCATTGGAAAGCCTGAAGAGATTTTCTGTCGAATCGAAGCATTCCGGTGTTTTTCTATTCAGCTGGCATGAACATTAATGGCAGAGTGGCCAAAAACCTACTTTTGCATTTACTTCCACAAAACAGTAGAGTGGAGTTTGGTAGAAGCATTGAAATGAAACAATGCAAAGTAACACATGACTGAAATCTATAAGAGTCAATATCTAGCTGAAGCTTGATTTTAGTTATATGTCAAAGTTCTCTGCCAGCCACACCCACCTCATCATTTTCACCTGTTCAGCCTCCAGTCTTTCCCTTCCAGTACTTTTCCACTCACCTGGTTTTCTGGCTCCTGGACTGCCGCCACTCCCTCTCTCTCCACTCACCTGATCCACACACCTGCCTCTCATCACCAATGAGCCTGCACATAGCCTCCCTGGTCACTCATTGCCATGTTGTTCCTCTGCATTATACATGGCTCTCCAGCGTTGACTCTCGGACTGCTTACCTGTAGCCGACCTGTCTCGTCTGCCTGCTCCGTGGTAAGCCTACCTGCCTTCTGCCTCTGACCATCGTATCACCTCAGGCCTACCCGTTTCGTATCTGCCTGTTCCCAGGGCTGCTCAGTGTGCTCTGTCTTTGATGAACAACTCTTTGGCCTGGCCCGTCTTAACAGGTTCAGACTCTCTTGGGTCTTCTGGAGGTTTAAAGAACTGAACTTTGTCATTATCTGTCTGCTTGTGGTTTATCATATTGCCTTCAAAAATGAAGGACATGTCCAACTTATTTTGTGGTTTCGTGTACTGCCATTGGGTCCGAGCACTTCCTGTAACAGTACAATCTGGCCAATCATGAACCCAGTACACCCCTCACTCCAGAACCCCTTCAAGAGGTTTGAGCTCCAACAGCAGGAGCAGATGATGTTTATGAAGAGATAAAGTTCATCATAGATGACACAGTCGTGCAGTGCTATCTCACTGGAAGAAGGTTCTGGATTGAAACTGCTGGTGTAGTTTTCTTTGAACCTTCCTTGCACAGTCTAAATACATGCAGGTTACTTACGGACTCTAAATTGTTTGAATCTAAATAGCCATTTTCAGACATGACCAATGGAAAATTTCCACAAAATTGGGTCCAGACATTTTTTGGAGTTCAATACATTCAGAACAGCAGGAGAATGAAAAACATCCAGATGGAGAGGTCTCAAACCCAGGAGTCAAAACACCATGTCGAAATATCATGTATGACATGTATGTTGTGAATTAAATTTAAGTAGAGTTTCTTTATTTAAAATATGTTAATTAGATGTATATAGAGCAGTTCATGGCAGGGCTAAAAACAAAACAGTACATTTCACTTGATATTTCATATTTAGTTTGCAAAAAAATGATGTTTACAAGCCAGAAACTTTATTTACTGTTTGTTAATTGAAGGACGGCATTTCCCATAATGCTTTGCAGCTGTAGAGCAGACTATATAATATGGCAGTTCAGTGTCATGTTTACAAAAAGGTTTTTGGACGTATTTGGATACATTAAACGATGTAACCTTGGTGGTGATACAGGTTTAGAAATATATGAAATAGTGGGATTTGTATGATTGCATAGTGCACAATAAACTGAATCATATATGGCCAATGTAATTATGTCTGGGTTTTTTTTTACCTCATAAATGGAAACTCAATATATATTTATATTTATTATATATATTATAATACGTTGCATTTTGTATGGCTAAACCTGCTATGTTCTCAATTATCTTCAGATCTGACAAAGAAGCTGGTATGAGAATTTGTGCGGACATGTACATCCTCAAGCTCTATACATCCATACATACATTTATCTCCCCCAAAAAACACTTAACATGTCAGGAGAGCTATTTCACTTTGTGATTTTTGAGGTTTTTTGCTTCCCTGAACAAAAAATGTGCAATTTTTCAAAGCAAAGAAACAGGTAAAATTACATCTGTTAACAAGGATCCAATTGGAATCTGTCTGCTCGAAAAGATAAAAGCCCGTTTACTCCCGATAACAATATGTCAACTGCTAATTCCTGCACAGTTTGGAGCCTGAGGGCCTCTCACTCCTCCCTCTTTCCTTTTAACCTTGATCCATCAAACGTGCCGTCTCATCACTCTCGCAGCTATCACCTCACAGCTAACCTGAGGGGATGCTTGTCCCTCAGGTTAGCCTGTGAAGTGTTTGGCCATTAAAGAAATAATAATATTGCACTGTATGAATGTATGGATGTTTTGGTGTAACGTTTACTGAAAATCCTGATCTGCAACCTGAATAATTATGACAGAAAAGCAACATCTAGGAGCTTTGGAAACATCTAACAGGGTAGCCACTGAAGAGCAGCTGTCTTTCAACTCGTTCAACTCGCTGTTGCTTACATCCAGTATACGACGTGATCCATGGAGCTCCCCTGGAAAAAGTAATTAGACAACATTACTTGATAGTCATCGCTATACGACAAACACTTCTTTCTAACCCCTGTTTGTATACAAATGTCATTGAGAGTATATAAACATGGACAACCCCACTGTGCAATGGGGTAATCGTATAATTAAAACAACATAAGCCTGCACATCAGGCACTTTAGACCCACTAGTGTGAAAAGAACTTTGTTAAACTGGACACAAAGCAAACACATTCCTTATCGTTTTTTTATCATGAAAAATGTCATCAAAGATCGCACAGGGGTGCAGTGGTGAGCACTGTGGCCTCACTGCAAGAGGGTTGTGGGCTGGTGTAGTTTTCTTTGGCCTTTCTCCCACAGTCTAAATGCATTCAATGTTGTTGTATATATCCATAAACGTTTATATGTCCATATATGGTATTTGTATGTGTTTTTTTTATGTACTATTTATTTCATAAAGGGAATGTCAACATACAGTATATGTTATATTATTTATGTCTACTGGCCTAACCTACTGTGTTCTCACAAGAGCTCAATTGAACATGATCTTCAGATCTTTCAAAGAAGCTGGTATGAAAGTTGGTGCAAACATTTGCATTCTCACATACTGTACATCCGTGGTCTCTCACTCCCTCTACCCATTATCCTCGACGGGAGGAGCGATACATTCTCCATCGAATGCACCTCGTTTTAGGTACGAGCTGCGTGGCACTTTAAAACTTGAAATAAATACCATCTGCCTCAGCCAGCCCTTTGACCTCTGACCTGTAAAATATGCAGAAAGACAGTGGACTGTCAGATCTCTGCCACGTCTCTGTGAACTCTCCATGTGGGCACATGTCCTCATAACAAACAGCTTCAAGTTCACATTCTCCAGCAACCGATAACATCTCTGAATTTTTTCTGTCACTGGCATCTGTCTTTGTCCCACTTGATGCAGAGACACGTTGGAGACAGTAATGTTTTTTTCACATCTGTCCTTAGACTTTAATTGACTCCTTTAACAGGCATATCATGTCACTGATCGAGTTTACATTCTGGACATGATCCTAAAAAAATTCAGATGTATAAAAAAGTGTTTAATCGACTACATCTGCTGTTTACAGATGTGAAAGCAGTTCAACTCTTACTGGTGATGCTACCTTTAATGCTTCAAGTGCTGCAGTACGACGACAGGAACACAATTAATGTGACATTTCCTGACGCTGCACAGCATAAGCTTTTTAAAAAGATTTAACCACAGCATATTTTCTATCAAATAACCTAATGTGTAGTAGTCCATTATTGATATGTCACTAATAGAATTGAATTTAGTGAATTTACTAAACTGCGTAACAGTTAAACACTTATAGTAAATTAGAAACAACCCATTAGAAAATAGAAAAAAAACAGTACAATTGTAACAAAAACAATGCATTTCAATTGGGAGCTGCAGTCTGACCAGTAGGAGAATACAAATGTGTAACACAGCACTGCATAACAACTGTAAGTGACTACAATAGCCATACAAATTCAGTATAAAATAAGAGTTGTCGTATAATCACCAGTGGACTAGGCCTGGCAAACTCGAATCTTTTTAAGGAGTCGCGTTATTCCGAGTAACTCACTCGACTGATCCGGGTTATGCGAGTCACTTGAGTCAGTATCGCTAAATCGCCCAAGAAAACTCAGTACTAGCCCCATTGTCTCTCACCACTAACATAGTAGAAGGTGCGGACTCACTATTTCAGATCTGTTATTTTTGAATCTGCGATGTTACTAATATTGTTATTAACATAAGGCCTATAGTAGGAGTGGTTTGTGTTTCCCTGAATTTCGCCCATGATTTCTGTGTCTCTCCGTTCTGTTCATTTTCCCCATGGATGTGTTGGGAGAAGGGTGTGTATGGAGTAAAAGTGAAAATAAAAAAATGATTAAAAAATCATATTTAGACTGTTTATTTATTGTAGTAACTTAGTGTACCATAAATAATGTATAGGCTTTCAATATAGACATAGAAACATGAACAGAGAACTGCCCACAGTAAATAAATTATTAGGCTATTATTATTATCATTATTATTATTAGCATTTTATTATTATTAGGCTATTTAACAACTCGACCGACGTAAATGTTTTATGCTACATCAATGCACCAAATGAGGCCTATAACCTATAAACATACTATTTCAGAAGTGAAAGTATGGTTTTTGTTGTGGATTTGCTGTTCAAACTGACTCGTGGAGAAATAGCCTACTTACTCTCGTCTGCTAGGAAACGGATCCACTCACGACAACGTAGCCGGCTGATTCGCGCGACTCGACTGACTCGAGGAGCTCTGTTTTCCGGCTCTGCGGGAAGTTCCTATCTCGGACTAGAGTTGACTTGTGGAGTTGTGGTTGCCTACGAAATTGTAAGTTATACAACTTTTGGCAGCTAAGATGGCTAGGACTAGTAGCTAATGTTGCGAGATGTTTGTGTGTTGCGCTGTTTATCATTTTAAATGAAATTGAAGTTGGACTTAACTGATCCGGGTTAACGATTCTAGAGACTTGCGACTCATGGGTTAATTTAAACACACGGGTGAAAGATCCAATTGAGTCAGGACTCAACCAGCTCTACAGTGGATAACTGATGTGTGAAGCTAACTGTCTACCTTACTATGGTTAGACTGAAGTGTCCTCTGTGTTTTGACGGCTTTTCACGCAAATTATGTATTGCATGTCAAATCTGTGAATATCTTTCCAACTCTTCCTGAGTCATCCAGGTTTGCAGATCATTTAGAAGCAAGCCAGAACTACTAATTAATAGTAGTTAGTAATTAAATGTCATAATACACAAAAATAGCAAATGTGCCTTTGTACATGTTATTTGCTGATATAGGTGCAAATCTTAACAGTTTTGTGAAGCCATTGAAGTTATACATATTTGGCGTATCTACTACTTCTCTACTGCAGTCACTCTATCTTCACCCTCTTGTCTAATCAGCGTGTGGACTCCGCCCACCTTTTGGCATTTTTCAAAATCATGTATTCGGTGGAGAAAGCTGCAGAACATGGGTTTAGTTATACTCTTTAATTCCCCGAGTTCAGTCAGGAAAACTCGTCTGCAACTTTCAGCTGTCTTGTCTCCGCATTCATCTTTTCAGTCTCTCAATTCTCGCTGTCACATCCCAGGCATGAACTGAGAGATCGGCTGTGTATCAGCGACTTCCATCTCTCCAACAGCATGGCAACAAACCTTCACTCTTCTATCATATCTTTTCTTTGAAAATCTGCTATTCTCTTCCTGTCATGATTCATTCATGCAGCTCCAACACAGCGGCGGCAGTATTTCCTCCTCCTCATCACCACCACCGAGTCTTCACAGAGTCATCCCATTCATCATTATTCATCCTTTATTAGCCTCAGCAAGTCATCAACTACTGATATCTCTACTCCGGGGGGATTTAACCACAGTAGTCGCTGCTTAGGTCCCAATATCTCACTGAGTCCAAGCACCACATATTAATCACCACATGTCAACAACCTCTAATTAATTATCAGTGTCTTTGAGGGACATGCGCATTGTATCCAATATGTTATTAAAACATTTTTTTTGCATAAATATCACAAAGTTAACATGGAATAATACATAGTTTGCATTTTATAAAAAAAGCAATATTAAAATGTCAATCCCGAATGACTTGTTGATGCTGATTCACAATTTTTTTTTTTTTTCTGACAAATACCAGCTCTCTCCCACAAAGTACAAAGTGAAAATAAATAGATGTGTAATATGAATACAGGTGACTTTAAATATGAAGAAGCCAAATGTAAATTTTTTAACAAGTGAGAAAATGTGTTAATTGACAATTCAATTGGAAATGAATCCGCTTTTGAAATTACAGAAGCCTCTTTTATTTATTTAACCATAAAACTGTTTAATTAATTACTGTTTTGCCCTGGTAGACAGTGAGTGATGCGTTCTCACTTTTCAGCACCTTTGTGGTGAACAGCAGCCTCTGACCTTAGATATTAGACTGAAAATATCTTTACACTCCTCAGGTTTCATATGCATTGATCTGTGCTCACGGCCACAATATTTACATAACCCATATTGATCTGTTTTGCTCACACACTGAAGTACACAAACAAACATTGGCAATTGAGTCATCGGTCGTTTGATCTTTGGACAGAAATAGTATGTATGCTGATGAGTGAAAAGATGAATTGATTAAGAGAAAACACATATTACTTCCTTGGTCTGTGTGGTCCTGGGGAATCAATGCCCTGCAATTTTAGACTAAAAGAACCAAAAATCAAGCTGCCAAATGTTACAAATGCAATAACGCTGCCATCCATCCTATAAGCACTTTAAACGCACTGTAAACATGTTACTATTATTTATGGCTTTCAAATTATCACTGTGTATGTGAAGTAGGCTATAGTGATGCAGTGGTTAGAACGTTTCTGCTTCTGGACTCGAGGAGCTGAGCTCATTGCCGGGAATGAATGCCAATGTTTATCTGTGGATCTAAATCTGGGCTCAGACAATGTGAATTTTGGCCGGATTTAACCCTGATCCTTACCTATCAAGAGTCAGAGGAGCAATGCTGTTGTTGTTGTTGTTGGAGGCCACCAAGGAGCAGGTGACGATTTGGCTGTAGCTTCCATGACTTGCTCCACAGAGCTCCCCTGTGCAAACGTCTTTAAATAGCATTTACTCCAAGTAAACTCCAACAAGCACGTTTGTTGAGACATGTTCCTTCGCTCTGTATGCACCATCCAGATCTTCTGATTGGTTGTAGGTGTTTCTGGCATTTTGATTTTGATTTCCATCCACCGGTCAAGCCTCTTGGAAGTGGGAGGTGACTACACCCACCCCAGTGAGATGTAGTCTGACATAAGCAAGGCTATGTAAAAAATGCCTGCTGTGCAAAGGGCACATTTCCACAAACAACCTGTAACACTTGACTGGTTGTGTTTTGTCACACTCTCTCTGCTTCCAGAGACTCAACTGCTTATCAGTTTAAGACTTGATCAACACAGAGATAAGTATTTACCTTAAATCTGTTGGTCTGCTTCGGGGCTTTGCTTAGATAAAGGCAACTCTAGCAGCACAAACGTCCCCAGGCTGTCCCTTACAGTTCAGAAAGAAACCACAAAAAATTGAGAGTACCATTATTCCAGCCTGTGGTTTTTTATCTTGATTAATTACCATCTTTCGTATTTTAAAGGCTGTACATTTTGAGGCCAACTCTGCAGGATAATATCAGCATAGCTGTCATATACTGTCTGAAGAACAGCATATACTGACATATGTGGGCTGGGACGCTGACCCTAAACATGTAAGTAAATGAACAACACAATGACTTCAAACAAAGAAAGAATAGAAAGTCTGCCTTCTGGAGAGTCTCACTCAGATCCCAGACATCAGCCCTATACACAGATGCTGTGGAATGAGCTCAAGGGAAAGTAGAGCAAGTCTGATCTGCAGCTGCAGTTCTTAAATCCACAGGGACACTTGCGCTTTTTCCACCACAACACTGAATCTTTTATGCTTGCGCTGAATAAAGATGCTTAAGCTCACAATTTTCGTCGTGTTATAACCTTGCACTTTTTTTTCCACCTTTAAATTAAGTATCAGGTGACATTTACGACCCGCCAAAAGGGATCGTGCTAATTTACTGTGTGGTTATATGAGATACGTTGTCAAAAAGGCTTTGCCCTAATAAAATCAATGTCGGCTTTAAAGCATCACATTGCAAGTCTGGTCGCCTGCAGTTTCACAGTACATATTATATTATGTTTTTTAATGACACCACTGTAAACACCCATCCGTCCATTGTCTACCCCTTTATTCTCACTGCGAATACCCCCCCCCCCCCCTTTCCCTCCTCTGGCCATCTGCATGTACTTTCAATGAAGCCAGCGAACACAAGCCGTGGAGCCAGGTCCACACTGGTCGGCATCTGTTTTGCATGCTTCTGTGTTTTTGCAATTCTCGCCCTTCGAAAAAAAGCCGGTGCAATGTTTACTCGTGTGTGGCCTCTCGATCGGTCAGACAGTTGTTTCCTCTTCCTCGCTTTCTCCTACAACAGTTTTCTCTGCTTCTAGTTAGCCAGCGCTGCCATGATGAATGTCTAAAAAAAAAAAAACACCATCACTGTCGTGATCTTATAGCCGGTACTTGTGTGTGTTGTGCCGTGAAGCAATTTGGGTTTCTTGCAAGACCTGAGACTTCACGAGGACTCCGGGTCGGGGTCCTTGATCTTCCAAGGCTGGTTTTACCACTGCAACAAGCCATTTAACCATCACAATGATTCTGAAGACGTTAAATTAGCATAACAGTTCTGTATAGTTCCGCTTTAATTTAAACTCTCCTGCACCAAAGTCTGTAGGGGAAATTGTTTAATTGTACATCACAGCACACATGAGTTATAGATCCATGGCTGCTATCAGTAAGTTCAAATGTGTAATTTGCGTTTCAAATCCTTTGTTGAGAGTTACATAAATTACAAAGACCAGCAGCTCCATGGCTGCAAACTAAAGTCACTGTTTTTCTGTTTGTAATTTGGTGCAGAAGAGTGATTCAGTTTCTGGTCAGAAAAGGCTGTTTAACAATGAGATAATAGATAATCATACCTAAGCTTTTGTTAAGTGGCTAAAACATGCCTTTGCCTTGTGTCCCTGGTGGCAGCCATGTTTTCACTGAGCGCAAGTGTCCAATTTGTTAAAGCGGACCTAGACCGGAAGTTCCAATTAACGCTGTTTTTTTGGTGTGTATCTGCGTCATTACCTTGTTTAAGAAGCCCTGAAGGTTCTAAACAATCAGTTCAGCCATTGCTGAGAACGCTGTGTTTTATTGTAATCTCGGGCTCAGCGAGATCTCTGAAAAAACCCGGTCCGGTTACGTAAACAGCGGTTCTCCTGAACAACAGATCCTCCTGCTCCGGGCACTTGTCCGGGCACTTCCGGTTGCGTACATTGAACCGCAGAAGAAGAATAACGTCCGTTGTGGAGGTGTTTCACGAGCGACAGTGTCTTCTGACTCTGGGTCAAAGGTCGTCAAAGGGACTGCGGCGGGGAGTCGTGAAGAAGCTATTTTTAAACACTGTAAAAAACAATGTTTTGATAATGAGGAGCAGTGCATCCACCGTTCCAGAGGGGGGAGCTGCGCCTTCTGAGAGCGGGTGTGTTGATTATTTCACTTCCAGGTATTGGCCAATCACAACACAGTCTGTCTTCTGGGTGTGAGATTTCAGTCTGAAACACCGCGGCTGAGAAGAGCGTCAGTGAGGGGAGATTTTGATCGGCTCGTTTGCAGAAAATAGCAGGTTTTGTCCTTAAAAACAAGTTAATATATGTAAGTAGACCTCCATAACTAACATATATGTGCAACAGGACCACTCTATGTGACCTTTAAGTACATATAAAAAGGCTAATTCCAAGGCTACAAAGAAACAATGACACACTTTTGGCCAATAAACCTTCCAGTACCCTATCATGCGGACATAATTGTGTCAGTAATCCATGTGTCTTCCTCACCATTACCAGTTGCTTCCTTTGCCTAAACACGGTCATTACATGTCATGTCATTTTTATAACCAGATAATGGTTATGATCCCCTGCATTTCCTCAGTTTTCAGAAACAGTATACAGCAACAGTATACTACATGAGCATACATGTAGTAAGGAAACAGCCAATTTAAATCCCTACAAACCTGTTCAGCTTCAGCTGTGGAAAGGGGAAAAATAAATAAATATTCAAATGTCTGAAATAAGCAAAGATGCATGTGGATGAAGGAAAGCACTGGAGCCCGTCTGATTCGTGCATGAGAGATGAGGTGGGAATTAAAGCATGGTACACTAGCTGCTGTCACATACCGAGTTGCTGCTGTGTATTCCTGTCAGATCTGTCGAACTCCAAAGCGCTGCTGCACACTGCACTTGTGTAAAAGTGAGACTAATATCGTGAGGTCTCGCTCTCTCTGACTCTCTCTCACACATAAACACACACTGACATAACTGGTTCAAAAAGGGCAATGTGAGAAATTAGAAATAAGAACTTGTAATATCAGACTTTAATGTAAGGTTGTAAGGTGAAGGCTGACTTTATGAAATGGTGTAAAAATAGTGGTTAAATAAGTTCAAAGAAGTGTCTCTATTGCAGTGTGGTGTCAAAAATGTTGTTCAAAATAAAAATGGAACATAAACTTGCTCTCTAAGGAGTTGGTACATCTCCTGCTGATCCAGACAGCTGAATATTCACTCTCTTTATCATGATCACAGGATAAAGAGACCTGTGATCATGATAAAGAAGTTACAACATCAAGTCAACATACGCTCCTCTTCGCTTACTATTCTTATCTCATATTTCTAATTTCTTAAGGTTACATTATGCAGTCCTTAAGCTCTTTGTTTCAAATAATGTACACGTGTACAGCTTGGTGTCTGTGGGGAGCTCCAATTTCAGGTCCACAACACGTAAATCTATGACAGTCATGTAGATGGTGCATGGATGCATAGACTGAACTGTATATCTGGACATAGGGCAAGAAAAATCTGTCAACTATTTGTTTCTGCATTAAACTCGATTCATACTCCATGCCAACACTTTTAAGGCAAGGCCCTTGCTATACAGTAGCTGCCATCTTGCACCACCATGTTTCTACAGCCTGACCAGACAAAGCAGTCATTAGCCATGTATATATAACTATACTATAACCAGTAAAATAAATAACTTTTGGCACCCTTCCCATTACCAGAGTAAAATGATAGAGCTAGACCAGCTCTGTCCACAACAGTCAGCTGAATGGGTGCCCATCATTTATTGTCATACAAAGATGTCTTGTTGTCTTGTTCCGCTGGACGCTACATCCTACTTTCTGTCATGACCAAAAGTGGAACTTGTGAATTCATACTGGCGACACTGGAAGTCATAAACAGAACATCCTGAGCTGAGGGCTTTCAGACATATTGGAAGAAATAAGTTGTCAAAATAACAGGATAACTGTATATACATATATATGTACTGTATATACAAGCTATCAATCCCTATATTGTGTTTGTTTTTATTCTGACTATTTCGTCATATTTCTCCTGCTTTCTTATTTCGTATGTATTTTTCTGTTTTTACCTTACAACTCATCATTATTTATCTATTTTAGCCTTATTGTGGCACGGATTGAATGTGTCTGTGTGGTGGGTGCAAATACATTTTGATTGATTGATTAAAATGTACACATGCGACATTCCCCATGCTTTTATATAATATATGCAGCCCAAATCAAGCTCGGCTTCAGACCTGCTGCCAGTGACACTGAGATGATATACCTTCATATCAGTGAAGGGGATTATGTGGGAGGTCAAATTAATCTCCTTTCATTGAGTGCTTGAATAATTCAACAAGTGCAGCCTCATTATATCAATTGGGGAACAGGGGGAAAAGGGAAGTATTGGTAATTTGATAAATTTGGTTTAAATGTGAGACTCCCCTATTTGATCACATATGGATATGAAGAGGTTTCCTGGTAGGAAAAGGGTCATGGTGGATGTCATCTTTATTAAAAGTCAGTTCAAAGGGCACTTGTAATGGTGATCCACTCAATTCAGTGGATTACAATCTCTTTGATAGGTTAAATACTTAACATATGTGTTAACATGTGTGTTGCATGTGTTCCCACCAGCTGTGCCACTATCACATGCCTTGATGGTTCATTGCTCTGTATCTCCCTGTGGGACACACATGAGTCAGAGTCTTATGACACTGGTACTAAACTATAGGCACTTCAATGAGATGACAAATGTGTGTAAGGAGAACAGAAGTCATGGCCATGACAGAGTCTGCTGTAGTCACATACAGTATTTCAGAACACATGGGTTGAGTTATGTCAGGCAGCAGCAGGGTCACAGTTAAGGCCTGATCAGAGGACGTCCATGTTATGCTACGCTCTCGGGCTTGAATCCATGAGCAACGACTCTGAGGCCGTCAGTCTTTGAAGAGATTTATCGTTCTCTCTCTTCAACGATGCATGACAGTCAGCTAAGGGGGCGATCAGTAGTCTGTCTTCAGGACATGTCCTGCATGTATGCTCAGAAATGTGTCCTAAAATCCAACCACAATCTCCCAAAGCGATTTCATACAGTGGTTTTGTCTTGCGAGGTATTGTCGGCAGATACATTTGTTTATTTATGTTGCACCCTCAAATTAAGACGTACATGTTCACACAATGCCTGCTTTAAAGGGGAAATAAGTAGTTTATAGTGCCATCTAGAGGAGAGGCTGAAATTTACAACAAAGACCTGCTGCTCTGCTCACCCCCTCCCTTCCCTGAGCGCTACGGTATCCTCAGCTGGTCAAATGTCGTCCTCGTTGTCTTTCTCCGTGTCAGCAGATGAGGTTCGTGAGGCGAGGGAGAGGGCGAGCTACCGCGGCCGTAGCAGACGAAGCGGAGAGAGAGGAGGCGGGACTTCCGCTACAAGTAAAGAGACGCTTGTTTTGTTCTCTCGCGTTTGTCCTTACAGGCTCCGGTAGAAACATGGCGTCTCGCTGCTAACGGTGGCTATGCAACCGCGGTCATGCTATTTAACATGACTTTTTGAAACACTACGAAAATGAAACAAAAACTATTATACAGCGACTAGATAATGCAGGAGTACATAATATGTATAAAAAAGTGGATTTTGGGTTATATAAACCCATAAATACTACATATTGTACCTTTAACAGTTTTAAGACAAGCACAATCATTTTAAAGTAGATACCCATATGACAAGTTTGGGGAAACACTGCTCCAGTCTACATGTTGGTGTCTCCCCTGGGCAAGACACTTAACCCTGAATTGCTCCTGACAGCTGTGCCAGCAGCTCTCGAGTGGGTCTGAATGATGTGTGACAGAAAAATTTACAGATGCATATAGATGCAGTGTATGAATGTGTGTATGTAGTGTAGGGCACTTTGAGTGGCCATCAAGACTGGAATATTGCTGCATAAATACATACGTTATTTATATACAGTACATGTATATACATTTGGTACTGCACATAGTGTTGGATATTGTGGCAAAACCAAAAAAAAGCTAACATTTTATTTGATTTATCATTCTTAAATTCATCTTCTACCACTTATCCTTTATCGCATCTCAAGGGGTCGCTGGTGCCAATCTCAGCTGACATAGGGCGAAAGGTGGGTTACACCCTGGACAGGTCCAGTCCATCACAGGGCCAATATAGAGACAAACAACCTTTCACTCTCACATATGTCCAATTTGAGCTCTTAATTTATTGAAATTATACCAAACCTTTACAGCTGTAGAGCATACCTAGCATTAACCATACTTGAATGATTTCACATTATGACAATTGATCCATTGGCTCCACACAACAGTTTCTGTGTTTCTCAGTATAACAGTGTTTCGTTTTCAAATGATGCATTTTAATCACATAAAAAGGCAGAAGCATGACAGCTTCAGTTTTAAGCTCTTTTTTTAGCTCTTTTTAACCTCTTTCTTCCTACTTCTTGCGAAGAGACTGTGTGCTCTATATATATATCCTGTGGATATTTTTAACTTTAAAATGCAACTAAGAGCCAGTTTCCTCACTCACGCACGAGAGGAACTGCTGGTTCTGTCCACAAAGGAACGAGCTGGGTTAGGACACCCCATCCTGGTGGAGCTGAGGAAGGAGACCCAGGGGCTGCAAGGCTGGGGCAAAACTAAAGGCTGAGCTAGCGGAGAATCAGAGGCGCTGTAAACCATCGATTCCCTCTGTAATCATGGGGAAGGTAAACTTGTTGGCGAACAAGACGGACGAGCTGTCCACACTGAACAACCAGAGGACCTACCGTGAGAGCAGCTTGCTCGTCTGTACCGAGACATGACTAAAGCACCACCGGATGCTAGCGTGGACCTGCTGGGATTCACTGCTGTGAGAGCCCGACAGAGACACTAAAGCGAGCGGTACAACGGCCATAGTATCTGCAGAGGGAGTCACGTGATAACGTCTGTGTTTACGTTCCTCCAAGAGTAGACACAGCTACTGCCTGTGAGAAAATCCACTCCGTCAGATCAAGGCTGCAGACGGAGCACCCTGAGGCACTTAGTATGATCATTTCTGGGGACTTTAACCATGAATCTTTGGACTCTACTCTGGCTGTTTTTAACCAGGTTGTGGACTTTCCCACAAGAAATGACAGCACAATAGATCTGCTGTATATTAATGGGAGGGATTCATACAGAGCGACTCCCCCCCCCCACGAGGGAAGTCTATACTACTATAGGAGCGATGACAAGACCAAGCCAAATGAAGACCACGTTGTCATTAAGTTGATAATTAAGTGCTCAACTCTTTGACATCTCTGAATGTGGTCAAAAGTTTACAAATCTCAGATTCACACTTCAACCAAGTCTTGGTCATTTCTACAAACCACAGATACCCATGACCTCACATCTCGGAAGCAAAACAAAGTACACATCTATACCTCGATATGCATAACTTCGAACATGGTTATCAATATAAGTCAGTGCAGGGGTTATGAAAATGCAGACCACAGATTTGTACCCAGAGCCGTCCTGGCAGCACACAGACCTTAAACAAAAACATATTGTTAGTTTCCAAATTTAATGGAGCATGTGTCTGCTAGTCGGTGCTGGATTGTTCTAGCCTTTATAGCACTCAAGGTAGGGGGAATTCAGGACTTTTCACATGCGTTGTAAAGCTGCCTTTGTTACCCAGACAAACAAGATTAACTTGAGTTACACCTTTTAGTGAATTCCCATACAATTATGCATTATAAGATACACATTTTTGTAAGACCAGCTCTTTCAGATTGAAATGTTTTTTTTTTGTGAATTCAAGTGTGATGGAGCAGCAAAATTGGTCAGTGAGGACCACTGGGACATTTCATAAGAATAAATCCAGCGACAAGATGCCATTATTTCCACCATTAACTGTGTACGTACAGCTACTGATGCCTCGGGACACATCGTCAGTGATGTTCCTGGAGTCATCGGGTCTTTCAACATCATCAACATTCTCCTCCACGTGACCCAGATGGCTCAACTACCATGCCTTCGTGGCTCTCCTCTTTTAAAGCGGAACTAGACCGGAAGTTCCTATTATCGCTGTTTTTTTTGGTGTGTATCTGCGTCATTACCTTGTTTATGAAGCCTGATGGTTCGAAACAAACAGTTCAGCCATTGCTGAGAACGTTGTGTTTTATTGTAATCTTGGGGCTCAACGAGATCACTGAAAATCCCTTAATAGTTACGTAAGCAGCGTTTCTCCTGAACAACCGATCGTCCTCCTCCGGGCGGTAGTCCGGGCACATCCGGTTACGTACATTGAACCGCAGAAGAAGAATAACGTCCATTGTGGAGGTGTTTCACGAGCAACAGTGTCTTCTGACTCTGGGTCTGACTCCGGTTTAAAGTCATAAAAGGGACTGCGGCGGGGAGTCGTGACGAAGCTATTTTTAAACACTGTTAAAACAATGTTTTGATAATGAGGAGCAGTGCATCCGCCGTTCCAGAGGGGGGCGCTGCGCTTCTGAGAACGGATGTGCTGGATAGTACTGGCCAATCACAAGACTCTGTCTTCTGGGGGTGAAAGTTCACTCTAAAATCTCGCAGCAGAAAAACACTGTCAGAAAAGAGGATTTCTATCGGCTATTTTACAGAAACTAGGAGGTTTTTGACCATAAAAACAAGTTAATATATGTAAGTAGACCTCCATAACTAACATTTATGTGCAACAGGACCACTCTATGTGACCTTTAAGTCAAAGCCATCTTCAGGCCCTCTCTGCTGCGTTGGTGGTACTGCGGATGGCTTTCCTCTTTGTCACTCCCTGGATGCCTAAAATGCTTAAGGTCTGGCCAAAGAACATTAAGAATAATGTTGTGTCATTGTTATTTGTGCTGTTCTGTGCTCAACTTTTTTTTAATTCAGTCTTTGTCGATGCCCATCTGTCTTGCTGTTTTGTCTTATTATGACTTGTGATGAAAACAAATCCAAGTACTAATACTAATAATACATAGATTAAATACAATCAACAAAAATGTGTAAACAGAAAAAAGCTTTTCTAAATTGCTTTTTTAGCTTCAGAAACGCATTGCAGTAACATTAGGTTGTTTTTTTTAGGCCACATTGCTGATGAAAAAGAGCCAGTGGAAAGTCAATGCTAAATACAACTGTCAAGGGGGGATGTCACCTGTGTGTCACAGTGCTTGCTTTACACAATGAATAGCTCTTCCCATCAGTGTAGCACTCTTTAACTTAATCCGTGTCACCATCCAGGTCCCTGTGCGGGAACTAATCTGGGTTTAATACAACTATAATCCAATTAATCTGTCATAGCACAGGGCCACTGATGATATTTTTTACTTTCTGCTGACATGTCTCATTTACCCTCTTGGCAAAATAATGTGGAGGAATAACGTAATTTGGAGCACGGAGCGCAGTAATGAAAGACACTTAACGCAGTAGTGCTGGGGATGGAATGCGAGGCTGCAGAGAGTAAAGAGTTTAAGTACACGGCTTCATAATGAGGTGTATTTGTTGGCTCTAAACTTGTTTACTCGCTGCCAGCATAATGACCAGCAAACACGTTCCACGTCGCTGCGTCTGCGTCTTTGAGGTCGTGAATGCCGTGATTGAACAGTAGCTCTTGGCATCACAGTGTGGCTGACAAAGACAAGTGTAGACAAATGAAACTCATATTTTAGCACATGATCGCAACAGCAAAAATTTGACACACTGATCATGTGACATTTTTTTTCATAACCACTTTATATCTGGGAGCTTTTACTGTCTGACGTGTGCAGGAGCGCTTGCATGCTAAAATTCTCCTTGTCCTGCCAGTGCAGTGTCATAAAAATGTACAATCCCACTTTATCGCACACAATTTCTCCATTTAAGTTTCATGAGGAACATATTCTCTGACCACAAAATGATGTTACTTATTTGCATGTTCATGCGTGTTTTAACAGACAAATTGAGTCTCATTGGGCCTGAGGGTTGTCGGTTCAAATCGAGGGCTAAGGTGGCCTTGAGCAAGATCGCTCACTGGGCAAAGATGCTCACTGCTCCTGCACCCAGTCTGCGTGTTCACTACTGCTGTATAGGGCAAGGCAAGGCAGCTTCATTTGTATTGCACATTTCATTCACAATGCCTCAATGTGCTTTAAATAAAAAAATAAACTAAAGCCCAATTTATACTCCTGCGTAAAATGCTCTGCGTAGGCTACGCCGAGTCCTCTGCGTTAACGCAGAGCCTGTTGTAGAGTCTCTGAGTCGTCTCCGGCTGCACGGAATATTTTTTAAGTGTCCGTCACTCCGTCAAGGGACAACGGAGACGGCAAGAGCTGCGATTGGTCCTCAGGACAGGCCGAGCGAAGCTGCTCTGTGCCGGCTCACAGTGAGCACCGAGCGTCCACACAGGGCGGAGCTTATCCCCGCCGACTTCGTCGCTGCCGAACTATAAATACGTCATATCTTAACACACACAGCACATGTTTAGACTCTAAATGGCCAATTTCTCGCCTCAAATTATCTTAAAACTGCGTTCCGGGACACAGAAAAGTGAGAAACGGCCACTGTTTCAACAACAGTCTTTCTCACTCGGACGCCATTGCTCACTGTAGCCAAAAGCACAACAACCTTGCGCAGCGACCCCTACTGATCGGGCGGGAAATTGCAGCGCCTATCGGTCACCACGACGCAGAAGTATAAAGGCTCGAGTGGTCTACGTGGTGACGCAGACGGATAACGCATTACGCAGTCGGAGAAGTATAATGTGGCCTTAAGTGACTGCTACCTGCTACCACTGTTATAGCTGGTAGGTTTTGTTGAATATTGGTGACAACACAAGTCTTCAGTTACAGTGGACTCTCGCTGCTCTTACAAAAATCCCCAGAGCTTCCTGTGGTCTCGCCATCTCATTTGGGATAAATGAGATGGCGAGACCACAGGGAGCTCTGGGGATTTTTTGCCGTTCTCAACAAGTGGCGATGTTGCAGAAGAGAGAGGAGGCAGAAATGGGGATACCTTCTAGCGAGACTGGAAAGATCCACACGAGCCTTCGCAAGTTTTTTTCCTCACCAATGTGAGATCATTGAAACACAAAATGGATGAAATGTAACTGCACTACTTTTCCTTTGGTTTCCAGGCTATGCGCTGCTAGGCGCATTCAATCAATCAATCATGACTTTTCCTTTGTTTTAAGGTTGTTTATTCCTCTTCTTAAACAAACATTTACAGCATTATTTTCTTACCGGGGTGGAGTAAAGGCAGGCTGGTGTGTTACCTGGCGATAGATTTCTTTGTATCGAATTTAGTGGCTGCTTTGCTGCGGTCTAAAAACAGTGAGTAACCCAGTTCCCTGACTGAGGACTGCTGATATTTAGTTGCAGCGGCACTCGCTCATTCAATTGTGGGGCAGAGTTCGTATTATGCACCGTCCTTTCCTAAACTGCTCGGCATTAATTAATAATTCATTTAAATAATAAATAATCAACAAACAACTCAAATTGAGAAACAAATGGAAAATATCAAATAAATCACAAAATCAACTATTTGGCTTCAACAATGATCATGAGGGGAAATCGCTACATCTACGACTGCTGTTTTTCCATGAAATAAAAACTTGACTTCACCCACCGATACCTGACAGTGCAGTGCAGTTGGCAGGCTGCATCACGCACCACTGGGACCCCAACAAAAACACATCACCACATGCTAACACTAGCATAGCTCACTCGCATCTAAATGTCATAATGTCTTGATGTCATCCACATTACAGCAGTTGAGTTTCATCAGGCAAACTTAAAGTCCCTTCCCCACACTTTTGAACACCAGGAACTGGCTACACACACAGAGGCTGTCTCGTTCTATATCAAGATCTGTGAAATGGTGGGCAAACACACGCAGGTGTTCCCAAACCAGAAGCCCTGGATGACCAGGGCTCAAGAACCGCATTACCTTCAGGTCAGAGAGTAAAGAACTGTAAAGGGCTGCTACAGCCGACCTGAAGAAAGGCATTAAAAAAAAGGGTAATCTGACTACAGGAGTAGTAGTAGAGGACCGGCTGTCCCCTCCTCTCCCTGAAGTATATTTACACTTCCTGCTGTCTCAGCAGAGCTGAGGGCATCATCAGAGACAACGCTCATCCTGGCGCCCACCCTCAGTCATGCTCTACAGATCAATAGGAACCAGGACAAACCGGCTCAGAGACAGCTTTTTCCCACAAGCCGTTTGCAACACTGAATCCTCATACACACTACTTGATATGGTCGACCATTTCTCTCACTCTCACAGCTATGGTCAATTTAGAGCGTCCAATTTACCTAAATCGCCACATTGCATGTTTTTGGACAACATCTGACCACTGGATGACTGTTTCAGGATTACTCTGTTAACCCTTCAGAGCCAACAGGTGCCTGTCTCATTTGTGTGCATACTTTGATTAGGATTAGACATTTACAAGGCATTTACAAGTCTTACTGATCTTTACCTAATTGTTTTTGAATTGAAGTTACAGTGCGTCCTGTCTGAGGTTTGTTACAGTGGCCTTCTCTCCTGTCATTCTGTCAACATCCTTCATCTTTCCTGTACTTTGGATATATGAATTTATCTGTATTTAATCAGAGAGAGATGGACCAAGTTAAAAATACTTTGAGAGTACTTTCCTTTTTGAAAACTGCTTTACAGGGTACATTGCTCCCACTTATTCAATTCCTGTAAGGAAGGGCTTATAACTCTAGCTATCAGCGGCTGGAACTAAACATGCCCTCTCTTTTGAAGCCTTTTCCTGTAAATATCAGTGTAACAATTATGTCCCATGCTTTGAAAAATCAAAGAGCACAGTTGAGCCTCACTTGAACCCTCAAGGGCAGCTATTATCTGCCTACATGTGCATGATTCAGAGGAAGTGGACTTCAATTAGGACCATTTTCAACTTTTTTTTAACAAAAAAGTGAGTGCACTCAGAAAATTAAACTAAATGAGAATTACATAAAAATTGGATAATTAGGTCCCTGATTGCCACAGATCCTGGTGTAGGAGCTACGAAAGCCTCTCAACAGCCTCTCTGTTATTCAGCCTTCAGAGTCGTCAAAGTCAGTGCTTAGTCCATGAGCAGGAAAAACAAGGATACATGTTTTCTAAATTAGAATCGCTTAGAAGAAGAACTTACCTTGTGTGATACAGTTGGACACAATTAAAACCAAGCATCAGAAAGAGAATACATGATGCTGTTGAGAGTTGCACCTGTGGGCGCCAATACAAGCACTGTATATTGTGTCCATGGTGGGGTTTCACCAATTTGGCACAAGTCTCTAAATTCAGGATTTAGTAATTACTAAACACATTGGACATTGCGAGCTTGTCAAGTTATTTACTAATTTCGGGTAAACAGACCGACTCACACAATCCTGTAGCTCAGGGGTCTGCAACCTGCGGCTCTAGAGCCACATGTGGCTCTTCAGCCACTCTGCAGTGGCTCCTTGTAGCTTTAGAGATCAAGGCGACAAATAAAAGTGTTTTAATATCTTGTGCAACATCCAATGTCGACGTAAAATGCAATATTCAGTACATGTTTGGATGTGTCCTGTCCATCTTTGGATCCACATACCGTTTTTCTTGAGCACGAACAACATACAATCCAAATTCATCCAGTCGTACCTATGTTCCCCGGGTCCTATGTTCCCCGTTTTCCCAAAGAAGGTCCTATGTTCCCCACTTTGTATGTGACAGGGGAACATGGGACCCTTTTTTTGAAAAAGGGTAGGGTAAGGGTTAGGGTTAGAGAAAGGGTCCTATGTTCCCCGGTCACATACAAAGCGGGGAACATAGGACCCGGGGAACATAGATACAGTCCCAATGGAAGAACCAGGTCTACGGGGTCTAGAGGTTGGATATAAACTGAACATGTTGTAGTTCTTAAATGTCATAAATGAAAGAGACTATTACTATTGTATATACTTTGTCTGTATAAAAACCTTTATATGTGTTATTATCTTCATCTTGTGGGTTTTTTTGCGGCTCCAAATTAATTTTTGGGTGGAGAGACGACAAAAATGGCTCTTTTCATCCTAAAGGTTGCAGACCCCTGCTGTAGCTAGTAAAGTCATAGTAATGTGCAAGTGGTTACTAGTTGCATAAACTAGTAGCCAGCTTGTTGCCACAACAAGCTGGCTACCCCATCACAAAGCAAAGCAGGATGTAAACAGTGGCCGCTTGACCTATTCATTTAGATACTGGCATAAAGCCAGTGCCATGAACTCGATGGTCCATCACCAGAATCTGTATGGTTGTTGATGTCACACAACCAAGATAACGTCTTCTGCCAGGATACTATGCTGTTCACCTCAACAAATGTATATACTAGACAACGCATAAATCAGGCAATATGTCACACAATTTGACTCTGATGGTGGATAGCTGTGCCAAAACAATCAATTGAGAAAATGGGACAACATTTGACCAGATCCCCACAGATCCTGAGAGACGGTGGAGGAGAATCATTGGTCTGAAAAGACGGAGTGATGGGAACCCACAAGCAACAGATTTAGTTTGATTGAACCGTTTGATAAATAATGAATTCAGTCTAAAGCCCAATTTATACTCCTGCGTAAAAGTGCTCTGCGTGGGCTACGCAGAGTCCTCTGCGTCGACGCAGAACCTGTCGAAGAGCCTCTGCGTCGTCTCCGGGTGCACGGAATATTTTTTAAGTGTCCGTCACTCCGTCAAGGGACAACGGAGACGGCAAGAGCTGCGATTGGTCCTCAGGACAGGCCGAGCGAAGCTGCTCTGTGCCGGCTCACAGTGAGCACCGAGCGTCCACAGAGGGCGGAGCTGAAGACCGCCGACTTCGTCGCTGCCGAACTATAAATACATCATATCTTAACACACAAAGCACATGTTTAGACTCTAAATGGCCAATTTCTCGCCTCAAATTATCTAAAAAATGCGTTCCGGGACACAGAAAAGTGACAAATGGCCGCTGTTTGAACAACAACAGTCTTTCTCCCTCGGACGCCATTGCTCACTGTAGCCAAAAGCACAACAACCTTGCGCAGCGACCCCTACTGATCGGGCGGGAAATTGCAGCGCCTATCCGACACCACGACGCAGATGTATAAAGGCTCGAGTGGTCTACGTGGTGACGAAGACGGATAACGCATTACGCAGTCGGAGAAGTATAATGTGGCCTTAACTGACATACAAGTCTGCACAGCACCGTTAACAGAGCAATTACATTACACTGGCTGATGCTAGACCTACATTATGCTAACGCAACACTTGTTTCCCTCCAGGGTCTTGTAAACTTTCTCTGACTCTCTGGGGTAAGATGGAGGGACGTTAATCGGGAAGTTGAAGGTGTCAGATGGATTTAAATAGGTTGAATCCGTGCTGTTTATGTTTGCCACACCTCAGGCTGCCAACGCGGCGGTTCATAAGAAGCTAGTCATGTGACGTCCCGGATCCCAGTGATTTTCATATTCTCATAGCAGTCTCTGCATTAAGCTCAACTTCAAATGATCTCTAGGGGATGGCACAGAATAGGTTTCGTGCACAGACAGCGTTGCAGAAACATACATGACCATGGAACTTCAGTCCTGTGTGGATGTTGCAAGGGAAGTCTGTAGACAAATAGCTGGTCATTGTGCTCTATTTGCGCAGCGATATAGCCCGTTTTTGTTAAAAAAACACTATTTTAGCATTTCAGTTTTAATTAATTATTGTGTTTCTTGTTCTAAGTTGTTCATTTACAATGTATGTATAAATAGCTGTCCCTGAAATGAGTGTCCCCTGTTTCAAAGACCCACATGCCACCACTGCTGTGGTGATATCATCCTCCTTAATCCTTTCATTCCCTGCTAATAATAAAATAAACACAACTTGGCCAAGTTGAGAAAATAAAGTGTGTTTAGCATCAGTTTCTCAGTGCTCTACTGAGCTACTGCTCCAATGAAATAACAATAAAATAAATAGAAAATAAGTCAGTCAGTCAAACCAGGACAAAGCACAGACTTCAAATTAACATGCTTCAAATGAAATGGAAAAATTTGTCTTTAAAGCTTTGTTTTTGGATTTTGCAGATAACAATGACATAATACTGCTACTTTTGGCTGTTTCTGTTCATCAAGAGAGGGGAAATCTCATTCTTTGAGACAACATGATTGTTTTATTGTTTAATTTTTTTATTTAAAAAAAGGTTTTTTTTATATATTCCTTTTTATTTTTATTTAAAGGTGAAGTAAGTAGTTTATAGTGCCATCTAGAGGAGAGGCTGAAATTTACAACAAAGAACTGCTGCTCTGCTCACCCCCTCCCTTCCCTGAGCGCTACGGTATCCTCAGCTGGTCAAATGTCGTCCTCGTTGTCTTTCTCCGTGTCAGCAGATGAGGTTCGTGAGGTGAGGGAGAGGGCGAGCTACCGCGGCCGTAGCAGACGAAGCGGAGAGAGAGGAGGCGGGACTTCCGCTACAAGTAAAGAGACGCTTGATTTGTTCTCTCGCGTTTGTCCTTACAGGCTCCGGTAGAAACATGGCGTCTCGCTGCTAACAGTGGCTATGCAACCGCGGTCCGCGGTCATGTTATTTTACATGACTTTTTGAAACACTACGAAAATGAAACAAAAACTATTATACAGTGACTAGACAATGCAGGAGCACATAATATGTATAAAAAAGTGGATTTTGGGTTATATAAACCCATAAATACTACATATTGTACCTTTCAGACACACGAGCAGTATGTCCAAGCACAGGCTGCATGCATTTTTGTGTTCAATGGGTGGAGCTTTGATGAGAGGGTAATTAGGACTGGGTGGGATATGCTGCTTCCATTTTCTTCAAAGTGTAGGCTGCTATTGCTAGCCTCTCTAGACTTTAAGACCCCAGGTTTAATAGCTGCACATTTTCTCTCATTATTATAATAAACGGTACAGAGACAGCAAAAGAAACTTTTAAAACATATAACTGTAAACCTAGTATTGACATGTTGTAGTTTTATTTTGTTAGTGTGTTGAAGCTGTTGTAGAACAATACTATGGTCACTTTGTGTTTAGCTTTATTTTGGCTTGTCTTTGGTGATTGGTTTGATGTTTAGCAAGCAGTGTTTAAAATAATCCCTGCAGTGAACACGACAGAGTAACAATGTATTAAGTCAAAATCGCACAATGTAAAATTGAGCTTTTTGAATCAATAAAATGTAACTCACTACAAACTGGCACACAGCAACTATCATAACTAACATAAGAGATACAGTATTTCTGCAATGTGTGTGTATTTCTGTATGAGTGGGCACAGGAAACAGGAAGTAATAGACTACAGGCCCACGTCTCCATGCAAGATGGCATCCTATATTACCAGGTAAGATGGCCGTGGTCTTATAGATTTTCACAGTCACCGTCTCTACATGCGATCGGCAGCTCACGCTGGACACAGCGGAGCAGACGCCCATAGCAGCAGGACGGTCGGAGCTGCCAACAACAAGCAGTGTACACACAGCAGAGCGGCAGTGCCACTTTGGGGCAATAACAAACTCGTCGAACATGCAAACAAACACTTGGAGCATGTGGATGCTCTTTCCAACACATTCAACACAAGGTTAAAAGAAAACAGCACGTTTCACATTTAGCTCCGCGTCAGGGGGGGGGGGGCGTCAAAACGTAGTATTTTATTTTATTTATATTGTTTTCGGTCTATGATGTGTTCAAAACAACCCACAACTCTGACTTGTTAAAGCCAAATTCAAATTCTCAGAAGTCTCAGACTTATTTGAAAATTAAATAAACTAAGTAAACTAAATAATACTACTTGTTGGTGAATCATCCTAGACTTGACTTGACTTGACTTGAAATTTACCAACATAATAGTCAGCATCGCCCTGAACAAGGATCCGTTGAAAATTATTTGCAAACCTCTTGAGGGATAATTTTAATTAATTTTTGAAATTTTAGGAAATGACGCATTAGCCCTGATGCACTTTGACAGTATCCTAATTATGGCCGAATTATAAGATGTTTTCAGGGCACATTTTTTTTACCTTCCTGCTGGGTAACACTTCATAATAACTACACACTATTAGCATTAGTCAAGCATTAATAAATATTGAATGCATCATTTATAACACATGCATACTCATTAGTATGTAGTTTATAAACACAGTTATAAATGTTTTGCTCATCCCGTCAGCTGAGGAACAGTGTCCAAATGGCTGCTGTACTCAAGCAGCCAATCAGCATCCATCTCCAACAAACCAGCTCTTTGATCGACTTACAAGGACTGCTCTGTCACCTCTCTGTGTCCAGCAGTCGCTCAGTACATGCTAACACTTCAGCACGAGTCAAACATTTATAACTGTGTTTATAAACTACATACTAATGAGTATGTATGTGTTATAAATGATGATTTCAATATTTAGTAATGCTTCACTAATGCTAATAGTGTATACTTATTATAAAGTTATGATGAGTTCATCTACATAATGATGATTCATTTAAAAAAAGAGAATCAATGCAATGTATTTAAAGGGACAATATGTAGTATTTATGGGTTTATATTACCCAAAATCCACTTTTTTATACATATTATGTGCTCCTGCATTGTCTAGTCGCTGTATAATATTCTTTGTTTCATTTTCGTAGTGTTTCAAAAAGTCATGTAAAATAACATGGTCGCGGGCCGCGGTTGCATAGCCACTGTTAGCAGCGAGACGCCATGTTTCTACCGGAGCCTGTAAGGACAAACGCGAGAGAACAAATCAAGCGTTTCTTTACTTGTAGCGGAAGTCCCGCCTCCTCTCTCTCCGCTTCGTCTGCTACGGCCGCGGTAGCTCGCCCTCTCCCTCGCCTCACGAACCTCATCTGCTGACACGGAGAAAGACAACGAGGACGACATTTGACCAGCTGCGGATACCGTAGCGCTCGGGGAAGGGAGGGGGTGAGCAGAGGAGCAGTTCTTTGTTGTAAATTTCAGTCTCTCCTCTAGATGTCACTATAAACTACTTACTTCCCCTTTAAGTAAACTAAACTAAAGTCAACTTTAAAATAAACTACTTGCAAGAACGTTATAGCCAGGATATACAGAGGAGTATTCCTGCAGTACCACAGCACAACACAAACCACAGCTAAAACTCTGTGTCCTCTGCACACGTGTCAGTGGTCGCAGGTCTGTCCCCTCGGGGGAAGATTCAGATTGTTTGCATGTGGTCTGGAGTGGATGTCTTGAATGTTAATCTTCACCCTGTCTGATTTTGAAGAGGCAGCATGTCTAAATGTGCAGCTGAGGGTAATTTTCCATACAACTGTGCTTTTCGTGTTTGCTAATTAATCCTAACTGTGAAAATACACACGGTAAAAATGCATTTACAGGCACAGTGCAGGTGGACGCACTGAGACCGTGTTCACACCCACAATCGCAGAACAATATCGGGAAATCATACACATGGCGTAATTCAGTCAAACTGCTTTCCTCTAACATCTCTCTCATTCTCTTTGGGAAAAGAATTCCCTCTGGTACAAGGATGCCTGTGGCAGAGATTCTCACAAGTAGGTACAGCTTTTTAGGAGGAGGAGGCGCAATTGCTCCACAGGGAGCTCTGGAAGCAATTATTCCACCAGGCATATGCCCCCAAAAACAATCCACCAACCATTCACACACAAACTCTCCTGCCAACCTATTGTAACTGAGTCACCATATGATTGCTTGGGAGAATCATATTAACCTCGTTTGCTGTGAATACACCCACATAACGCAACCGAGATGGAAAACAAAAAAAAGTCAAAGAGTCTGGCCTCGCCAGATAATTTGGCGAGACCGTGTAAAGTAAAACTGACGTGTAAAATAAAATGTAAAGACGCTGCCACACTTCACCCTCTCTGTGGGTGCGTCTGTCTTCCAGGCTGGTTTCCTCAGAGAAACAACTGGGATTTTAAATGTTTACGACAAAGTATGGGAAATGATGCATTTGTTTAATTCTGTAACAAAAACAAAATGAATGTGACATTTTGGCACAGTCATAGAAACATTTGTAAACTGAAGGTTACAAAGTATTTGAGGCACAGATGTGGTGTAGTTGTTAGTTGTCCAGGAAATGCCCATAAAACTAACAGACCAAAGTTTGAGACCAAACTGACATGCTGACATACTGTATATATCCTATTTTTTTAATATAGCTTTTAAAAACTCAAGTTTACAAAGTGCTTTGACAGGAAAAGCAAAAACAAAGCGGATCTGTTTACCCTGTGACACAGTTTTATTTTAGTTAGTTTTAGTATTTAAGTTAGTTTTATTTTAGTTAGTTTTAGTATTTAAGTTAGTTTTATTTTAAATGTAAGTTTATGACACAAATAGCTTGCACGTGGCCAAAAATGTTATATACAGTATTAAGCACACGACTGTTGTTAAACATGTCAGATGTCATATTTTTGTCTGATCAGTCAGACAGTGTGTCTATATTTGATTGTTTAACTCCAGTTTAATGTCCATACTGTCTTTGACATGCTTCAAAACACTAACTGCTTTGTTCTCTCCTTTGTTTAAATGTTTTCCTGGCTTAACAGCAAAACTGTCAAATCATCTGTATAGGGCTAAATCATAACATCTATCTGAAGGCACTTTACATAGTAAGGCTGAGACCTCACGATATAGTGATTTATGTGCATTAAAGGTGTATACGCCTCATATTATCATATTTCGCTAAAATAATTGAATGTCTTTTGTCTGTGTTCTGTACAGCTTGTGCTTTCCTGTTATTAATATTATTTACAGTGATAAAGTCTCCATGTGTCACATTAAACAAGTGAATAGTTTAATCTGTCATTATTTGTTTGTGCCAGTATCTCACCCTCTCCCTCTTAATGTTTTCAGAGGCTCCACACACTAATAAATAAGCCCACCTGTAATAAAGATAATATATATATACACATATATATATATATGTGTATATATATATATATATACACATCAGTAATGGAACCGAATTCAGCTGAAAGCACCTAATTCTCAACAGATTTCCTACATAGGAGTTGGACTGCTGTTTGATTTCCAAGCTCTGCTGGCTACTCAATGGCAGACCATACAGTGACTTTGTGATTTGTATAACCCGTGTCTATACAGTGATAGGTTATAGTTTTTTTTTTAAGTTGCTGGTTTGTCATCTGCATTGAGAATCTCGTTGATGGTCTGTGCGTGTTGGCCCTATTGGTGACATGTGTGGATCTGCCTTAAATTTACACAGATAAACTTGCAGTAAACGCATCCAGCCTGCAGAACAAAACAAAGGCAAAACAATCGCAAACCAAATATTTGTGCATCCCCAATTGAATACAAATAATCCACAAAAAAAAAAACAGAATATCCTAGCCTCTACCAAAAGTCCTCTCACACAAAACGTGTCCTGGACAGGTTGAGTTGTCATATTAATGAGTTTGCTCTCACACATAAACCACAATACAATAGTGGGTCCATGCTGCACAGCAAAGATCCAGGCATTAAAATCCACAAAAGTAATCCATGGTTTAATTAAATCCACTGGAATACAAAGTCCTCTGTGTGCTGAACCCTCCAAGCCGCCACATCACTAAATATGCTCACGTGTGTCTTGCTGGGGATACAGGAGGTGCTGGTGTAATGCTTCTGTTTTTGCACATTTCCCATTTATATAAAAATAATAATAAAAAATGACACCGAAGGGAGTGGCGGGCTTATACTACAATAAACCTGTGCAACAGAGAAAAAAAGCAAAATATTAGAAACATTATACAGTACAGTATCACTATAATAATAATAGTAATAAAAAACAACTCTTGTAACATTTGCTGCATTGTTTGATAAGCTTGTATGTCTTAGATAAATCCGACCACTGGATTTCAAAAGCCACAGTCACAAAGTAGCGTTTCAATTTACAGATGGAGGCAGTAGTGGATCAAAAACTTGTGGGTGCTGTGATGTAAAAAATCCAGATTTTCTCTATGGGCTTTGATGTAGGAGCCTAATTTTTAATTTGCCAGTCAAAAACGGTTGCAGAAGAGTGGGACAAAGTGCCAAACATATTCTTATGAGAGTCTACATTAATCTGGTGTTCTCGGCACAGTTAGAGCCCAGAGTGCAATCATTTACATTTACATTTAGGGCATTTAGCAGACGCTTTTGTCCAAAGCGACTTACAATAAGTACATTTGTCACAAGAAAGAAACCGCAACATATCTCTGTTGATAAAGTAGAAAAGATAGAAACAATATTCAAGCACTCACCAGAGCAAAGTAGCAGCTATTTTATCGAGGATACTTTCCATATGTGCTATGATACAAGTTTTTTTGTGGGGGAGGGGGTTGTGAGGTTAGTGCTATGTAGGGTCGAGGTGAAGTCTGAACAAGTGAGTGTTGAGTCTTTTGCGAAAGATGGCGAGCGATTCTGCTGTCCTGACGTTGGTTCGGAAGTTCGTTCCACCACTGAGGTGCCAGAACAGAGAAGAGTCGGGACTTCGTTGTGCGGCCTTTTGTTTGCTCTCAGGGGATGGCGGTACCAGCCGGCCGGCTGATGTAGTAGAGCGAAGTGCTCGCGCTGGGGGCGTGTGGTCTGATCAGTGAGGTAGACGGGTGCAGTTCGGTTGATGGCCTCAAAGGGACACTGTGTAGTATTTATGGGTTTATATGACCCAAAATCCACTTTTTTATACATATTATGTGCTCCTGCATTGTCTAGTCGCTGTATAATATTCTTTGTTTCATTTTCGTAGTGTTTCAAAAAGTCATGTAAAATAACATGGTCGCGGGCCGCTACTGCATTGCCACGACGCCATGTTTCTACCGGAGCCCGTAAGGACAAACGCGAGAGAACAAATCAAGCGTCGCTTTACTTGTAGCGGAAGTCCCGCCTCCACTCTCTCCGCTTCGTCTGCTACGGCCGCGGTAGCTCCGCCCTCTCCCTCGCCTCATCTGCTGACACGGAGAAAGACGACGAGGACGACATTTGACCGGCTGAGGATACCGTAGTGCTCAGGGAAGGGAGGGGGTGAGCAGAGCAGCAGGTCTTTGTTGTAAATTTCAGCCTCTCCTCTAGATGGCACTATAAACTACTTATTTCACCTTTAAAGGCCAGCACCATGGTCTTAAATCTGATGCGGGCCGCAACAGGAAGCCAGTGGAGGTCACGGAGGAGGGGGGGTCACATGGGAGAATTTGGTTAGATTGAAAAAGAGGCGCGATGCAGCGTTTTGGATACGTTGCAACGGTTTAGTCGCAGAGGCTGGGAGTCCAGCCAATAGCGAGTGCTCAGTATGTGTCAGTAACTGCAGTTGTAACAACCTGAACTATGCCTTTTTTGTGTGGTCTGTGTGTTCGTTCTGGCACAAACATGTGTAAACATTGTATGGATACCAAAACCTGATCCCAATAAGGTAGAACACCATATCTGGGGAACTGGTTCCATTCAGGTTTGAGAGTTGAATTGTGGTTGATATAGACTAATAGGGATAAGTCTTTGTTTGGGCTGTCCAAATGAATGGAAGACAATGGACGTCCTTTAAATGTCCTGTGTGAAAAAAATAACAATAAGTGTACACTCACCTGATTATGTACAGTCCCAGAATGAGACTTTCATATTTATATCAGCAGGAAGGGCAGCTCTAACAAGGCCACCATGTTTTTACTGTAGCCCACAATGGACAAAATAAACATCTTTTGAGTTGTGTTGCTAAACCAAGGCTACACACGTTCAGCTGCAACTCGGAAGGCGGGTGAGGTGAGGAAGACTCATCTGCAACATGCAATTTCACCAAAATAATGTTAAAACTCAACATGCACCACTATGTAAAAACGTTGGATTAAATCCTTTGGAATGGTATTATTTTTAAACTCCCCCAATTATCCAGACGAGCCGTTCTCAACCCACCGCGCTGCCATCCTCATTCCCACTGAAAAAAAAAAAAGGGAAGCTATGCTGACGCAGCACAGGATATAAGTCACAGACAGCATGGGGTAATTCCACAAGTCAGACAGGACATGTGGAAGCAGTTTGGGCTGAGGTAGGTGTCAAAATGGAGCACACGTTGCCGTCATATTTTCTGGTATGAACCTCTCCTGCACCGCCCACCAACTCCCTTGCCAAACCACTCCCTCCCTCCGAGCGGCAACAACTTTTTTTTTTATTCGGGGAAGAGAGACGTTAGATCAGATTAACTCCCTTCACGTGCCTAATGGGCTGTTACACGGGGCTAACACACACCATTACCCACCATTTACACCTCACAGACGCCACGGCAAAGACAGAGACAGCAACCTCCAAACTGCATGCATGTTTATATGAGAAATTAAGGTTGGAAACGGGCAAAATGATAATGAGGAGGGACGATGACTTCCTTGTGTTGGTGAGCCTCCTCCCGTCTCACAGGCTGGGTGGGCACACTGAGGTAAAAAAGTAGAGTTTATTGGATAATTAAGAAGAGCTGAATTGTTCTCATTAGGTTGCTGCTGCTGCTGCTCTTGCCCCTCATTGGCCTCAGATACTGACATTGTAAAGAAACACTCAAAAACACAGACCCCACAGAAGGAAACAGCTTTCTGCCACATTCAGTGTTCAGTCTGCTCATTCACTTCCTGAAGTGAGTCTCCCTCTTCCTCTTTGCATCAAAACATTGCCCGACACTGTGTCACTGTTGAGCAGAGCTGTCCACAAGCTTTACCCCCCCCCCCCCCCACACACACACACACACACACATGCACACACACACACACACACACACACACACACACACACACACACACACACACACACACACACACACACACACACACACACACACACACACACACACACATTTTTGTACTTGCTGCATACTGAGGACTGGGTTGCTGACAAAGTGAGGACCAGCATTTCCACTTTATAAATCAACACAATTACAAATATCTACTTCATGAATGACATCTATAAAGAACTACTGGTTGCAGTAGCATAACAAAAAAAAATGACCAAAATATTTTGGTCCAAAATTTGACCAAAATATTTTAGTCCAAAATTTGACCAAAAGTTTTTGGTCCAAAATTTGACAAAAACATCATATTATACTATGTCGACCAACATTTAAAAAAAATCTTTGACAAAACAAATGTTGGTCTAAAATTTGACAAAAAAAATTTGGTCCAAAATTTGACAAAAAAAAATTGGTCCAAAATTTGACAAAAAAAAATTGGTCCAAAATTTGACAAAAGAAATATTTGTTCAAAATTTGACAAAAGAAATATTTGTCCAAAATTTGACCAAAAACATTTTGGTCCAAAATTTGACAAAAAAAATTTGGGTCCAAAATTTGACAAAAAAAATTTGGGTCCAAAATTTGACAAAAAAATTTGGTCCAAAATTTGACAAAAAAAATTTGGTCCAAAATTTGACAAAAAAAATTTGGTCCAAAATTTGACAAAAAAAATTTGGTCCAAAATTTGACAAAAAAAATTTGGTCCAAAATTTGACAAAACGTCATACTATACTATGTTGTCCAAAATTTGAAAAAAAAAATTGGACAAATTGAGTATAGCATGTTATAGCAACCTAAGGAAGTGATTTCAATGAAAACAAAGTGAGGACCGGCCAAAATGTCCTCACTCCGTAAAAATGACCTCACTTTGTTGGTTAAAAACCCTCACTGGTCCTCAGTATGCTGCAAGTACAAGAACACACACACACACACACACCCACTGGTCCTCCTTCACTTTAGCTTCACAGATGTGCCTTCAAACAAAGTTTCATCCAAAAGAGGATCCCATGCGTAGTAAATCTTTGTAGCAGGGGAAAACATCCAGGATATAAAGTTATCTTTGAAGCTATAAACAGCAAATTTTAGCAGCACATATGCTCACTTCACATGGTAAAAAAAAGTTGTCTGTATTTCAAGAAAGAGTGCTCAACATAAAAGGAGTGGATAGGAGGAGGAGAAAAGAAGTGAGGAAAAAACGTGAAAAAGAGTAGTGGAGACGGTGTCTGTATTCCATTGTAAGGGTGGCAGCTGGATTGTGTTAGCGTGTCGCACCATGTTATGGCCAGGACTGAACAAAAAGCAGGCCAGCTCAACCATTCTACCCTGTTAACCGCTGCCTTCATGTTAAAGACAGGCTTTGGCGTCTCAGCCATGAACCATGGGCCTTGAAGACCAAACACAGACTGACAGGGCAACTACAGAGCAGAGTTTGGAGTGTCCCGCTCACTCACGCTGCTCGGTTGGAACAGGCGTGCCTGGGCTTTGTCAGGCCCAGAGGCCACTGTATGAAGGGAGGAAATAAATACTAGTGAATAGGAAGGATAGAGGAGGTATGCTGTCTGAAAAAGGGGGGGCTCCTTAAATGCTTGTATCATAATAAACCAGGATAAACGCCTTGGCGTTTAAATGGATTCTGAAGTTTTAACAGTCCCTTTACTAGTAAGCACAAAATCAGCATATTGTCAGGTACCTCATGGCAAAACAAGGTCTGGAAAAAGGTTCAGACCAACTAAAAGATCAGCCCATGTAAACAGTTCTTAAAGCTGGAATAGGCAGAATCACTGCAAAAAAATATAAACATAATTCCATCTACTAACTCAATGTCTACTGGTCCATATGAGGGTTGCAAGGGAGGTGGAGCCAATCCCAGCTGACATAGAGCGAAAGGCCAGACAGTTCATCACTCAATCACAGGGCCAACATACACAGACAAACAAACAACCAACTACACAAGGATGGGCTATCGCTCAAACATTTGAACCAGAGACCTTCTTGCTGTGAGTACACTCTTAGAAATAAAAGTGTGAAGTAGAACCATATAAGTTTCTTCAGCTTGTCCTCGTAGGAGATCCCTTTTTGGCTCCAGATATATCCTTTTTTTTAAAGGGTTCTTGGTATTAGTGTTACCAAGAACCCTTGAAAAATCCTTTCTTCTGGAAAGGGTTTTTCAGAAGCGAATGGTTCCAGGTAGAACCTCAGCCCTTGTAGAAGAACCCTTCTGGAACCCTTATTTCTAAGAGTGTAGTGCTAGCCACTACTCCACTGTATGTATTTCCATTCACATGTAATAATAATGATAGTAATTACATTTTTGCACCACAGTTGTCTGTCTTCAACCCATCTAATCAGACATCACACAAATAGACACGTGATAGTGACACAAAACGACTAAAATGCACACTGGTTTGTTACTGTGGAAACATGGCAGGTTAAGATAGTGGCCTCCATAAAGCAAGGCCCTTGCCAAAATGACACATTTTGTATAAAAACCTTATTATTGTTATTATTATTATTATAATAATTACACTGGGTTACAAAAAATTCAAAAATCCAAAAATTACATCGATTTTTCTCAATCAGGTCAGGTTTTTATGCTAATTTGATTTTGAAAAATCTGATTTTCTGATAAATTGATTACATTTTTGTCAGTTGATTTCCGTTAATATTAAAAAAAAAAAAAAAAAAGTATTTTCTAACAGATTCCTGTTAGGAACAATGGTGTATTCACCACAGATGTAGCAGAATACGTCAGGCTTATTTTTGTAAGATCTTCTCGTCGAAGCAACATTTGTTTTAGCTTTGTTCAGAAAGTTGACCTGATTGATCAAAACCAATGTGATTTTTAGAAATTAGGTGTTGGTGTGTTTGGTGTTATTATTAATAGTAGTAGTAATAACATTATAATAATAATACTACTACTAATAATAATAATAGGCACTTAACAAAAGAAAAGGTAAAAAAAAAAAGTAATAATTAATCATTAAATTAAATAATTATTTAATGAATGAATGACTGAATTAATTAATTAATTAATTAAATAATTCCCGATGGTAAGATCAACGTCTGTCTCCGATCTGCTGACTCCAACCTCCTGACTACTATTCAGCAGATCGGATAGAGCAAATTGAGGAATGCCCCCCTTGTCTAATTTTTATTGGAAGCGGTCTTGGACAAGGAGTCAGTGGAGCTTTTGGATCACATTACCCAGTCCACCAACAGCTCCACATTAGTCCTGTTACAGCTCCAATGGCTGTTGGAGGACAGGAGTAATGTGGTCTCTGGAGCAAGTGCGGGTGAGTAAACATGAAGGTAAAATTGTGTATGTATTGCAGTTTTTAGAGGTCAGTAGAGGGCAGGCCATAGATAATACTATTAGCAGTAGTCAAGTCTGGAAGTTATGAAGGATGGAGTGGGCCGATGTTCCGGAGGGCGGTGAACATCCGGAGGTGGAACAATGATGTCCTGGTGATATAGCTGATGTGGGATTGGAAGGAGAGGACAGTTTGTGATGATGGAGAGAATGACTGGGGTGATGCATTTGGTGGAAATGTACAGTTCAGTGTCATCAATGTAACAGCGAAAATGAAGTCCATGGTGGCATATGATCCAGTAAAAGGATGAAGAGGGGGGAGCCAAGGAGGAGTTTGCAGATGTCAAAAAAATATGACTGTTTTCTGGATCTGGGGAGGAGTGGGTGGAGAAAGTGGAGGCAAGTGTTGTTTTTTGGAATTAAAAAATGCCAGGAAGTTTATTACATTTGTCTGTGGTTAAGGTGACTGTGATATTGTCCTAAGGTTTTGTGAGTTTATTGAAGATGGAGAACAAATGATGTATGAGGAAATGGAGCGGATCATTTCGAGTACGGTTTTGGATGTGGTGACATGGTCTTTATGTGCTTGGGCATGAACAGTTAGTCCAGTTTTCTTATGAAGGGGTTCAAGTTGTCATGGTTTCTACTTGTTTATTATGTAGGTCTGGGGTGTACCATGGGGCAGAATGATTGAACGAAAGAGTTGGTGTCTTGAGAGGGACAAGCTTGGTGGAGGTGGAGAGAGTCTGGTTATAGAGGTCAACAAGGTCAGAAGGGGTTGGATCTGAGGGGAGGGAAGAACTAGTGATGAGTGCAGACATGGAAGATGAAAGGGAAATAGGACAGAGAGAACTGAGATTACGGAAAGGTTATTGTGCGTGTATGTTTGGAGTGGGAGTGGGAATGTTGATGTCCATTGTGACAGCCAGGTGGTCACCAAGAGGTTGGGTTAGTGAGAGGCTTTGAATGGCAAGCAACACGGTTGACCAGACCAGGTCCAGAATATGTCCGCAGCTGTGGGTGAGGAAATTCACATGTTGGGGTGAGGTAGAAGCAATTTTAAATGACCGAAAGATCAGCCGTTGGGAGTCAATGACAAAGCAGGAGCATAGATGGTGAGATGACTGACAGCTAAGTGAAAAAAATCGCTGAAGTCAGAGAGGAAAGACGAACTGGTTTTTGGTTTGATGGTAGAATATGGCAACTGTGAGTGATTGTGAACAAGGGAATAGGTGTTCAAATAAGGATGCAACCGGTTGCATCCTTATTTATATTACTAGAACTACTATTATACTATACTATTACTTATATATATAATTATAGTAAGAACTATACATGTGAATAAAAGCTGCTCCATGTTTTGACTGCTTTGCATGACTTGAATCTAAATCTGTGGATTGTGATAAAAAAGGACAGATTGCAGATTCCAATCACAGGATAATGCATCACGTCAAGAGCACTCTGTTTGCAGACTGGTTCCAAAAAAAAGCTGATTTTCATCAAAGTGCTGTTGTTCTGTCTTATCTGACCACAGACAAGTGTATTTTCAAGTTATTGGATTTAAAGCAGAAGGCAGTCAGGTTGGATGTTTTGGAAAAAAAAGACAACGCTCACTTTGCCAAAAACCTTTGTGTGGAGCGAGAAACGGGAACAAAACTAGAACAAATGAGTGAAATTGAAACCTGGAACGACTTATTCACTCACTGCTTAATAGAATTTCGAGGGCTTCATGCCTTTCTGCTTTTGCACTATGATTTTAATAATTCCTACAATCCTTAATGCGCTCACACAAAAGTTCAGATTTCTCCTGCACATCAAGAACTTTGTGATGAGCAGTTACACAACGTGGCAGGAAAAAGAAATGGCCCACATTTACACAAGTTATATCGTGAAGAGGAAAATTAAATAAATGTTGGGTTCACATTCACATTATTGTCATATTTGACATTTTTTTCTTCTGGGATGCTGAACACCAAATACTCTCATCTCCCTCAGATTAGGGGTCATTTACCTCCCTGGCATAAACTCGTGCATTACAGAGCAGCACAATGACATCTGATTAGAAAAGCTCAGCCTGATTATTCCCACAACCTGGTGATTGAGGAACTGCAAATGGATTGTGCCGCTTTGTACAATCACGTCTGAATATTTTGATTATAAGTTGCACTGTCCTGATCAGAGGTCACACAGTGAACAGACCGCAATCTCGCCAACTGGGTGGATAAGTGTAAGACCCTGTGTGCGACACTTGTGTGTCTTTGCACAGTTGAGTAGGGCTATGGTTGTAGCTAGACTATGCCATGTAATCTGTACTCCAGTAAATAAATACAGTACTAGTGGTGAAGCAATTTATTATTATTTTGTTAGTGATTTCACTTTCATTTTCTGGTTGAACAATCACATCACATACCTAAAGAACATGAATTAGTTTTCTATTTGGTACCATGTCAAGCACCATTTCCATGATTCTGCCATCCATCCATCCATTGTCTACTGCTTTATCCCCTGCACAAGGGTCATGGGGCTGCTGGTGCCAATTCCAGCTGGCATCAGGCGAAAGGCATGGTACACCCTGTGACAGGTTACCAATCAATTGTTGTAGTACATAGAACATATAGAAACTAACAACTAACATTTATTCACACACTCACACATACAGACAATTTAGTCTGTGTGAACCCATAGAAAACCCACACTCTAACAAATGATGTGCTGGCTCAACGTAAAAAAATGATGTAACAATTTGCATGGGTATTTTTAAGTTATTTCAACTTAGCTAGTATTGATTTGCCTGTTCCTCTACAAGCTTATTTAAGTTGAACCAACTTAATTTTAATTGTGATAAAATTACTCCTTTTAGTTATTCTAACTTTTCGTTATTTCTTTTTATTCCATTCTACTCAGAAATGTCCATGCAAATTGTTACCTTATTTTTTTTTTTTAGTACAAGAACTTATTTATCTAAGTCACACATTGAAATTCCTGTTTTTTGATCTAACTGTTTATTCAAACACTAGCATCAGCATCTTGGTTACAGTAACAGGACTGAGTCCATATTGACATTTTAATAGTAAACAAAAATGTAGCCTTCATAAAATAAATCAAATGTCTCTCTAACAATCGACTCAAGTTCACCCACAGTCCCCAGGGAAGCCATGAGGTAAGTCAAGTTTGCGAATGTCATGGTCCTGAAGAATGATCCTAAGCTCTGTGATTCTCTGTTGTGAAAAAAACAAGTCAAAATTGTACTCACCAAGCCGTAAAAGTCTGCAAACCGTGTTTCTTGGCAGTTTGAATCCAGTATATGTTCAAATAATCAGGATAATTTAGTTCCCAACCACAATATCTGGGCATGTTAATCTGACTTTGACAAATTGTTTAAATGTTTTAGGTGGGCTAACACACTTAATGACCTCCGCCAAGGAGGTATATGTTTTCACCAGAGTTTGTTTGTTTGTCTGTCTGTCTGTTAGCAACCTAACTCTAATTTGGGTGAAATGTCCGCAATGGGACTCGGGGGGGGGGGGGGTATGAGCTGCCTTGTCGGAGGTCTGCACTCTCCCAGTGCTTTTCTAGTTATATCTAGCATCCTGTAAAAGTCTTTGTTTGTGTCCATGAGCTTGCCCAATGTGTGGAAAACTAAATACTGGTCAGCTCGAGGTCCCATTATCCCTTTCCAAAATACATTTAAAAAACACAATAAAATCTTCCGACATATGTTTCAGATTTGTCTTCTTTCCATAATATGAGTAGATTACATCCCAAGCATGAATAAAATAAGCAATAGCCACAACATGAATAAAATGGTTTGTAGTGTATGTTGGCACGTCTCTCATAAAGTGATGACACCATGTAAATAATTCCAAAACGGCAAAATTAATTGAGGCCCTTTGGCTGGAAAGCTTGTGTTATTAAACATCTCTGCTGGCGGAGTTATTGGTGCTTTACTGGGTTAATGTTCAGCCCTAGACTTCATGAATTTATGAATAAATACATATTTTGTGGCAATATTAATAAGGTGAAACACATCACCTAATACGGTATGTCGCAACAAGACAATGATGTAAATGTCAGTTTTGTTTTCCAGTGTTGTGCTGCTCCAAATTTGTCTGAAAATCAAATGGCCTCAAAAAACCATGAATGTTTATGTTTATGTCATGTTATGTGCTGTTAGTAATGTGTATTGTTTCCAACTGCAGCCCTGTATCGAGGCGACAGCAGCAACATAGTGGGGGTTAAGGCCACATTATACTTCTCCGACTGCGTATGCGTTTTCCGACGGACACGCGCTGCAATTTCCCGCCCGATCAGTAGGGGTCGCTGCGCAAGGTTGTTGTGCTTCTGGCTACAGTGAGCAATGGTGTCGAGAGAGAAAGAGAGAGAAAGACTGTTGTTGTTGAAACAGTGGCCGTTTCTCACTTTTCTGTGTCACGGAACGCAGTTTTAAGATAATTTGAGGCGAGAAATTGGCCATTTAGAGTCTAAACGTGTGCTGTGTATGTTAAGATATGACGTATTTGTAGTTTGGCAGCGACGTTGTCGGCGGGGATGAGCTCCGCCTCTGTGGACGCTCGGTGCTCACTGTGAGCCGGCACAGAGCAGCTTCACTCGGCCTGTCCTGAGGACCAATCGCAGCTCTTGTCGTCTCCGTTGTCCCTTGACGGAGTGACGGACACTTAAAAAAATATTTCGTGCAGTCGGAGACGACGCAGAGGCTCTTCGACAAGCTCTGCGTCGACGCAGAGGACTCTGCGTAACCTATGCAGAGCACTTTACGCAGACGTATACATTGGGCTTTAGTTCTCCACAGACCAGTCTATTCCATTTTGGTTATGAAGATAATTTTTAGTCAAGTACATTTCCATTTAATCATCCATCCACCCATCCATCCATTTTCTACAGCTTTATCCTCCACAGGAGGGTCGTGGTGGGTGCTGTGCCAATCTCAGCTGACATAGGGCGATAGGTGCACCCTGGACAGTTCGCCAGTTTTAAATATGCAGTATTTTGAAAATATGTTTTGCTGCAAAGATGCCTGACTGTACCATTCTTAAGTTTTACTGGGGGTTATTAAGCCGAAAACACTGATAGCAGATAGGAGATTGCCTGCCAGAAAATGTGAAAACTAATGTTTTCTTCAAATCTGTTTTCACTGGAATAGGAGTTCAGACATTAAATCAAATATGTTACCTCGAATAAACCAAAACATTAAAGGACAAACCATTATAATGACTCACGATATCATTTGTTTACACCTTGTCCTCTTTTGTTGCACAAAAAGGGTCATATTTTAGACAGATGTGCCCTTTAGCCTATGCAGAGAAAAAGAGACATGGAAATCAAACATCTGAGCCAAACACTGGCTTCAAAAGATCTCCCTGCTGTTTTATTAGCATGGATGCAATCCATGAAAGGTCATCACTTAGATTTATACTTAATGTTTATGCACACTGTTAAATATGTAAAAATATAAGAACATAATAAAGCTATTTCGCATAAAGTATTCCATGAAAGCTGATATTCAATATATCGGTCAAGTCTTTCATAATATCCAGGGTAAAAGTTGAGTTACGACCTGCTGAGGAATTGCTCATTCACAAATTAATGCCAGTGATTTTACTGCTGTCAATAAATCCGACATTTCCTGCAAATAATTTCAAGTTATGTTCTCATTAAAATGCCTGAGTCACATCAAGGGGATTTAAACATTAAAACAGAGCAGCTGAGCCCCAGAATTGGAAGAGATGTGATCAAAAACACATCAAAACTATGTTTTAGTAGTGTCAGTGTGTGTGTCATGTCATTATTTTTGCCTGAAATGTTATTTTTTTTTCCTCAAATGACACAGAATTCACAAAAAAAACAAAACAATGCTATTCAGAGGGCAGTTCAACAGATGTCAAAGCGGACCTAGACAGGAAGTTCCAATTAACACTGTTTTTTTGGTGTGTATCTGCGACATTACCTCGTTTATGAAGCCCTGACGGTTCTAAACAAACAGTTCAGCCACTGCTGAGAACGCTTTGATGTGTTGTAATCTAGGGCTCAGCGAGAGCTCTGAAAAGTCGTGTAAAAGGAGTCGTGAAGAAGCTATTTTTAAACAATGTTAAAACAATGTTTTGATAATGAGTAGCAGTGCATCCACCGTTCCAGAGGGGGGAGCTGCGCTTCTGAGAGCTGCTGTGCTGATTATGTCACTTCCGGGTATTGGCCAATCACAAGACAGTTGGGAATGCTCTACGCTGGCTGGCCAATCACAACACTGTCTGTCTTCAGGGGGTGAGAGTTCAGTCTGAAACACCGCGGCTGAGGAGAGCATCAGTAAGGAGTGATTTCTATAGGCTCACTTACAGCAACTAAGAGGTTTTGACCATAAAAACAAGTTAATGTATGTAAGTAGACCTCCATTACTAACATATATGTGCAACAGGACCACTCTATGTGAGCTTTAAAAAGTCATCCTATAAACAGAATAAAAAAGATAAATTATACAGAATACAACTGTTTGTCCAATTTAAAAAAAATATGTGCATACCTGAGCAACTTGTGTTTTACTATTACCATGTAAATAAACTACTGCATCATCTGCATACATGTGGATGTTGGTATCTGGGCAAACAGATGGACGTTCATTGACATATAATGTAAAGAGTAATGGCCCCAGGATAGATCCTTGTGGAAAACCTGTGCATAAGCAGAGGGGAGGTGACTGATGATTCTGCACTATGACACACTGACATGGCAGGTAAAATGTTATTTGGCCTATAATTACAACGACTGGGGATCCCCACTTTTGAATACTGGGAAACCCAGACAAATTTGCCAAAAAATGACTAATTTGTGCCGTCATTGCATCTATACCGAATATATCCCTTGCTTTGGATGGTTTAAGAGATCCAATTATCCTCATAACCCGTAATTCAGTTATATTAATTGTGTTGGAAGCCAGCTCAGTTGTATTGGCTGAACAAAGGTTTTTCAGGTGAGAAACAATGTTAGCAACAGAGTTCATAAAAAAAGTGGTCGACAGCTTCGGCTACTTCAGCTGAGTTGTTTGTTTGCTTACTTGATTTAATTAAATTATAATTATAAATACTTTTACCCCTTCCATACAAGGCCTATTGTTGCTGCCTCCTGTTTGTATCTTCACAAGTACACGGTCTATATGTAAAATATCGATCTAAAAAAAAACAAAAAACTAAGGTGTGTCTACTCTCTGGCTGCCAGCGCGCTGAGTTTTCATCACACAGTGACGAGTCTTACGAAGCATACAGTAGTGTTTCTGTTCTTTTTTTAGCCTAAATGTGCAGGTATTTGTATTCCTCCTGGTCTATGATCTCCCTGATCTCTTACTAGAGGACTTACTGTGACGTCAAAACTGAGGCACATACCAAGAAAGTTCACTCTGAAATCTCGCAGCAGAAAAACACTGTCAGAAAAGAGGATTTCTATCGGCTCGTTTACAGCAACTAGGAGGTTTTTGACCATAAAAACAAGTTAATATATGTAAGTAGACCTCCATAACTAACAT
Source organism: Microchirus variegatus (assembly GCF_963457635.1). Lineage (NCBI taxonomy): Eukaryota > Metazoa > Chordata > Actinopteri > Pleuronectiformes > Soleidae > Microchirus > Microchirus variegatus. The sequence continues at coordinate 31,587,341 of NC_139806.1, read as the reverse complement.
TTATGTGCAACAGGACAACTCTATGTGACCTTTAAGAATACCATTTCTCAGCATATTTTGGTACTCTGTGTATATGTGATGTCCTGTTTGATGTAACTCAGGTTGCATAATGTTTTGTAACCATCCCAAATGAAAACCAATAAAAATGTTTGACAAAAAAAACAAAACAAAAAAAACCAATGAGGAAACAATAGTTGGAAATGCTGAGTTACCATTCACTTCACAGTTAGTTATGTTATATATTGATAAGATATATATATATAATTATATATAATATCACACATTTCTATACAAGGGACCAATGTTACTTCAACAGGAGATCTGATGGTTATTGTGTCACAGAGGTGAAGGAGAAGAAAACAGCTGCATCCAGAGCTACAGAGGTCCATTGTTGCTGTGAGGCTGCAGAGTGGAAAAAAGGACTCCAGGAGTGCTGTTCAAAGAACTGCTGACCAAAAGACACTTGTGTCCACTATCTACTGTCACACTCACACCACACAGCTGAATGTGTCAAAGCACAGTTGTTATAGGAGAGGGTGTGATACATTTTAGGCTTGTAATTATAGTATAAAGTAGAATAACCTGTAGTACCAATACATACAGGCCTTTAATTTTTAATAATTCTCATATGAGGTTTTTTAAGCTGGAAAAGTTATTTCATATATTTTAGACTGTATACCACTATATACCAATCTAAGTTCCATAAACCACTTGCTTCTGTAGATACAGCTGTCATTTCTCAAAGTGGAGTCGGATCAGGTAAATTGGTCACTCTGAATTGAACGTAGGTGTGAATGTGAGCGTGAATGGTTGTTCTTCGTCGTGAATGGGGCTAAAATGTTTCCACAAAAGATAACCAAGGTTGCCAACATAACACCGACCTGATCTTAAGTGCACTGTATTGACTCCAAAACTCAAAACATCCTCTCTCTCTCTCTCTCTCTCCCTTCTTATTACCCGCTACATCATCTCATTTCCCCACTCCCCTTATAGTTCGCAGCAAAACACCCACCCTCCTATGCCACTAAATCACAGCACCAAGGTCAGAGCTGAGCTCTGCTCTCATAATTACCACTGAGGGTAATTAGTTTTCACAGCCCAAGGTCTCCGGTGCCCTTCTGCACACCTTTCCACTGTCACCTGGGCCCTGCCAGGAAAAATGAAGAGCTGCCTGTGCTGGCTCGAGCAGGCCCTTGTGATCTATAATAACATCCCCTTTGGAGTGGAAGCCGGAGAACAAGGAACATTACTATAGAACTTAATGATGTATCTTTCTTTTCAGGATCACAATGTCAATGTCATTAGCCTTCACAGAGTTAATGAAAGTCAAAGACTGAGCCAGCCGTTCTTAAGAGACATATATTATTCAGCCCACAAACTATCAGTATCATTAATAAACTTGGCCCAGCACTTTTTTTTGTCTTACTATATCAGCCACAGGTGAGTACCTTCAGCATGGTGGGATTATTTCTTTATCCTTCAGATATTTAAGAGGAAAAAGGACTTTGCACTTACTAAAAACAAGGCTTTGACATGTGCGCACATCCGCATACCCAACGTCAAGGTCAAATTTATTTATATATGGCATTTAACAACAACCCCTGTTGTGTGTTTTACATGCTTAAATAAAGCAATACAATACAATAGGGAAGGCAAATAAAATGAGTAAAAACACAGCAATGGAAACAACACGTAAATAAAAGAGAAGAAAAGATAAGATCCATTAAAATAAGAATAATACAAATAAAAAGGAAATAAGGAAAACCAGACACAAATAACCAAAAACCCACCATAAAGAATATAGGATATAACAATGAAAACTCTAAACTCGATACTCATCAAACAAAATCAAGTGCACCGTACTTTGTTATTAGTATACTATAAGTTATTTGAAGTAAATCTGTCTTGTAACATAGTGTCAAACTGTATCCAGGATTATTGGAGCTGCACGATGAAGGAACAGCAGCAGCTGTGTGTTTGGCACATACAAGCATGTAGTCTGGGTTTGCGTTGTCCAGGTTTATTTATATCAATTCAATTCAATTTAATTCAATTCAAGTTGCTGAAGCACAACATACATTATCTCAAGGCACTCTGCTTTGAAAAACCTTTTGTGGGTATTTTCTTTGGCCATGGTCAGACTGTATGCAGATGTTTTGTGTTGACAGCGCAATGCAGCTGTTGCGTGTCTGCTATCAAGTGTACCACTCAGTGTGCAGTGCCGGAATGATGCAGGTGATAGGAAAACAAATCATTGTTATAATGAGAAACAAACAGAGCAGTGTGGAGCTGATAGACTTAATCAGTATTGTGTAAAATCATTTGGTAAATGGTTTGCATTTCTGCAAAGAGAGATGGTGCAATAAACTGAAGTGGCATTTCTCGATGCACCTTTGACTTAAAGTACAAACTATGTCCCGCCATGAAAGCCTGCGGTAAAAACCAACCCCGTCTCCATGATCACATGTTTATGCACATCATGCGAGCTTATATCTCTGAACCAGACTGCTCGTCATGCTCCTGCTTCTCCATATCAATGTTGCTCACTCTGAGGCCTTAACGCCCCATAGTCCCATGAGCATGCACACTGTCAGAGCAGCTGAAGGGTGCAACTTAATAATTGCAAAAAAAAAAGAAGCCTTTTGTGCAAATGTAAAATTGCACAAGCTCACGTTGAGATTGTGATTAGACTGATCTTGCGGCGCTACTTGGACAAGGACAATACTCCATGGTAACTGCACTCTCATACCCAGCAGAGACTCTTTCAGGATTGTATCCTCCCCCTTTTGTATTGTATCTACTGCATGTCTGTGCTGATTGTCCCTCATTTTGTTAATGGTGGATGGATGTGATAAAGTTAAGGGGAAGAGATTTTGAACTCATATTTACTGAGAGGACAACAGGAGAGAGACAGAGGGAGAGAGAGAGAGAGAGAGAGAGAGAGAGAGAGAGAGAGAGAGAGAGAGAGAGAGAGAGAGAGAGAGAGAGAGAGAGAGTTATCTGTTGAGTTATCTGTTGAAAAAACTGCCATGTAACAGCATCTGGCTGCTTCTGATGTGTAAAATTCAGGAAGGTTTAAGTTTAGGTAGCCTTAAAGCAGACCTAGACCGGAAGTTCCAATTAACGCTGTTTTCTAGTGTGTATCTGCGTCATTACCTTGTTTATGAAGCCCTGAAGATTAAAAAAAACAAAAAAAAACAGTTCAGCCATTGCTGAGAACGCTGTGTTTTATTGTAATCTCTGGCTCAGCGAGATCTCTGAAAATAACCCGGTCCGGCTACCTAAACACCGGTTCTCCTGAACAGCCGATCGTCCTGCTCCGGGCACTAGTCCGGGCACATCCGGTTGCGTACATTGAACCGCAGAAGAAGAATAACGTCCGTTGTGGAGGAGTTTCACGAGCGACAGTGTCTTCTGACTCTGGGTCTGACTCCGGGTCAAAGGTCGTCAAAGGGACTGCGGCGGGGAGTCGTGAAGAAGCAATTTTTAAACACTGTTAAAACAATGTTTTGATATCGGGTATTGGCCAATCACAAGACAGTTGGGAAGGCTCTACGCTGGCTGGCCAATCACAACACACTCTGTCTTCTGGGTGTGAGAGTTGAGTCTGAAATATTGCGGCTGAGGAGAGCATTAGAAAACAGAGATTTCTATCGGGTCGTTTACAGCAACTAGGAGGTTTTTAGACCATAAAAACAAGTTAATGTATGTAAGTAGACCTCCATAACTAACATATATGTGCAACAGGACCACTCTATGTGACCTTTAAATCTTGCACCACCATGTTTCGACAGCAAACTGCATGGACAAATCAGAGTGTGCGTTTTGCATTTGGAGGCCACGGCTTATTTCACAAGCAAAGAAGAACAGCTCTGCCTACACAAACCCGATGCATAAAACAACAGACAACACGAAGGAAAACATCAGAAAGCGTTAGGATGGAGAGTTGTGTAAAATAGCATCAACGTCCTTTTCTGGTATGCGAAAGCTGCTTTAGTTTCCTGGTGTGCTTTGGAAAGAGAGGGGTGAGTGGAGGAGTCCAACATTATCGCACTCAGCAGTCTCACTATTAGATGGCACCAATGGTTAAAGACACTAAAAGAAACCAAAAAAACAAAAGCTTGCTTTAAAATCTTTGTAAAGTGTATATCAATTCTGCAGCTCTATTGTTGCGTGTAATCACTGGAAGAGTCATGAGCACGATGTCCGGCAAATCCCGGACAATTTTTTTTCCGACATTTCTAAAATCTTGATATTTAATGGCGGATTCTGGTGTGTTTTCAGCGACAGCACTGCCAAAAGCCTACGGTCATGCACTGCATCACAACCCATTTAGCTGTATTTTAATTCAGTGACTGTGACAGACGGAGTCTGTGCTCCAGTCACGCAGGAAGTACTGAAGTAATCTTTTTAATTAACTGACTTTAATGATTCAGCACACCAAAAAATAACTGCTCGTTACTAGTTTGTGTGATGTCGTGTATAAAACGATGTTTTCATGCAGCTCGGGTATGACAACTCCACCCACCTTGAGGAGGTACTTTGCAGTAATGGAAAACGAGCCAAACCTTACAGAGTCGAGTCGAGCTGTGCTGCGTCATACCAAACCGTGCTGTAACTGTATGTATGATGGAAAAAGCACCGTATGACAGTTTCCATGACATATATGAAATGAGAGGAAAGTGACACTTTTGTCTGTGCAAAATATGTTTGACATCTTTAACACTTTCCAGTAGCTAATGCACAAATCTGAACTGTGAGGATATTAGGAGATAGAATAAGAGCACAGAGCTTTTCCTCTCCACTCCACATTCTGAAATAGTTATATAAATAGAAACATGCTGACTCTACAACACTCTTATCCCCAGAGCATAAGGCTCCACCATGCTGCGAGTCCTTCCTCCTTCGCCACTAAGTCGGGGGGCGTAATATACCTGTCACTCCCATCGTCACCACAGAGACTCCTAATGTGTCAATATCAGGTTTTTTTTTTTTTTACTTCCAACCTCGTCCCCCCATCTCTAACCTACACCCACACGCTGTTTCACAGCTCCATTTCACATCACCTAATATTCCATCTGTCCTGATCTCACCTCATCACAAATGAAACACGGCTATGCATGGCTAGCATTCACCAAAACACACACACATGCAGTTTCTCTTCTCCAATTGCAGCTCTCCCTCTAATATCCACCACCATCTGTGTCACTCAGCTCTAATGTTTCCAAAGGTAACGACTCATCTGCCTCGTCCTTACTTCTGCCTCCTCCCTCCCCGCCTGCACCGGGCACTTCTCCTCAGTCTCCCACCATTAATTCATTTAATGATGGTAGCATGCAGTGTAAGGAGCCAGTGATTAAGGAGAAATGCCCCCCAGTGTAAACAAATTTTGTTTAGGCATTGGAGGAGCTTTGTGGGGTATCGACTGACCTTCCCTCCACAACCTTACAGCATTTGGATATGGCTTGGAGTAAGACATTGATTGCAAAGTCACAGTCAGACTGCAGATCAATGATGAGGCACAGTAGACACAGTACGAATCCCGACACTCTCAGGGTCGGGTCTGGTTGTGCCGATACTTGTCAGTCAGCTCTTGCAAGAGCAAAGCCAGTCTCCTGTGAGACATGCATAGGTCACACACTCATGAAAAGTCCACACGCTTTATTTAAATGCAGACTTTTTTACTTTACTCAGTAAATGCATGAAGCCGAAAGAACAGCACAGGTCAAGTTATCATGGCAGAGGCGTTGTGAGAGGAGAATCAGCTATGGTAGAGTTTAATGTGAGGACATGCAAGAAGCCCATGTCCATGCAGGGATGAGGGAAGCTGATAGTAACTATCGCAGACACAAACTTTTGGCTATGTGGGCAGAAAGCATGTCCACATATACAGACTACGGTGTGAATCCATGAGGAAAGAAGTTATAAAAGACTGTGGAACTGAACAGAAGATAGTCCGTGTCTGAGAGCAAATGGGGCTTGGGTTTGTGTCTTGTTGCAAGAAATAAACTCTACTGCATTTTTTGTTTTATTGCACATCAATATAACCACATTCAGAAACATGAACTATCCCTTTAACTATTCTCATTCGCTTTGCTCATGCTGCAGCCTGTTCACCAAATGCATACATATGTGTATGTTATAAACAATAAAGACAACAAAAAACACAAACAGAAAGAAATGCACTGATCTAATCAGTGCACCTGAAACATGCAGCTGCATCTGATCCTCTGAACTCTGTGACTGCATTTTGTTCCTTTGAAGTAAACAGCAAAACAATTTAGCCTCAAACAGTGCTTATCTTTGGGTGGGGGGGGGGGTGCACGTTGAGTAATTGTGGTACTTCTTCTCTTCTCTGTGGGTCAAATGAAAGCAGATTTTCAGATATTTAAGAAAATATTACACATCTACATTGCATTAGTGGGCCTTTTGAGTGAAAATGCCAAAAAAAGCCACATATAGTGTTCATTGTTCATATAAATTTCACCCTTACTTACTACATAGCTCTCTTCTTTTTGTTTTCACTGTATTAACCCACAACATATCGTTTTCTCCTTCTACCTGCTTCTACTTAGCTGAGGGATTTCACAGATCCAGACTCAAGGCGGAATTCTCTAATCAAGAGACGTGGAAAAAAAAAAACTCTGATAATTTTATTGAGGGGAAATGTTTTAATCACAGTGATATGTGACCACAAGATAACCAGCAACAAGTCCGCCCAGACCAAGCCGAGTAAACAAAGAATAGTATTTTTTAATTTTTTAACAGAATATGCAGTTCAAATCATTAACCATTTGATGCTTCAACTCATATTGTTGGTGGTTCTTAAACCCATAAACTTTTTGTTTGAATTTGGGTTGTTTGATCACTCTGAACTTGCTACTGTTACTGCTGCTTCGAGAAGCTGTATGTGTGTTCATCGTTGAATAAAGATGGACAAGGAAAAAAACGCATTGCAAAAGAACTAAATTGTGGCTGTTACAGTGAAGATATTTGGCTGTACTTCTTAACAAAGACAGAGGCTTCTGGTCATGCCGACACCGATCTCACTCCTGAAATGCTATGGTAGAAGAAGCCTCAACGTGTAGCCGCAAACTTTCTCCAAAGCTTATGAACAACAAAGGGAACACGGTAGTTACTACTGCAATGACACCACGATGCCCGCGTTGTAAAGAACACACCCAGAACCTCTTATTCACCTCCTATCTTCTTATGGCGTGAGTTTTCATTAACGTTGTTAATCTACGATATGTTAGTGTTAATTTGAAGTCACATGCAGGTTTCAGAATGTTATGTGGCTTACATTTTTCGTCGAGGGTCTAAGGACGGAGGAGGTTACAAACCCCCCGGGAAAGCCCTGTGTAATTGGGGGCTATACAATAGAAATACATTTGATTTTATTTTAATAGATTTTACATTGTTATTAGCTATGAGTGAATTTGTGTTTTATTGTATGTATGTATTGTATGTATTTATACATATAGTTCAGGTTTTTTGAAGTGTGGTTAAACGAGGTATATACTGTACACATAGTCATCTCTGGCTACACAGTGAAATGCAGATTTTCTCTATGGACTTTGCTGTGGGAGAGTGTGTGGTTTATAAAATTGTTTCCGACTGGGCACTAGTCAGAAAAAAACAGTTTGATGGAGAGATAAAGCTGAGAACATAATCTTATGGTAGGTACTATAAGTTTAAGTTGGTATACTTTATTTGGTGAGCCATTTGTAAAGTGCCTTGTTTCTAAACCTCATACAACTACAACAAATCCAAATGAATTCTTAAAGGCAAAACTGAAAAAAAAAATATTTTAAAAGCATGCATGTTGTGTATATGCAGAATAGGTCATGAATGCAGAAAACTCTCCTCCACCCTCCACTCCACCTTGCTGCTTCATATAACCACTCTCTTGTCTGTCTCTTGTTTTCTGCTGATGCTTTCACAAAAATCCAACTGAGGAGTCTGCATGACTCAGAATTAAAAGCCACGTCGGACACATTTCCCTCTCGTCCATCTCCTCCTGTCTGCACCAGCACACTGTCTGTGGTTGTCTGTTGAGAGACAAAGTGCTGCTTTAGCAGCCTTGTGTCGAGAAGCAGGAACCAGTGAGCCAAAACTCCAGAAGCTAATCAGCATCTGTTCTCTCTCCTCCTTCATTCCATCTTCTCTGCGCCATCTGTTTTCATTTGCTTGTATTTGTTTTGTTTTATTTTGTTGTGTATTTCTTTTTTTCTCCGTATTTTTCTCTGTGTTCATTTTGCTCTGTTTTCATTGCACCTTCCATCTGTAGCTGATTGTGTGCTGTCATTGTTCTGTGAATGTATTGCGACTACATAGAGCCTCATTGAAACTCCACACACCGATGATCTTGTTTTGAATTTTTACATGACAGAAAACAGATCAAATAAAAGACACATGAAGTTTACATGCTATATAATAGGGGTTCCTTTTGAAATCATTTTTCAAACCTTAAAATTATATTAATTAGTCATGAATGTGTCATTATTCATATATGTATATACATATATTATTATTTCTACATCTGTCACTCTGAAAAAATCCCCTGAATCATGCAATGTTTTAAATGTATGCTCTGATGCCCTATAAAAATTATATAAATAAAATATATAGTAAGTAACAAAAAAAAACAAAAAACATTTTTGAGTATTTTTTAAGGGGATTTTATAGTGTTTGTGCTTATTTCCACATAAGGGATGAGCCAAAACATAGCTCCTTTAAAGTGATAGTCTCATTAGACTAAGATGCTGATGATTTATTTATACATTATATTATACATTAAGCTTATAGGACTGTTGAGTAATATTTCAGCTTTTAGTTTAGGGAACAAACTTCATATGCAGGGACTCTGCTGTAATTGAAACATTATTAAAATTAAAGCTGGAGGCCACAGAAGCACTTCAGCTGATCAAAATCTCATGAATGGGAAAGTATGTGTGTAGGCCATAGATGCACTCTTTGGCAAAGTAAATGAAGGAGTTTATATTTGGCTCATTGTCATGGTGCACCATAATTTCTCTTGACAATACTTAAGATGTGTTCCCTCTTTGAAGGCCATATCTCCTCTGACATCAAAGGCCTCCAGTAAACAACAAGCCTTGGTCCACTTCCGGAATTCATTTATGTTGCTGAAAACGTAGACGACATTGGTGCTTTTTGTCCCTGAAAATTAAATTAATAATTTTGCTTTCAGAGGTCAAATGGGAGGCCGATGGAAGGCACGCGGTAGAGCTGAGAAGATCCAGGGAGACACCAACATAGGTACAAGCAGCATGCGTGATAATACTACACATGTAGTGTGTAGTGAAATATATAAAAATAATAAAAAACTCGTAGGACTCGCAGTCATGAAAGGGCCCCTGTTCAACTCGGGGAGTGCAGCAGTTCCTCGACCTCACCGTCTCCCTCACTCGACGGTCATCTCGCTCAGAGATCCGGCGTAGATCTAGGAGAAACCTTTCCAATCTCCCCACAACACTTTATTCCATTGCAAACCAAAAATTCTACAAAGAGGCAGTCAAACTGTTTTGTCAGTGTATAAATGTCCCACCCTCCTCATCAGATCAGGGAGGTGAACGCTAATAAAACAGACAGGAAGTAAGTCAAAACGTAGCACAAATACAAGAATTGTTACATCTTATTATTTATTACCACTGAATAATGCTGACAAATCTTTGAGAATCTCAATTTAATGATGTTAAAATTATACACGCTTTCAGTGTCTCGACTCAGAATGAGTCATGACTAATTAATCTAACAATTTAAAAGGGAACTCTGATGTACTGTGTTGCTTTTGGGACTGAATGGGAAGCTGAATAAAGTAATTGAAACTTACATCTGGTGACACCCAAATGCTGTTTTCTTTTTTCACACAGAGTTTCTTTTGCTCTAACCGTGACCTCAGAGATGCAGATTGTAGCTTTTCGACATTCGGTCGACATAGTTCTTGTGCTCAGTAAATGCTCAGTATTAAATGAGTTCCATTTGAGCCCCAGTGGATTCGTATTAATAGTTCTGATCTGATTTTTTCATTGAAACTGCATTGATCCTGAGACGGTGCAGGTGTTAGTTGCCTGTCAGTCTGACCTGGCTCACGTAGAGAACCTGCTGAATATGCTTGGCAGTGTAAAAGATAGCATCACTGTTGTCTAAATGGGGCAATGCAAGTATAAATAATAATCAAGTACAAGTACAACTTGACCTGCTATACTGCAACACTACTCCGGCATAAATAATTAAGTAATGGATCACTTATAATTATTATTATTATTATATAGGACTTCATATGCATTGTTTTGGAAGTTGTGTTTTCAACTTGTCATCACTTGGAAATGAAGATCTATTAAGATTTGTGGCACTGTTTAAACTTGCAACTTAAGACATTCAGGGGAGGGATAGTGATTATAATGAACAAAGGATGTTGATGTTGAAGATGGAGCTGCAGGGCTGGAGGAAAAGAGGAAGAGCACAGAGAAGGTTCATGGATGTTGTGAAGGAGGATCTGAAGACAGTTGGCGTAACAGAAGAGGACAAGGGATAGCACGAGATGGAGGCAGATTATCCCTAAAGGGATACGCTCAACACCATGAGGGGAAAACAAACAAACTATAAGCATATACAGCATGTCGTTTGCTCTGATCTAAGACCATAATCTACATATCATCAAGTATCTCATAATTTATATATTTTTATTTCCTGTGGAATTGATGACAATGATTTTAAATGAGTTTACTCCACCTACTATGGCTCACTGGTCAGATCAGGGGTTCAAACTTCAGCTGCATGAGTAAGACATTGGCTGTGTTACGATGTGACAGAAAAGCATTGCCTACATGGTAGGTGTGCTCTAGTCCTGGATCCACTGGTGTGCTATCCAATTGTCCTTTAAGGGATAGTTTAAAGTTGTTGGTTGTATGGGGTACTGACACATAGCCATGTACATGATCAGCTATAAGCCTGCAAGCTTTCCATCACTGCCATCATTGCTGCCAGCAGGGACACCATACGATTTTAGATTCTTAACAAAATGGCAGAGCAGTGACGAGCACTGTAGCCTCACAGTAAGCAAGTCCGGGTTTGCAACCCGGTCTGACCAAAGGCCTTTCTGTGTGGAGTTGACATGTTCTCCCTGTGTGCGAGAGTTGACCGTAGTTGTGAATGTGAGAGTGAACGGTTTGTGGTTGGATTTGGTTACGTTTTTGTCACTGAGGTAAGTCTGAATGAATGATTTCAAATGCAGAAGTCACAAAATGACAATTGAACTCACAGATGAAGGCAGCAGTGGATCAACAACTTCTGCGTGTACTCTATGGAAATTTGGTTTTGGGGTGTGAGCTGTTTACAAAGCAACACAAACTTTAATTTGTTGTTCGAGTAGACTGTCTAACTCAGATAACGTGGCAAACATATTCTTAAGCTATCATGGACTGGGTTGCGTGCATGTCCACACTCAAAAGGGTCTGATTTCTTTTCACAGGTGCACACACACTGGTTTGCACAGCTATCCATTCAAGGACTCTGCATTGACTTCCATTCATCTGGACAGCCTAAACAAAGCCTTATCCCTAACCTTAATCTGGCAACACATTTATGGCTCAAACTTTAAAGCATGCACACGAACACCAGACGTCATACTCACATACCTGATTTATTGGCTCTGGAAAATGCCTGTTTTCAGCACAGCCGAGGTAAAGCCACAGCATTAAAAGGTTGCCAAAGGGTTAATATGAGAGGCTGAATGAGGCAATCTGCAACTTTTAAACACTGCTGAGGAAAAGAAAGTGACTTGGCACCATTTCATGGGTCACTTCATCTGCAGAAATTAGATTTGAAGCAGTATTGTGAGCCCTCTGGAATATCAACGTGTGTGCATGCTTATGTGAGTAAGTGACTGAGTGAGTGAGAGTGTGTAAATGCCGTGCAAATATAAAAGCCAACTCAGCAGGGGGCAATGTCTACAAAAGGCGACCAGAGACTCAGTCATCTGTAACAGTGTAAGCACTTCAATATATCCGTCGACATCCATCAGTGTCTGTCCGCCCATGCCATGTGGAGTCATCGACGTAAATCAAAGTGCTGGGAAAATATTCTTAGATGACTTTCCATGTCACGATTATACATTACTGACATTCATGAGAAAATGGGGTGTTTCTTTCATATACAGGAACAGTCTTAAAAGGTTAAAGCGGAACTAGACCGGAAGTTCCTATTATCGCTGTTTTTTTGGTGTGTATCTGCGTCATTACCTTGTTTATGAAGCCCTGACGGTTCGAAACAAACAGTTCAGCCATTGCTGAGAACGTTGTGTTTTATTGTAATCTCGGGGCTCAACGAGATCACTGAAAATCCCGTTATAGTTACGTAAGCAGCGGTTCTCCTGAACAACCGATTGTCCTGCTCCGGGGGCGGTAGTCCGGGCACATCCGGTTACGTACATTGAACCGCAGAAGAAGAATAACGTCCGTTGTGGAGGTGTTTCACGAGCGACAGTGTCTTCTGACTCTGGGTCTGACTCCAGTTTAAAGTCATAAAAGGGACTGCGGCGGGGAGTCGTGACGAAGCTATTTTTAAACACTGTTAAAACAATGTTTTGATAATGAGGAGCAGTGCATCCGCCGTTCCAGAGGGGGGCGCTGCGCTTCTGAGAACAGATGTGCTGGATAGTACTGGCCAATCACAAGACTCTGTCTTCTGGGGGTGAAAGTTCACTCTGAAATCTCGCAGCAGAAAAACACTGTCAGAAAAGAGGATTTCTATCGGCTAGTTCACAGCAACTAGGAGGTTTTTGACCATAAAAACAAGTTAATGTATGTAAGTAGACCTCCATAACTAACATATATGTGCAACAGGACCACTCTATGTGACCTTTAATTAAAGTTAATTAAAGGGTTTTTTAATTTAGTTCAGAACATCTACGAGTCTGGAAAGGGTGAAGTCACCGGCCACTTTCAATTTTTTGGTTTTTTCCATTTTGGATGTATACAAAAGTTGCCTCTAGCAGGGCAAAAAACGGTTTGTTATTGTTTCCTTTAGGAGATTCTGGAGTTGGTCAAATGTCTCTTACATACAATCCATTGTCAATGACTCCACACAATACTGAATAATCAGCTCCACATAACTCTCTCTCATGTGTATAACAGTTTGAGGTTCATGTCTGTGGTGACATTCCCACACAGTGACACTGCCACAACTGAGTAGGCGAGGCAGAAGAAGCACATAGCACGAGTAAAGCAAAACAGCTTTAGACACCAAGCAGTATGGCTGAAAACCCCAAGAAGCTCCCATGAAAAGTTGATACTATATCGACAGCCAGTTACTGTAAGTGTTTTATTTGTGTGTATTTTATTTCAAGTAAAATAACAAAATGAAGTAGTAGGTAGCAAAATAATAAGACAGAGATAATGACATTTATTTTACCTACTGTTCTTGTTTTTCAAAGCTCCCGAGAAATGTTCAAAACAACACTAAACACAAAATGAGAAAAAAAAGAAACAATTACAAATCAAAGAAGGAAAACAGGTGAAACTCACACAATGTAAAATATTGTTATTCCACTAATACATCAGTTTGTTTGTCCATTCAATATCTGTCTAAAATGTTGTTTTTGATTTGAAAGATTTGTCCTGTGATTTACTTACTACTCTGTGCCGTTATATTAATTCCTTTCATTGTGATTTAAATAAAGTTTTGCAGCTATATTCTGACGCATATCCACACCAGAAATCTATTCTCCATTTGATGTTTACTTTTTTACACACCAGCAAACAACAATAGAGGTTCAGATGAGAGACAAAATCATGACTAGTTCATCTTTGGCTATAATCTTCAATTGCAGATATCATAGTGTAGATCGATTTGATTTGATTGTGTACTGAAAAAAGTGAAGTGAAGGTAAATGGACAAAAACCCTCCTGGAGGCTTAAAGGTGGCGTTCTCCAGGCAGCAACTACAGTAGTTAATAAATATTATTTAGATGGTAACAAATAGTTTCCTTCGGGATAATAAACGTTTTCTGATTCTGATATGGTCAATAGAAAGAAAAACAATACACTACTACAAAATAAAATCGATGTAAATCTACATTATTAGCAGTAGCATTCAGATATTTATTTGTAATGTTGTTCCCCCAGTGGTTCCATGTTGTTGTGTTGTTGTCATTTTACTCTTCATGGAAACTATTTTTTCAGTCAAGCTTAGTGTATTCATATACAACGTACTGTTCACTACATATACACTGTGTTGTGGTTCCATCGCGCTGAAGTATGAATGATGATTGGTGTGTTGGGAGTTGGTGCTATGTCCCATTATCTTCATTAGTGGGAGTGCTGCCATCTCACTATGTTGTTCTGCAGCAGCTGTTTTCTTTATTATGCTTTTTTATTATTCTGCCCTTTTTTGACACGTAACACCGTTCAAAAAAAAAAATGTTTTGAATGGTTAGAATATAATTGGTTTGAAACTCAAGTAGGACATTGTCGGGATGGATTCAGTTTTCCAATATATTTAGCATGACAAGAATATATGACATTTTCTACTTCAATGCATCCTCGCATGCATCTTTCAACTTCATTCTACTCAATCATGCTTTCATGTAAATATGCCAGATCCAGATCCAGTCCAAGTTTCTTGGGGTTGTTCAACAGTTTTCACTCTTCATACAGGATTTTCTACCAGAAAGTAAACAAATCTCTCTGGTCTCATATGATGTGACAACAAAGCACCGAAAATACAGAAGTTCCCATGTCCGATCCTTTTTTGTTGGAGGCAGTTCATCATGCCATTGAAGGCAGCTTCCGATGTACACATGTACACATCACGTTGTGTCTTGTTATATTATCTTGTTCTGTGAAGCGTCCTGCTGCTGTTGCACTCCCCGAGGATGTAGTTGTTCACACAAAATTAATGTCCAACACTCAGCGATCAGTTATTTACAGACATTCTCAAGGGTTTGAACCAGAAAGTCCCTCGAATGCCTCAATAAACTCGTAGTTGCATGTTTTGTGGATAAAATATTGACTCAAGTGAATCCTCCTGTCGCTGTCTGTTGATTTATTTTATTTCATTTTTTTTATTTTATTGATATTACTTTTCATGTTTTCATTGTCTACCACTATCCTCCATATGAAGGTTGTGTGGGTGTTGGAGCCAATCCCATCTGACATAGGGCCAAAGGTGGAGTTACACACCATCACAAGGCAAACACAATTTTATTTATAGAGCCCACAATTACAAAACTCAGTTTGTCCAGCGACAAAATAGGCCCAGCACAAATCGAGTAAACAAATTATTTTATTTTTTTTCAAAAGAAATTTCCTTTTTTTTGTGGACACAAATAACCAAATGAAGTGGAGGTAAATAAAATCCATTGATTAATCAATCAGTCATGCATATCACCCTTTTTAAAGTGCTTTACAGGGAACACTATATATGGCAAAAATTGGTTCAAAATGACTTTAACATTCAATATTTAAGGCCACATTATACTTCTCCGACTGCGTATGCGTTATCCGTCTGCGTCACCACGTAGACGCCTCGAGCCTTTATACTTCTGCGTCGTGGTGACGGACATGCGCTGCAATTTCCCGCCCGATCAGTAGGGGTCGCTGCGCAAGGTTGTTGTGCTTCTGGCTACAGTGAGCAATGGCGTCGAGAGAGAAAGACTGTTGTTGTTGAAACAGTAGCCGTTTCTCACTTTTCTGTGTCACGGAACGCAGTTTTAAGATCATTTGAGGCGAGAAATTGGCCATTTAGAGTCTAAACATGTGCTGTGTGTGTTAAGATATGACGTATTTATAGTTTGGCAGCGACGTTCTCGGCGGGGATCAGCTCCGCCTCTGTGGGCGGTCGGGTGCCCACTGTGAGCCGGCACAGAGCAGCTTAGCTCGGCCTGTCCTGAGGACCAATCGCAGCTCTTGCCGTCTCCGTTGTCCCTTGACGGAGTGACGGACACTTAAAAAATATTTCGTGCAGTCGGAGAATACGTAGAGGCTCTTCGACAGGCTCTGCGTCGACGCAGAGTCTCTGCGTAACCTACGCAGAGCACTTTACGCAGAAGTATAAGTTGGGCTTTAGCCTGAATGCATTTAGCACTTTAATGACTCTTGATGACCACTCCAGCTGCTTTACAGCTTTGACATTCACCCATAGCCTCACACATTCATGCAGGATCAAGTGTCAAAATATCTGAGCAAGGAATTCAACCCAAAACCTTCCAGTGGAAAGTCAACTTGCAAAGCAAATGTATTTGATGTTTGAAAATGTCCATTTTCAGCTTCTCTCAGTTTCTCTGAAAGGCTGTTCCAGTGAATGAGAGTGTATTGTGCTGTGTAAAGTTATATAAAGGGTAGATTTGATTTTACAAGTGGTATCCAGTTATCTGGGTGGGACAGTGAGACCACTACGTGATTTCGAACAAACGCAATAAACAGCTCACACAACTCGATCACTGCTACTGCAATAGTCACATCCACCATAATGACTCCCGTTTTTTTTTTGTCTCTGCACAGCCCCCACAGTGTGAAAGTGACTGAGACGTTATTGTGAAACAGTCTATGGAGAATGTGCCAAAGTTGCTCTGAAAGAGTGAAATCAGGGATAAATTGCTTCCTGCTGAAGAGGCCTGGGTTTTCTTTGATTCTCTTCATTCTATCATTGTCATGCTGCTCATTGCAGCGACGCATATACGAATGAGAGCCTGCATCAGACAACGACACAGCTGCAGTAACAAATGTAGCTCAAAATTGCCACTCCTTTCTCCTTTTCATTGATGTTACATCCACACACAAGCCCTAATCTCAATCATCTTCTTTTTCTAGTGGGAGCATGTGGCAACAGCATCAGATTTGGACTTTGTTGTAGGACATGGCTGCCTGAAACCACAATTTAAAAAAAAGAAAAAACATATCTCAGGGTCACAGCGACCCAAATTGTTATTTGGTTTGTCTACGAGGACCATTTAACCCTCAAGCATCAGTAGTCTTTTAACAACTTTTTATATTTTATTTAAAGGTGAAGTAAGTAGTTTTTAGTGCCATCTAGAAGAGAGGCTGAAATTTACAACAAAGAACTGCTCCTCTGCTCACCCCCTCCCTTCCCTGAGCGCTACGGTATCCGCAGCTGGTCAAATGTCGTCCTCGTCGTCTTTCTCCGTGTCAGCAGATGAGGTTCGTGAGGCGAGGGAGAGGGCGAGCTACCGCGGCCGTAGCAGACGAAGCGGAGAGAGAGGAGGCGGGACTTCCGCTACAAGTAAAGAGACGCTTGATTTGTTCTCTCGCGTTTGTCCTTACAGGCTCCGGTAGAAACGTGGCGTCTCTCTGCTAACAGTGGCTATGCAACCGCGGCCCGCGACCATGTTATTTTACATGACTTTTTGAAACACTACGAAAATGAAACAAAAACTATTATACAGCGACTATACAATGCAGGAGCACATAATATGTATAAAAAAGTGGATTTTGGGTTATATAAACCCATAAATACTACACAGTGTCCCTTTAAATATTTTTAATTACTATAGTTGTCTCTGTGTCAATGCACATAGCATGCTATTTTACGCAGACATGCAGTTTTTATTACTTACTCAAATAAAGCATCAGCATTAAAATAATATTATCAACACATTTCTCACAAAATCATGCATTTCATGTTATTATACTTTAATTCTCAGCCTAATTTTTATTGAATATAATATTCATGTTGACAAATGTCTGTCTCTTTTTGGCATAGATGTTTTTTTTCTGGTAATCTCGAAGGTGGTGTTGTTTAATACACAGGTCGTGGAGGACCATTCAGAAAATGCTAAACTTCATTAATTTAGTTTCATTTTTTGCGCTGAAGGTGATGAGAGCGAGCAAATAAAACTACATTAAAAAACCTACTAAACAATTTTGGTTGCTGGGAACCAGCCACATATCCCAGGCTGTGTTATCCCTCCAACACAAATATTATCATGTAGTACTGTCTATAGAAAATATTGCATAATTTGTTTTGTTTTGTTAACATTCAAATATTGTGTAATTGTGTTCAAAAAGCGTTAGGTAGCACTGAACTCATATGACAATGGTTTAAGATATATTTGTTTGTATTTAAAAGTTACACATCACAGTTTTAACTAACAAACCAACAAGAAGTGGACCGAAATTAGAGCTGAAATGATTAATCGATTACTAAATTAATTGGCAACTATTTTGATAATCGTTAATCGGTTTGAAGCTTTTTTCTTGATTAAAACGAGATTTCTGATTGTTTTAGCTTCTTAAATGTGAATATTTTCTTGGTTTCTTTGCTCCACATAACAAAGAAATCTTTAAAACTGAATCATTTTGGTTTGTGGACAAAACAAAGACATTCAAGAACATTGTCATTTCCAGGTTTGACAAACACTGATCAAACGTTTTTTAACATTTTCTGACATTTTATGGACCAAAACGATTCATCGATTAATCGAGAAAATAATCGACAGATTAATCGATTAGGAAAATAATCGTTAGTTGCAGCTCTAACTGAAATGAATCAACTAACAACTATATAATATATAAGCATATATATATATATATATATAAATGTCATGTCATCATGTTAAACACCTACAAAAAAAAAAGATTTAATTCTCTTTAAAGTCAAAATACAAAACATGTGACCAGTCCAGGGATAAAAGTGATTCACTGTCTTGAGTGTTTTCTGTTTCCCATTAAATCTTATCTGTATCAGGCACAGCAGAGCACCAGTGGCCTCAGGGGGCTGTTTTTTTTTCTAAAGGACAAATAGTTGATGGCTTAATTAGTTCCTTTGAACTCAATAAATATATCATTCAAGTTTTATGTACCTAACCTTCTGAGGGACCGTGCTCTGGCCTTCGAGGTCAGGCCCCTGACATCTGGCAGAGAAAGTGTTGTACGGAACCACACATTGTACCTATTAATGTGCGCTCGTCAGGAGCATAAATCCTCTAACGCTTTGAAGGTGTTATGGGTTTGTTTGAGACACGGACAGATATATATATAATACACACACACACGTTTAAAAAAAAAAAAAAAAAAAAAGTCTACATATATATATATAACCACATTATGCTCATGGCATATTCACATTGATCGTTATATAGTCACATAATCTTTGATTCCAGGACTTATACCTCATGTCAGTTCCAAGGGTCAGTACTGAATTATGTAAAAAAGCCATATAAATATGCGTCTCCCTCTCCTTGTGTCTAACCATAGTGAGATATCAAAATGAATGTTGCAGATGATCTGGGTTATTTCCTTGACCAAAATGTTTGCTTTACTGGCAAAGCTGCTGTACTTCTGCCTCCCTCAGACGTAAAACTGTGTGCACTCTGTGTGCAGTACAAGAATGTCACCACTGATATGAACAACACCAGCATACTGAGAATTTCAGGTGAACTATTCCAATTCGAAAAAAACAATACATGAATGCGTGAAGTCTTAAAGGTCACATAGAGTGGTCCTGTTGCACATAAATGTTAGTTATGGAGGTCTACTTACATATATTAACTTGTTTTTATGGTCAAAAACCTCCTAGTTGCTGTAAACTAGCCGATAGAAATCCTCTTTTCTGACAGTGTTTTTCTGCTGCGAGATTTCAGAGTGAACTTTCACCCCCAGAAGACAGAGTCTTGTGATTGGCCAGTACTATCCAGCACATCCGTTCTCAGAAGCGCAGCGCCCCCCTCTGGAACGGCGGATGCACTGCTCCTCATTATCAAAACATTGTTTTAACAGTGTTTAAAAATAGCTTCGTCACGACTCCCCGCCGCAGTCCCTTTTATGACTTTGACCCGGAGTCAGACCCAGAGTCAGAAGACACTGTTGCTTGTGAAACACCTCCACAGCGGACGTTATTCTTCTTCTGCGGTTCAATGTACGCAACTGGATGTGCTCGGACTAGTGCCCGGAGCAGGACGATCGGTTGTTCAGGAGAACCGCTGCTTACGTAACTATTACGGGATTTTCAGTGATCTCGTTGAGCCCCGAGATTACAATAAAACACAACGTTCTCAGCAATGGCTGAACTTTTTGTTTAGGACTGTCAGGGCTTCATAAACAAGGTAATGACGCAGATACACACTAAAAAAAAAGCGATAATAGGAACTTCCGGTCTAGTTCCGCTTTAAGTATGTGGAATTAGGTAACAGACAAAATGCTTGAAGAAGAAGAAAAAATGGGGACCACAGAACAATGTATAGCATGAGCAATCTCCAATCTCATAAAAAAATGAAACAATGATAATAATAATAATATCAGCAAAGCTCGAGGTATTGAGATTTGAATTACAATTTTAATAAGCATACAATTTCTGCAGTTCACCTTATGAATAATGAAAATGAAAAAGCTCTTTACTCTTCACCCTGTTCAGTTTAGACAGTTGTTAACAGTAAATGACCCCACCCACTTAACACCACATACACTGTAGTCATCGCAGTGTGTGTGTGTGTGTGTGTGTGTGTGTGTGTGTGTGTGTGTGTGTGATGACAAGAGACCATCTGCCTCCTGACTCCAGCCCTGATAAATAGCCCGTGCATGCATAAGCACAAACACCATGGAAACAACACACATCAGTACACCTACACACACGATACTGACGCACACACGCACACACAGACACCTACTTGCTGTAAGTTCGTATAATTGTAATGAGCCGTTTCAAGAGAGACGATCAAACTGCTGTTGCCATAGAACAGATCATTACTTGAAACTTTCCTGACACGCACACACACACACACACACACACACAGTTTTTTTTTCCTTTCTCTGGAGCCTTTGTCTCTCATACCCAGGCGAGTGCCAGATGGGGTGAGGATGAGGTGAATCACATTTTGCCTCATTTACATTCCTCTCACATGGCTGAAGTCTACAGTTGGCTTTTGCCGTGTGTGTCTTGGTCTATCATCGTAAAAGCGATTCTCAATAAAGACCATGAAAGATCTCTTTTTTTTTTCTCCAGATAATCTGCTTGATTAGCTCGGTTTAGTATTTTAATCATTTCCTTGCCAAATGATGCGTATGGTCATCCATGGGAAATTGAACCATTTGTTTATTTGCTGACTCATTATTTTTCATCTCCTGCTCCCACTATTTATTCTCAAAAATATGTCTCTATACAGCTTTACTAAAACACCAAATGTTATTCTGTAAAAAAAAAAGATCAGATATCAGAGTATGTGTTGTTTTGAGTGAGTCAAAATTATACTGAATGTACCAGTAATGTATTCAGAGAAATAGTCGTTAATAATACCTGATCTTAGCAGTAACATCATCTACTTGATGACATTGGGACACATCACGTCTCAAATAAATCTCAGGCATTAACCTTCAAGGCTCGGGCAAAGTGCCAAATCATTTTGTGTTGGGCAAGTCAAGTAAAGTCACAGGTCAAGTCACCTTATTAATGCAGTCTTACTGCCATCTTTATAAGGACATTAAGGCCTG
Organism: Microchirus variegatus; assembly: GCF_963457635.1. NCBI lineage: Eukaryota > Metazoa > Chordata > Actinopteri > Pleuronectiformes > Soleidae > Microchirus > Microchirus variegatus. The sequence continues at coordinate 31,565,877 of NC_139806.1, read as the reverse complement.
TTAGTTAATATTATTGGTCAATATATCTAACCTGTACATCCACATCTACATTTGGATTACTTGATCCACGGGATCCAGAAGAACTTCCTTCTGGATCTGTACAGAACTTTACTTGATCAGATCTGGGTAAAGTAAATGGTCGAGTGTCTGATCCTGCACACGTAAACCAAATTCTGTTCAATTCCAATGAGTTTTGACAGATATGCGCTTTTATTTTGACACTTTTGTCCATTATGAGAGATGGAGATTTCTTAAATCCTTAAATAAAAGTGGTAAGTAGAACCATATAAGGTTCTTCGGCTTGTCCTCATAGGAGAACCCTTTTTGGCTCCAGGTAGAACCTTTTTATAAAGGTTCCACCTGGAACCCTTTTGGAGGGTTCCACCAAGAACCCTTTTAAAACCCTTTATTCAAGAAAGGGGTTTTAAAGGGTTCTCTGGATCAAAATGGTTCTTACTGGAACCATTAGTGTTACCAAGAACCCTTGAAAAAACCCTTTCTTCGGGAAGGGTTTATCAGAAGCAAATGGTTCCAGGTTAAACCTCAGCCCTTGTAGAAGGACCCTTTTGGAACCCTTCTTTCTTTTCTGTTAAATACATGGAATAATTTAAATAGCCCCTGATAAAAGCGCATTTATTTCTTCTCAATCAAAAAACTTAAATTGACCTGTATTGCCAGTAACTGTTGGCTGTCCTAAAAGTCGTTCAATTACGTCATCACCTGATTTGCATAACTGACCATGTGTATGAAATAGTAATAATAGTACAGGTGCTGTAGAGATGAATAACATTGTGGAATAGACAAGAAAAAGTGAATAACAAACACAGTAAATATGTTTACAACTACTATGGTATGTTCTTTCATGTACTATTTTTTTTTTATTACTTTGTAATAAATCTAAAGCAACTGGCCGTAAAATCCTCCTAATATGTCACAGAGACTCAGGAATATTTTTTTATGTTTTGAAATTATGTTATTGCATGTGGCGCCACCTACCGCCGTCCACAAATCATTGCAGTCAGTAGAGTCTCCGCTGCTGAGCAACCACGGTTTGACAGTTACGTCGGAGCTACGATGGCGGAGAAAACCTAAAAGACCTCGGTATGAATGTCAAAAACGCCAAGATGATGTTTTGCGGCAAAGCGAGGGTCCGTATAGGACATGCTTTTGAACGGTGGAGAGAGTTTAAAGCCGAGAGGAATTTCAAAACGGATGCAGAATTGGCTACTCTTCTCCTAGACGGGTAAGTTAAGCTTGGCTAACTAAGTTAGCATCATAGGTCGACGGGGATGCACATTTCTGATACTTTGAACTGTTGAGTAATCAACATTATTCATCTTGATCATAGAAACAAACGTTATCAGCACAGCTAACGCTAGCAACATTAGCACCGTCCTGGTACGGGCATCTGGTCTCCAGCGTTGCTGCCGTCTACTCGACGTCCAGCCGCTGTTGGCACGTTTGCCAGCAGCGACTCGGCAATACGAAATCTTACATTTTAGCTTAGCGCCATTTCGGGAGCGTTACACTTATGCCAAATCCCACTCCTGACCCTATGTTTCATGTTCTCATAAACGACGCAGGGTCATAACCTGGTTTATTGTTTAACAGCCAGAGGATGTGACATTCATCACAACATTCACCCGGTAACCTGTATACGTGAGTGTTTTTCAGTACAGTGTTTCTTTATTGGCTCAATAAGCATAACAACAACACAGTGACGGATCTACATTTGCTATCGACTCCAGAGTTCGTTTAGTAGGTCTCACTGTAGTTGCCATAAATAAATGATTACTGAGAAAACAAACGATGAACTTACAGCGTAGGATTCATCGCTCGCCATAGTCGCTCCTCCCTCATTGCTGACGGAGGATACGCGAACCACTCTGGCAACCTCGAGTCTGGATGGGAGGCGGATACGACTCGCCGCAGTATTTTGAATTTGAGTGTAGTAACCGTTTTTTTTGCCACATTCTCACATATGGCGCCTTTAAATTAACAACGCCATTCCCAGTGTGCACTTGCAAACCTGGTTATGTACTTGTTTTATATTTCATCTTTAAACCAAAAACAAAAACAAGGATAAAGTCACCCAAATCATCATGTCTCTAGTCCAGTACTGAGTCTTTAACTTTGAGTCTCAAGTATTTTATTTTTGTCATCAGAACAGTAACCTGAATTACGTCCTCATCTCTGGACTGCAGCAATATTAAAAGAACAGTTAGTTAGTAGTTTTTTAGCATATGGTTGTATGACACTAAAGTCGGTTTCTTTCTCTCACTAAAACATGGCTGCCAGTGAAGATGAGAGATCAGCTTGGGCCTCATTTTTCTGTCTGAACTTATTATTGATGTTACTTACTTACTTATACTTATGTTTTGTGACCTAGCGATCTCCATCGTTTGATGATGTTGAATATCGCATATTTATAAAAAAGAATAATAATAATAATAATAATAAAAAAACTGTAAACAAATGCTTTGTTTCGGAATGAAAAAAACATTCCTCAGTCAGTGTGTTTTCCATTTTTCCATGACTCAGAGCAGATGAACTGTAGTCTAAAGGGAGTAAGAGGGAGTGAGTTCTGAAAACCATGAGAATAAACTCCATGGTTACCCAACTGAGTGACCATTGATCAGATAACAGCCGCTGAGAGGAGTGGGGGAGGATTTGGATAAGAAAGAATTGACAAAGAAGGGAGGAGACAGTAAAAGCAGTAAATCCAACAACAGTTGCCTCCAATCAAACCCACTGTTCTGCTCAGTCGACCGGGAGGAATTCATGGAGGATGAAGGTAGAAGGTGAGGTGAGACTTCATGAAGAAAAATAAACAAGAAAAGAAAGAGGGTGAATGGATAGTCACAGGAGTGCTGAGAGATGTGTCATCAATGTGCCATGCTTCCAACAAAGAATATGATTGTGGGGCAATTTTTAGCTGATGCTAAACATGCATCACTGTCCCTCCTGCAGTAAGAAGAGCAGGAATGTAAAGAAAAGTATTTTTACTGTTGGTATGTCTGGTTTCATACATGTATGTGATTGTGATGTATGTGAAAACAATACTAACCTCCCATATATTCTGGTTTCTTGTTAATTTCCCCATTGGGTGACTAACTATGTATTGTTTATTTATGTGCATTCTTACATGTACTGTGCATTTGCATGTTGCCTCTTAGCTGACTTCAATTTGATTATGTCAAAAGCAATATATATCATGAGTTGTCATGCAAGTTTCTCTGTGTGCGTGTAATTATTTGCCCACTGAACATCGGAGCATAATGCGTTCATTGCCACATTAGTTTTCTCAATAGATTAATCTGTTAACGTCATCTCACTTCATTGCTTTGTGTACTTGCAAGGGCATGTTTTCACGCACACTTCATGCTCATGAGGTGTAGGAATAAGTCATTGATGCTTTGCATTGTCATGTCATGTGTTCAGGCTGGGCTGCAGGAGAAGTCTGTATGTGTGTGTGTGTGTGTGTGTTCTTGTACTTGCGCCATACTGAGGACCAGTGAGGGTTTTTAACCAACAAAGTGAGGACATTTTTACGGAGTGAGGACATTTTGGTCGGTCCTCACTTTGTTTTCATTGAAATCACTTACTTAGGTTGCTATAACATGCTATACTGTTTGTCAAAAAAAAAAAAAATTCTAATTTTGGACGACATAGTATATAGTATGAATTTTTTTGTCAAATTTTGGACCAAACATTTTGCGTCAAATATTTTGTCAAATTTTGGACCAAACATTTTGGGTCCATTTTTTTTTTTCAAATTTTGGACCAAAAATTTTGCGTCCAATTTTTTTTCAAATTTTTGACCAAACATTTTGGGTCCAATTTTTTTTTCAAATTTTGGACCAAGACTTTTGCATCAAGTTTTTTTACCAAATTTTTGACCAAAAATTTTGGGTCAAATTTTTTTTTCAAATTTTGGACCAAACATTTTGGGCCAAATTTTATATATAAGTAGATGTTTGTGATTGTGTTGATTTATAAAGTGGAAATGCTGGGCCTCACTTTGTCAGCTCTTTTACCCGGTCCTCAGTATGCAGCAAGTACAAGAATGTGTGTGTGTGTGTGTGTGTGTGTTTGCGTGCAAGCAGGAAACGTGGTAGCAACACTGTTTCTCATGGTGCCGTGGGAAAAATTAAAGATGATTGATTGAATCTTATTTTTTTGCTGAACCACACATACAGTAAACTTGTACGTCACTGTCTGTACAATAATTTTAAAAGACCAAAGCTAAAAAAAAGAAGATAATTATGTTTGTATGCAAATATATCCTTATAAATACATTGCTCTATTCCACAGAGCGCCACATCAATGGGTCACACTGATACACCTGCGACATCTTCCCTTTCATTATACCATGAACATGCACAAAGTAGTTTATGTTAGATTTAATTGCCTACAGCCCTGCAGGAAGTGCTCACAAGAGCACAGAATGACCATTATTTTGTGGATTAAAATAGTCCCCTTAAAAAAATTCACAATTAAGTTAATTGCTAAAAAAAACTACACTACCCATCTGTTTGAGAGGAAATGATTGGCCCATTTTATACATATATATAAATTATATATATGTGTGTGTGTGTGTGTGTGAGTGAGTGAGTGTGTCCAACGGATTATTTGCAAAACTAGCTAAATCATAGCAGAACTTGCCCACTTGTAGAGAGCAGGAGTACACACGGCACAACGCCAGTGGAAACTAAGCAACATTTCAGGAAAATCAGAATGTAAATCAATAGAAAATCAATGCATTAATGAAACATTTAATTATGTTATAAGGTTCCAATATTACATTGGATAAGATAATGGATAAAGTAAAATGTATTTTATTTGATTTATTTTCAGTGTTTCCATGCCAAAACCATTTGATCAACGGATATGTCTTGTCAACAAAACAGCCAAATAAAAAAAAAAAAATTACACCTACTTGTCATCAAACGCTCTTCTGTTCCTCTTAAGTGTTTCTCTCTGGGGGAGAGGCTGTGTGGGAGAGACGCCATATAATGGCCTGATTCTGTCGATTACAGTATACTGTAAAAAGTACCTGTGCTGCAGTAAAACAGGATAAAATGCATCAGTACTCAGTATATAAATGCAGTATACTGGGCTGGCCGGTATTTCCCAGCAGACACGTTGGTCAGCTTGACCTCTGTTAAAGCTTCCGTTTCTGTCACCAGAAACCTGACTGAAATAAATTGGCTTCGGTCTCCGTGGAGGAGTTTGCTGTTGCTGCAGACCTGAGGCCTTATTGGTAGAACAGCACTCTCTCACTGGGGAAGCTCTTTGTGTGGACGCATGTGTCTGTGTGTGTGTGTGTGTGTGTGTGTAACCCTGACCTCAGAGAAAATGTTTACGTGAATTGCAGTGACCGTATAGACTACAGCAGTGTGTGTGTGTGTGTGTGTGCGTGTGTGTGTGTGTTCTTGTACTTGCGGCATACTGAGGACCAGTGAGGGTTTTTAACCAACAAAGTGAGGTCATTTTTACGGAGTGAGGACATTTTGTCCGGTCCTCACTTTGTTTTCATTGAAATCACTTACTTAGGTTGCTATAACATGCTATACTCAATTTGTCAAAAAAAAAAAAAATCAAATTTCGGACGACATAGTACCGTTTGACGTTTTTGTCAAATTTTTGCCCAAAAATTTTGGTTCAAATTTTTTTTTCAAATTTTAGATTACATTAGTATAGTATGACGTTTTTGTCAAATTTTGGACCAAACATTTTTTTACATCAAATTTTTTTAAACATTTTGGACGACATACTTTAAGTATGGACCAAAAATTAAAAAAAATAAATCGAAAAAAAAATGTCCAGCCCTTTTTGCTCTGGGGCTCCACCTGCAGACATTTTATGGTACTGCAACCCGTAGTTCTTTGTAGATGTCATTCATGATGTAGATATTTGTAATTGTGTTGATTTATAATGTGGAAGTGCTGGTCCTCAGTATGCAGTAAGTACAAGAATGTGTGTGTGTGTGTGTGTGTCACATTCTGTAGAGGAGAGGAGAACCTGAGAGTGACCATGACTTCTATATCCAAAGTCTCGCATATGTTTGTGTGTGAGTGAGAGACGTCAAAATACTTAGTGTGGGAGTGACTGGAGAGGAGAGTTCTGGCCCTAAATATGAAACAAATGTGTTGAAAAATGTGCTCTGTCTCCGAATGCTCATCTTAACCCATTGAGGCCTGGAGCGCTTGGAAAAAATGTCTCTAAAACCTGAACTTCAATGCCGACTAAATGAACTATTTTCAATTAAAAAACAGTAAGAAAATAAAGTAATATCAACTTGATTTAGTTTAATTTAACATACTTCTCAAAATGTTATGTGTAGGTTTATATCTGTAAGTAGAACACAGGGCAGTGTTTGTATTTCATGGCTATAGTTACTAATGTACATGATGTGAGCCACTTCAGCTCCATTTGAATGGAAACGTAAGCTCCTGAAATATTACACTCCAAAGTTTTTGCCAGTTTGTAAAAGAAAAGGAAAGGCTGAACTCAATACACACTCTCGTATTTTCCTCATGTGATCTTTAGCTCTAACTTAGTATGTCAGTTAAAGGTACAATATGTAGTATTTATGGGTTTATATAACCCAAAATCCACTTTTTTACACATATTATGTGCTCCTGCATTGTCTAGTCGCTGTATAATAGTTTTTGTTTCATTTTCGTAGTGTTTCAAAAAGTCATGTTTAATAACATGACAGCGGACAACGGTTGCATAGCCACTGTTAGCAGCGAGACGCCATGTTTCTACCGGAGCCTGTAAGGACAAACGCGAGAGAACAAAACAAGCGTCTCTTTACTTGTAGCTGAAGTCCCGCCTCCTCTCTCTCCGCTTCGTCTGCTACGGCCGCGGTAGCTCTGCCCTCTCCCTCGCCTCACGAACCTCATCTGCTGACACGGAGAAAGACGACGAGGACGACATTTGACCAGCTGCGGATACCGTAGCGCTCAGGGAAGGGAGGGGGTGAGCAGAGCAGCAGGTCTTTGTTGTAAATTTCAGCCTCTCCTCTAGATGGCACTATAAACTACTTATTTCCCCTTTAAAACATGAACACATTGTAGTTATACTAAACAAAAATATAAACGTATTTTTGGATAGTTACTCCGTTTTGTCACATAACAATAACTACAAGTTTTTCTTGGTGCGTTTATATTTTTACCACTTACCACTTCAATATGCATTGTCATTCATTCATTCATTAAATTTTTACACCTCCCAAAAGGCATGTAAATTGTGTCTGTGTCCTCCACTGATGATAATACTTGTTTACTTGTATCTCAGAGCAGAGTGGGATCAGTGTGGGCCTTGCTTCAGAGTAAACCGTGGGAACTAGGATCCATTACAGAGATAAATAAAATCGCAAACACACAACTGTATTGCTGTGTGGCGCAGATGAGGAGGAGATGTCTGCCTTTGATCAAGCATGAAAAGAGTCGAATAATTCTGTTTATTCACACTGGCCCCTGGAGGGGGTCGCGTTTTAAACGATTGCTTTTTTATCACAGCAGGATGCAGCTTGTTGCACATTGCTCTGGAACTGTGAAATGACGCAATGTCTCTTTGAATGTCTAATGCCAGTACATTACTGCAGAGGTAGAGTTGTTTACACAGCTATTATGTATGTGATTGCTGAAGGAAAAATGTGTTGCCAAGAGGAAGTGCAAATAGCAGATCAGTACATTTTGTGTGTCACAGTTTATGTATGAAACATAATAGGCAAGCCATTAAGTTGGGGTGCAGGGAGGATAGTGGTTTATCTTCTTACTGAGGTCAGCAGTTTGATCCCTGCATTCTCTAGTCCGTGTGCTCTTATGCAGAATAACAGATATGTACCATTCACTGTGCATTGTTTGCTAAAAAACAAAAAAACAATAAAACAAAATGTTTGAAAGACAAAAAGTAAAAATACTACTTAATATATATATGCGTGTGTGTGTGTTGTCTGTTTCATGTCATACTAACATGGTAAGTTCACAAGACACAGGGGATATAGTCAAACCTTTTTCAGGTCCAAAGTTGGCCACAGTGCACTACTTTGCATAAATACATAAAATAGGCAGAATATAAAATAATGTAAACAAATATAAAAAAAGATCATTGTATATCATGTGGAACACCAACGCATTTCCATTGGTCATGTGTTGTCAAAGGGTTCACATGGTGTTCAGAGCCTAGTTTGACCCATGGCCTTCAGGTACTCCAGCCTCCTCCCACAGTCCAAAAACATGCAGATTGGTGATTAGGTTAATTGAAAACTCTAAATTGACCATTGGTGTGAGCCCAGGAATTTGGTTTGTACCAACCTTGACTTATTTGCACTGTTAGACCTGTGCTATCCAAGGTTCACGATGTAATTCTCTGTCTTGAAATGCTTTTATTCTGCTACCAATAGGATGTTGACTTGTTTTTCTTAATAACGCCGTTCCAGCATCTGCCATTTCCATGGTTAAGTAATAAGCTGGCGAATTATATTTTCTTGTCTTTGTACAAATATGTGTAATGTAGTTTCTGCAAAGACTGCATGCAAGTGGCCAAAATAATAGCATTTGCGTTGGATTTTTTAAATCACCATTACACAATATTCCCCCTTCTGTTCATCAAGAGAAGGTTGAGGTAGGTTTCCCTCTACAACAGAGGTCTCAAACTTGCAGCCTGTGGACCACTTACATCCCGATTTCAGAGTCACCTTTTCACTTGAAGTGTGTGGGTTTCATTCCTCTCTCTGCTAGTCTACATGCCAACGTGTCCTTGGGAAAGAATTCCCGCATTGCTCCCGACGGCTGTGTCAGCAGTGTGTGAATGGGTATGAACGATGACTGATAAAAATGCGCTGCACGTGGACGCATTGTATGAAAGTGTGAGTGAATTTTACTCTGAAATATCTCCACAAATCTTGTCATTGTGATAACACGATTGGATATTGTGGTATAATTCTTAGATCACATTGCCCACCTCAAATTAATTGTTGCATGTTATCACCTGGTTGGCCCCTATTGACCAGACAAGATGTTCAGTGGCCCCCAGCTCATTTGAGATTGAGACCTCTGCGCTATAAGATCTGTAGTTAGTGTTAAGCCCAATTTATACTCCTGCGTAAAGTGCTCTGCGTAGGCTACGCAGAGTCCTCTGCGTTGACGCAGAACCTGTCGAAGAGCCTCTGCGTCGTCTCCGGGTGCACGGAATATTTTTTAAGTGTCCGTCACTCCGTCAAGGGACAACGGAGACGGCAAGAGCTGCGATTGGTCCTCAGGACAGGCCGAGCGAAGCTGCTCTGTGCCGGCTCACAGTGAGCACCGAGGGTCCACAGAGGGCGGAGCTGAACACCGCCGACTTCGTCGCTGCCGAACTATAAATACGTCATATCTTAACACACACAGCACATGTTTAGACTCTAAATGGCCAATTTCGCGCCTCAAATTATCTTAAAACTGCGTTCCGTCACACAGAAAAGTGAGAAACGGCCACTGTTTCAACAACAACAGTCTTTCTCTCTCTTTCTATCTCGGACGCCATTGCTCACTGTAGCCTGAAGCAGAACAACCTTGCGCAGCGACCCCTACTGATCGGGCGGGAAATTGCAGCGCCTATCCGTCACCACGACGCAGAAGTATAAAGGCTTGAGGCGTCTCCGTGGTGACGCAGACGGATAACGCATTACGCAGTCGGAGAAGTATAATGTGGCCTTTAGTGTTAGTGTTTGTCACAAACTACACTGGTAAACACCAAATAACCCTATAACAGTATAACGGCATGAACAACTGGAATAGAAAATGCAAAAAAACAACTCTAAATTAATGGCCCTGTTTCTCTTTTATTTATTAAACATCGTCCTTTTTTTCCCTTTCTCTCATAATCTTCAGCTGGCACCCAATCAAGTTATTAAATCCTCCTTGGGATCTACAAGGCTGTTAATTCCTGAGCTCTCCCACCTGTCCACTGCCTCTCACTGCACCACATCCAGTGATGCAAAGCTCTCATATAAAATCTCCATTATATGGCACCAACCTTGCTTGGAATTTTCTGTCACACCTCCCACACATATCCATCTTCCATCTCATGGCAAAAAGGTTTTCATCTTAACATAACAGAATGTGCCTTTGCCTTTACTTTTCTGTAAAACTTATTCAAGCTACAGATGTAAAGAATTATTGTAATGTATTAAGTGTGGATGTATTAAGCTCTGAGATATTATGACAGCACTGACAGCAATGTGCACCGTTTCTGTACAGAGAACCTCAGGACACATTGGCACATAAACACAAGAAAGATGGCTGCCAGTAGGATACATGGAAAAAACTGATTTTAGCCGTTTAACAAAAGACTTGATCGAAAAAGTCAAGTTTTGTTGCTTTGTAAACTTTGTAAACTCCACCACACAAGTCCACAGAGGGAATCAGCGATTTAATAGAATGCATGGCAAGAGTTATTGATCCACTGCTGCTTCCATTGGTGTAGCCAAATGTGTTATTTTGTGTGACTTTGTGTTTAAATATTCCCATTCAGATTTACCATAGTAACACCAATTTACCATCCAATGAAGCACTAGACTGCAAGCTAAAAATGCTTATTTTCTCTGAAGAGGCTTTTTTAAGTGACTATGTGAATTGTGTCCCACGTGTGACAGCCATGTTTTCAATGACTGCATGCCAGTTGTTACCACATACAATCACTTTTGTAAGTTAATTCTGTGTGGGAGAAGCATGTCATTGGGGGGTGATGTGAAGTTGTTGGAGGTCGTTACATCTGGCTGGCTGGTTGCGGGTTACTATTTACTGGGCGGTCTCGGTGCTGATGTATTCACAGCGTGTGTGGGAGTGGGTGAATTATGGCAATGTTTGTCTGTGGAATTACCGTTTGATTGCTTCATTCCTTCCTGAGCCCTTGAATGCCATACTAATGAGCAAAGGCCCTTATCTATCAGAACATTAGGGAGGAAATCCAATTGAGCCTCTTCCAAAAAAAGCCACAGGATGCAACAGGACTACAGTTGCAGTAAAGTGAGCCCGAACCCTTAAAGATGACTGTGCATAATGTATTAGGACAAATCTGCTCTCCGCACTAACATACTACAGTATTTGTGTCCATGTGCATCAGCTTGACCTCTTGATGGGTTTATGCCATGTTTTTTGAACACTACCTCTCTTGCAGTGTTTGTTAGATCAATGGAGAGCACGGTGGAGCAAGAGGAGAGGGTGAGAAGTGAGAGAAGTGTATACACAGAGAGAACATGAGCTGTTAATCCTTTAAAGAAGAGAAGCTGCAAGCAACATTAAGCTTTAATAATGTTTAATCTATGCAATAAGATATGACCTTTCACTGCAGACACAAGGTCAAATACAAAGCTCTTGATTGATTCAGTGTCAGCCTGTACACGTATGCTTTATAGCGCTCTATTTTTAAGATAACACTGATTGTAATACTGTGTTTTAGTCATTGACTGAAGGCAAAATATAAATAAAGGTGTAAAAGTAGTTTGTACTCAATCAGAAATTTAAACTGGGGCAAGTTAATCACATTACCTGTAACACAATTAGAGTGCTGAAATTAAGTAAATGGTCCATCCACGGTGAAGCAAATGCAATACCACTCTCGCTGCTCTGATTGCGCGGCCACTCTCACGCTCTATTGTTCCCCAAAGCAATTGGTAAAAACTGTAAATGGTCTGTAGTTATAGTTCTTAGTCTTTGATGACCAGTCAAAGCTGCTTTATGCTATTGCAGTTGTGCCATTCACTCATTCACCCCCATTCACTCACAAGTTCCACACAGCACATCTAGGTGCAGCACATTTTTCTATCAGACATGACACGCTGTCAGCACACCTGTCAGGAGCAACGTGGGGTTAAGCTTCTGCAAGACACATCCGGCCTGTAGAGTAGATTTGACGGGAATCAAACCTACAACCTGTTCAAACAGTTCAAAGATGGCTCACTCTACCACCGATCACTCTGAGGCTAAAAACGTAGGTTGTAAAAACTTTGATGAAATGTGAAAAATTAAGTTTTCCCCATAAGAAGAATGTACTTTATTCAAACAAGTTGTATACAATTGTACATAGACTGTCAATACTGGCTCAAATGACTTGACAAAAAAACAAACCATAACAAGAGAGATGCTGGTAATTGATATTTATTTTAACCAAAAGTAATAGCATCAACAAAATATAACCTATGTCTGTAATACACGAGAAAGACACATCTACCCACTCAGGGTATCACAAGACTTAAAAACAAATTCGATTTTCAATTGTGTTTAAATAAACATTTTTGGTTTCTAAAAATGTATAGATTTGATTGGAAGCAAATAAAGATTGATACTTTCACCAAAATTAGAAATATAACCTGGAAGGAACTAATCCATTCCCGCTGAATCAAATTAGTGTTTGAAACCGAGTCCGTATTATATACTTATGCTGTCATCGCTATTCTGGACAGGTTTCAAACTCATGTCAATTCATTTGCAATCTTCATGTGGGAAGAGTTTATGGTTTTTCATAATGCTTTCATGTTTCCAGGGCTCCAACAGACTTAATTACACACACACACACACACTTCCAAAATCAAAAGAGAAACACAGACTCACCACAATATTTTGGGCCAAGACATTCATCTTTTTTAACTAACTAGCTATAATCACTACCACTTGTTTGGGGCACTTCTTCACAGGAGCTTTGCCAAGAATCACTGCACCGCTAGCACCCATTGTTGTGTGATGACTGTCAGTGTTCCTTGGCTAAATTGATTTTTTTTTCTCCACGCCAGGTGATTTCCAGAAGTCATGTAGGGACAGAATGAAAGGAGTTTCAGATCGTGGCATATAGGCTGTGTTTAGGCTTGTGTTCCTGATATGCTCTTAACTCTGTGTATTAGTTCTGGGAGTAAAGGCTGGGCTGTCAGTCAGCATTAGGTACAGGTACTGCTGGAGGATCAGGCCTCAAGGCCCCACTGTACGATTACCTTAGATCCTCCACATCCATGCTAACAACCTGTCATTGTTAACTGGATGAGGATATAGATGATTATGGAAGACATTGGGGAAGAATAAATAAACTAAGGTGTGCATTACTATTCACATACACCCAATGGGTATTTATTAGGATCAAGATACTAAACACTAAGCTCCTGCATGCTGACATGATTGCATCACATCACTATATAAATACAAACATGTACATAACAAATTAGCAATTAAAAGATTTTCTACCAATCTACAATGGACATGACACAATGCACTGTTGCTGCTATGTGATTGGCTGATTGGTTGAGCTCCTAGGACTTGTTGATGTTAGAATCCCAAGAATAGGCACTGGTGTCTTTCTTCTCGAGTGTAGTATAGGGTCATCAGGTGGGCACCCAACCTTCCTTGGTTTGGTTTCATTGATAGGCCTGCAACATCTCCAGAAAGCATAATGGTGTCACCTCTGTGCCCCCCTCTGTTTTCCCCTCTCAACTCTGATATTTTGTGGCCCGGTTGGAGTCCATTCATCCATCCATCCATCCATTTTCCACCACTTATCCGGGGCCGGGTCGCGGGGGCAGCAGTCTGAGAAGGGACGCCCAGACCTCCCTCTCGCAGGACACTTCCTCCAGCTCTTCCGGGGGGGACCCCAAGGCGTTCCCAGGCCAGCTGGGTGACGTTGTCACTCCAGCGTGTCCTGGGTCTTCCTCTGGGTCTCCTCCCGGTGGGACATGCCCGGAACACCTCCCGAGGGAGGCGTCCAGGGGGCATCCGATACAGATGCCCGAGCCACCTCAGCTGGCTCCTCTCGATTTGGAGTCCTTCCTCTTAAAATTCAGAGTGAGTTGTTTGCTGGTCAGTATTCCTGTCCTCGAAACACCAGTTCTCTTGAGGAGCCTGGTTGTTGAGGTGCACCCAACTTCAGAAGCTATGTCACTGTCTGTCAGACTTTATCGTGCCTGTGCTTCGCCTACAGCAGCCTCCCGTGGTACCGTTAACTCAATCATGTGTGAAGAGTATTCTGTGATGGTGACATCTGGCTTGAGATTAGTTCAAAGGATTCCTGATGAGAAGACAAGATTCTGCTCAAAATCAACTAACATCTTTCAATTGTGGGCGATGTCCAGGAGAGTTATGTTCAGTCAATACCAAACTGTTGAACTTAATGAACTATCATGGATATAATAGTACTATTGTTCATTTAAATGTATTTTAAACCTATATCGCCAGATAGTTGAAATACTATACGGTATATACGTGTGTAACCTCTAGAAACTGGATTAGTTGGTGTAAGCATAACAAATTGATTAAATGCTGATTAGGGAAGTCCTAACACAATGTATTTCTCCACAGTACTCAACAACATGAATTGGTAGTTTTAGTCTGCGAGAAGCAGCTTCATACAAACAATAAAGATAACTTGTGAATGATCATTTCATTATTGAGTCTCCTTTATTGCAACAAGGCGTTTTTTTAACCCTGTAGCTGTGAACATGACTCACATTATTGAGCATTGTTCATCCTTCCATGCTTAGACATGCTGTGGCTTTTCAATAGAAAAGCAGGCATGCATGTTATTTTTAAACATCCACGGTGTGTCATGGCAAACGGCGTTTCAAAAGAAAAAAAAGAGAGGTTGAGATGCAAGCGCTGCCACCGAGGTCACGCCGTGAACAAAACGGCTTCTTTGTGCAACATGCAGCAACAACACTGGAAAGGTCACGGCCCTGGCATCTGGTTCAGGGTCTGTTGCGTGACAGCCAGAGGAAGATAAGAGAGAAAATGTCTGTGTGGCTGTAGCATTTATCAGTGAGGATAATCGCTGTCATTAAAACTCAACATTTGACTGGGCTAGAAGGGAAATGGACCTAATTTCAGTCGAGCTTTTATGAGCCCAATTGTGGTCAGAGACACGTAGGAGGGAGGTGTGGTGCCTGCTATCATGTTTTCCCCAATATATTTTTAATTTCCTGATCAACTCTTGTCTCCAGGGTGAGATTTCCAACTAATTTGGTAACCTGTTCAGCAGTTTTGGGAGGCTGGCGTTGAGCAGGACCTCCATACGGCTGTATTTACCTAGATTTGGATGCAGACAGCTATGGCAGATGTTTTTGTCCGTGGCTGAGCGACTCGTAGAAATCACACGCTGATGCAATTGAACTAGAGTGTGACTCATCGACAACAACTAAGCAAATGAGTCTATTGAGTTATTTTTTTATTGTTGTTCTAACAAAGACAACACAGTTATCAGTTATAACATCTCATTGAACATCTTGTGTTGAAACACCACTGTGTAACTTTTGCTGAGCAACATCCGCCGCTGCAGCAACAGGTGCTTATTCATTCATGTAGAGACACTAAAGCCTGTCAATCACTTAGCCCATTTATGTGGCACACGGCCATGATCATGAACTTAAAATAATACCAAGATAAAACAATAAGAAGACCATAAGGTATACAAACAACAAACCTTTGACATTAGTCACAAAATCAATTTGAATGATGATGGGTTATTGAAAAGTAAAACTGTAGTGAATCCAATTGTTCCAGTTGAAGTGCTGTGTTGGGAACTCTCTGTAGTTTTTTAAGGGAACCAGCCAACATGTGTTGGCACCACTGGGTATCAATTCACATTACACTCATTTGGTAACTGCAGGCTTATTTAAATGAAGAGAGAAATGTGAATTCAAGCTTCATGGCTCTGACTTACTGAATTAATGTTAAATTGTCAACTGCAAGTATGTGGTTGGTTGATTTGTGAACTCCTGTTTTTAAGCCTCCAGTTAAGTATTTTGTTTTCAGCACCATATTGACGAATGGAGAAGACCAGAGTCAATTTACTCCTCAGCGAAATGATTGCTGATGTCATTAATCAGGTAAGAAGTGGACTCAATTTCTCATATGATATAAACACAGGGATGTTATCACCTGATGGTCTATTAGTGAATACATATTTCAGATGCTGAATTTTACAGACCCCCCTGAGAAAAAAGCCATTTTAATATTTGGTCTGTATGGTTTTATACGACTTTTGATTTCCCCTGAGGTGTAATCATACAATCACATTGCAAATGTGATTGTATGATTTACTTGTATTACAAAATATATCCCATATGCATGGCATTGGTTACATTAAACACATATGGGATGACACTTGACCTCAAATTGAATCGTGTTTTTCTCTCTTCAGGCACCAAACATTCAATCCAGCTGACAGGTACCTGCAGTTAGGTCACAACTTGTGTATATATGTATCAAGAACAATCTTTAAAAATAACATTTATTTGTGCTTTTAACTTCCATACTGTTCTTCTACACTCTCCTGTAGACAGCATGTGACCATGCCCTATTCCGCTAATGACAAGTATTTTTATCACAGGTTTCTGAGGGAATGTGCCATGTGCAGTTTGGAGGACGATTTGTTGATTGATTTTCTAGCTTAGGAGCACATTTTAATTTAGAATTTTAGGGACTTAAGGAGCAGTCATTTTTCCGTGTTTGCTTGACCAAACACACTGTCCCTGTTGTATAAATCAATTAAAAAATAATGACAATTTTTTAATGCAAAACAAGGACTTGAAGGACATTCAACAGGTGAAAGTGAGACAAAAGCAGAAACAGAGACTCTGCAGGGACAGCCCCATGCAGGCTCTGCAGGATTCCCCATCACCGAAGGCCCAGATCGGGAAGGTTTGTGGAGAAGCTGGCAAGGAATGAAAAAGGGTTCAAAGTTGAAATGACTCAACATGTTATCTGTCTGCTCCTTATGCTGTTTTTTTTTTTACAATAGATGTATTGATTTATGTGTAATGAACTGAGAATTTACGTGACTGTTTTTCATTCAAGGGCAAACTCTAACTGCAGCACTATTCTCTGTCCGAGTGTTCTGCTATCAAGGTTAAAGCTTGTTTCCGAAGTATTGTTTTATGTGATTCGATGAAATCCACTATACACTGTAGTAGCCATTGTAACACGATGGTGAAATGTGTGGTGTTCGATCAGTCCAAGGGTGCTTTTCACACCTACAGCATTTGGTGCGCACCAAACGTATTTGGTCCCTCGGTTCGGTTCGTTTGCGTTGGTGTGAATGTAATCTCGGTACTTTGGTGCACACCAAATCAACCGGTCCGAGACCTGCCTGAAGGGGTGGTCTCGGACCGCTTTATCTGCTCTACTTTAGTATGTCTCCTCTGGTGTGAAAGCAACCAAGCCAAATGGGACAAAAACGGTATAGTTTAATACACACCAAACATCGATGCCACCAATGTAGCCTTCCTACGTGTAAGGGCTCCTAAAGTCACTCTTTATATTGACAAAAACTCTCAGGGACAAGAATACTCTTTTGGAGCTGGGCAACACTCCGTTTATTCACATGCCATGAACTGACAACACAAACACATCGCCTTCCCCACGCGGTGCTTACATTAGTTTTGTTTAGCAAGCTTGCCATTTGTATGACAACTTCATAACACGCCTCCACCTCTCTGTATTCACATTAAAGATGACAAATGTGTGGCTAGGCTGTGTCGATAGACCAATGGAATACCTGATGTTATCGGCAAGAAGATCGCCGGCTAATGATGAAATGGTCATTCAGGAGGAGGGCACGTGTCTTCTCCCTGAAGTGGGGTGGACAGGTCACCAGTCAAACTAACATTGAACTGGGATTGTGTATTTCTTGCTTTGAGGTAACAATGCAAACCACTGCCATCACCATGTGGCCCCTTACCAAATCACACTAAAGAGTAGATGCAGCATGAAAAATGTGCAAATAGCCTAAAACAACACTGGTAAATTCTGATTCTTTCTTCCTGTCCCTCCACTGTAACCTTCATCTTTCTTTAGTTTACTTCCTGTCTAAGTGATGCTCAATATCTTTCCCTGTGTATATATATATATATTTATTGGGACAGGAAGTTGCTTACAGATTAAAAACCCACACATAACCATCTTGGCAGTGGTAATAGATAAAGTTTTTGTGGAGAAAAAAATAGTTAAAAAGCCTCTGTAGCTCTAGCAATGATGTCATAAACACAACCAATCTTTTAAGACTGCATGAAGTGATTGGCTGGTCTACCTGTCTGTCTGTTACCCACCTGCCAATGAGCACTTTTCACGTTCAGGGATCGTACATCAAGGCAGGTATAGTTGTGTTTCTAACAGATATCTGCATGCATTTCATGATGCTGTGCATTCCTACAATCGGAATGAGTGTAAACATAAACATTTTGATAATATAGCATATCACAATAAGTGGGGTCAGTTGAGACAGCCATCTTCTTCCCTCCCTCCTTCCTTCCTATCATCTCCCTCATAACCCCCATATCACCTTTTTTTAGTGTTATTATTGCATTTAAATTTTTTTTTTTTTTTTAATTCTGTCTTGAACAGACCTCACTTATCTCACCTCCTTGGCACTGTCAAAACATTATTGTAGGCTAGACCTCGGCCTGTTGTGCACTTATATAGACAGGGCATAAGGATTTCTATCTAAACAGAAAAATGCACAATTTATATTTAATATTTAGTTAGCTAAATATTAAAGCTACCAGATTAACTTGCCCCTGGCCAAAAGGCTCAATTTAGCTACTATACTGACTTGAATCGCCCACCCAGCTCAAAAAAATTTGTATTTTCATGCTAGGTTTACTGCCTAATGTTGTAGCTCAGCATGATGTATAAAACACATTGACAATTGTATATCACCCATGAAACTTGTGACAGTCTGAATTCACTTTTATGAGTGTAAATTGCTTTTGCACATCAATGTCTTACCCATGGGGTTCTTACCTTTTTTTAAATAGTTTCCTAGCAGCATGGGTTGACTTACACCAGTCTCTCCTAATGGAAACAAATGGCAAGAATTTTACTCCAAAACTCACTATTTTCAACTTCTTGTATTTTAAAGGATGAAACTTTGACAACTTTGTCTCACTTACTCTCGCTTTATTTATTTAAGTATTGCATGAGCTATTTTCTTGCTGCAGTTACCACAAAATACTTAAAATTGGTGCTAACTGGTGCAAAACATGATTTATTGTGTATAAAATGATGTTTTGCCTTTAATACCATCTGTTATTCCCCTATGAGTTCTCACGTTTATCCTTCTCAGTTTGAACTTTCTAAACATTTCGCAGACAGTCAAAATCCTCTCGTAATAACTCAGGCTTGCTTGGACTTCCCAGTGTATAACCGCTAATTTAATCATTGCCCAGTCTATGGATTTACCTACTTATCACAAGTAATGATAAAGCAAAAATGCAAAATGGTGATATGATACAAAATATAGAAAAGTGAAGAGGCGTGATTGATGCTGGATCCTCTGCGCACCTGGGGAAGGGGAATAAATGAACGTCAGCAATTGCCTTCTTGGCAGAAGCACAGAGGAAGGAGCGATTTTAAACTAGTTTAATGTTGCTGTCTACATTTTTCACTAATACAGATCTACATGTGAACATACACACACACACAAACACTGTCTCCTGTGCTTCATCCCACCCTCCCCTGGTCCCCCTCCTGCTTGCTGTCAAGATTTCTATGTCTTTACTCATCATTTGATTTGCAGGCCAAGTTCTCGTCTTTCTCCTCCTCCACCTCCTCCTCCTCCTCCTGGAATGAGCTGCACATGGAAGCAGCTCAAGTTAACGCTGTTGGCAGACATCTGGAAATGTTTTGGCCCCGTGCAGGAGGTCAATGTCTGGACCAATAGAGACCGTACCTCACCCTTTTGCAAAGTGACAAGCCATCATATATCTCCCTCCAGCCTGTGCACTGTATGGAAACACCCCCCACCACTGTAACACAACACACTGTCCCATTAACACACCAGCACCACACATCTGCACCTCAACCATTTATGTGTCTGAGAATCAGGCTTCACCAAGACCACATTCCTTTAGGTCCAGACCACGATCAAAGCAAGTTAAGATAATTCCTCTCGTACTTTTCTGAATGTGTCTTAATGGATTTCTGTCACTGTCACGCAAACAGATTTAATATTATTATTAGTTATCATTAGTTATGAATATTTGATCACTAATTCTGGTGAGGATTCAGGATTTTTTTCCTCAGGTTTCTAGTAAACAACCCTGCACATCCATTCTCTATGGCGTTGTATCTGTGATATATTGTTGAGTGTCCACAGGCATGCATTATACACATATTTATTTTGTAGGTGCATAATCCAATGATTTGCAAGTGAAAACTCATCTTGTGTGCATAATACAACACTGCCTGATATGTGCACATCGTGGAACTGGAAACAGAAGCTGGTCCAGGTCCTGACGAACAAAAACAAATTGAGAGAGACAGGATAAACCAATTGTTTTCGAGAGAATCAAGATCAAGAGCTTGACAACATCATATTGACTATTAAAGGACATATGCCAACTGCAGGGTACTGAATGGTTGACGGGTGTCTGTGTGCAGTGGTGGAGAATGATGAGACTCAGAGACCTTGGGTGGCACAAAGGAGTTACTCCATGCAGGGCCCTCTTTCCTCCTCCACATTGATACAAATCACAAGCTGATAAGGTTAATCGTATATATGCCAACACATACACTTTAACCCCAGAACACTTGCGTTCATTTTTGTAACACCATCACTAACTCTTTTACCCAACATACTATACCTGAAAAAAATACTTCTCATCAGAATTTGTTAAAGTAAAACAATACATGGCAAATTGAAGTACTCTACATTTATTTCCAAACATACAACATCTCCATCCATCCATTATCTACCGCTTTATCCTCCACCAGAGGGTCGTGGGGGGTGCTGTGCCTATCTCAGCAGACATTGGGCGATAGGCGGGGTACACCCTGGACAGTTCGCCAGTCCATTGCAGGGCCAACAACCATTCACTCACACACTCACACCTACAGTCAATTTAGAGTGACCAATTCACCTAATCCCCATATCACATGTTTTTTGGACTGTGGGAGGAAGCCGGAGAACCCGGAGGAAACCCACGCACACACGGGGAGAACATGCAAACTCCTTGCAGAAAGGCCCTTGTTCCGAAGATGTTCCAAACAGGGCTCGAACCCAGGAACCCGGGTCTTCTTGCTGCAAAGGCAAGAGTGCTAACCACTACACCAACCGTGGGCCCCATACAACATCTGATAAAACAAAAAAAGCCATCATTGGGGGACCCTATACAAAGCCTCATATTTATTCATAATTGTGTGGGTGTAAATCACCCGACGTTAGTGTCCTAGAGTTAACAGGACAATTGTAGGCAGTATGTCATGCTGTGAAAGTCAAAAATATTTAGGGCCATAATTATCAAAATACCTGTTTTTTATTTTTATTTATTTTTTAACAATCAAAGCCATTGAGTTTCACACATGCTGACAGAATAACATGGTTTCTACATCTTTTTCCACCGTCTTCTATAGGTTAAATAGTGGTATTTGGTGGACAGGGTGGCCATTCAATCAAGGTCTTTTTTTTCTGTTAAATCTACATGCTTAATACTTTTAGAATGTTTTATTTCCAGTTCTGATAAAAAAAAAACAAAAAAAAACAAGACAAAATAATAAATATTGGTATTGTAGGTTTACAGAATATTAGAATAACCTTTTCATTCCTCTAAACATGACAATAACCTTTTCGGGTGCTTTATTTGGTCATAGCTTTAAAACTATCACAGGTTGTGTGTAGGTCTCAATCAAGTTCTAAAGTCACGCCGAATAACTTAGTTGTCAAAGAATAAACACAAGAGACATTTTGCAAACCTAAACACCAGCACATAAAGTTGATGCCTCTGTTTGATAGCTGTTTGAGAAAGTCACAAATGACCTTATGTTGGCCTCAGATTATGGCCTTGTATCGATAATGTTGACCATAACATTTTATTACAGAGGCTAGAGCATTTTATTTCCACTCGGACAAATTCTTTTCACCCTAACATGCTTCATCTAGGTTAGGCTAAATGTTCATTGTTATGCAGATGACTTGTAGCTTTATATATCTGCGAAGTCATACGACCTGGATAACTTTTTACTTCTTAACGTGACCCCAGGGTCAGGTTGTCAGAAAGAGAGACCATTTACACTAAATGGTAGATCTGCAGAGTCTTGCAATGAGCAGATGCAGACATTTATTTGACTGATTTACTGTAGTGTAAATGAAAGTGTGTTTGTCATGTCCACGCTTCAGCTAATGGCCTGATACGTGACACAAATCAAAACATTCTACAAAGATCATTTGTCACACACAGTACTGAATGTAGTTGCATATGGTTTTCACAGATGTTATTTAAGTACTTTTTATCAGATTTGTTTTACTATGAATGACAAACTACATATTCCACAAACGGAGATAGAGATAGAGAGACAGACAGAACAGTGAGAGCAATGCAGAGGATATGAGAGACCTCCGATTTCCCTCAGCTGTTGGTGGAACAGGCATATTTTTCAGGATGTAGCAGCATGCGGTACCCAGGCTGTGTTTGTCCAGGATGACACCCTTCACATTCATTCATCAGCATCCCCGTAGACCTCCACTGACCTTGGGCCTGCCAGTGTTTCTGTGAGAGTGAGAGAAAAATGAGTCAAGAAAAGTTAGAAAGGAGGGATGGAATGTGGTCCCTTGAACATTCCTGGGTGGTATTTTAATGTATATGCCGTGTTCAAACATGACAAACATCATTTTCTCACACATCACACAGACCACTATACTTTTCCTAATTCTGCACTCCCACATTCACAATCATACCCTCTTAAAAGTCCAATTCATAACTTTAAGGAGCTTTTTTGGCTGGAATTGAATGTGGAATTGAACCCTCTTGCACTAGTTTGGATCTTAGTTTGACCGAGGGCCTTTCTGTGTGGACTTGGCATGTTCTCGCGTGGGTATTCCAGTTATCGGTACACTTCATGTGCAACTGCAGTCATTTGAGTGTGTCCACGATTTTGAACGACAGCCTTGTCAGTGCCGTTTGATTGGCAAGGAATGCCGAGAACTGCGTCCCAGGGAGGATCTGAATGGAAACCAATAAGAGAAGCAGCTCCAGGTCACCTGACGACCAAAAGTTGAAGCACATACTCCATGGATGAATTATGAGAACTGGAAAGAGCTCCACCCATTTGGGTCTGTTCATTCCTATGGAGCGGCTCACTCAGCACATCTGCCCAAAAAGTTCCTCACTTCCGTTTTTATTTCCGGCTTGACTTTATACTCTCCATCCACTCCCAAAACTCCTGCAATTAAATATATAAATAAATGCCAAGCTTTGCCCTATCTACCAATGTCAAATGACTGTTGACCTGGTAGCACCAGTTATGACGTAATGATGTGAAGTTGTGATAGGCTATATGACCTGTGTATTGTGTTTTACTCTGATTCGGGACTTGCTGTCTGGAGCGAGGGTTCACGTAGTGGTTAGCACTCTTGCCTTTGCAGCAAGAAGACCCTGGTTCCTGGGTTCGAGCCCCGTTTGGAACAACTTTGGAACAAGGGCCTTTCTGCAAGGAGTTTGCATGTTCTCCCTGTGTGTGTGGGAGGGTTTTCTCCGGGTTCTCCGGCTTCCTCCCACAGTCCAAAAAAATATGGGGATTAGGTGAATTGGTCACTCTAAATTGACCGTAGGTGAGAGTGTGAGTGAATGGTTGTTTGTCTATATATGTGGCCCTGCGAATGACTGGCAAACTGTCCAGCGTGTACCCCGACTATCGCCCAATGTCAGCTGAGATCGGCACAGCACCCCCTGCAACCCTCTGGTGGAGGTTAAAGCGGTAGATAATGGATGGATGGATGGATGTCTGGGGCGATCTGCTCTGTTGTGCTTGATGCGATTTAGCAACGGCATCGTCAAGAATAGAACCGCTATGGATTGATAGCACTGCAGCGCAGAGAGCTGCTGCTGGGACGCAGCTGAGATGAGCCGCAGTGGCGCACCCGGTGGAAATCCGGGGTTACCCCGGACGCGTTATGGCAGCGTAGCTCTGCTTTGCGGGCCAGTCATATTCACGGAAGATCACGCATTAATCCGGAACGTATGTGTTCACTGCTGCTGAAAGACTTTTCTTTGTGTTTTCAGTCACAATCGAACCTGTTTGTAGTTTTCTTGCTTTAATAATCGCTGTTGCCTTCATCTGTCAACAAAATAAAAATAACTTCTTGTGTGTGGAAAGAAAACGTTATATACTACAATTTGAAATAAACCCATGGTGGCAGGATTCAGATCAGGCAGGTATCTTAGAAATCTAAATTGTGTCCAGCCATGGCAAAACCGGTCACAAGTCTACTTAGGGACATTTGGAGTCATTTACATATTCTGATAGTGTACAACAATGTCCAACACATGTAAAAATGATAATTTTTGAAGAAGATATTGCAATTTCAATGTAGGCACTCCTCAAACTGCTTTAGGGAGAATTTTAGCCTCAAAGATTTACACCTTCTGAGAGCCAAGAGACAGAATCATCACATTTAACTAGTACATTTGTTTTACATATTTAAACAAAATTAGGCATGTGCATAAGTTAAGCAGTTTGCAGAAATAACAGCCTCTAAACACTACCTATAGCTTCCAATTAGAGTCTGGATTCTGGAGGAAGGTATTTTGGACCATTCTTCTTTACAAAACATCTCCAGTTCAGTTTGCTGGTTTGCCCTGGCACAACTTCAACTTTTGTCACTGGTTCTTGGACATTGTTCTCCAGAATCTGCTGATATTGCAGACTTTCTGTAAATCAATTAAACGTTATTTCACGTCTCAATTATCACCGTATTTGTCTCCAATATGATATATTTAACTGAAATTTCTTATCCAAATAACCAACGATTTATAAAGGAAAATCATGAACATTTACAGGGGTGCCCAAACGTTTGCATACCACTGTATTTCCATCATCTGTTTTTGTTTCATGGAAACAAAATATACTATATATACTTAAGAGAGAAGGATCAAAGGTAGACGCATATTTCTAATATCATATTGTAAATTCTTAATGATTTTCCCTCGTTTCCTTGTTGTTACCCTTCTCCCACAAGTTAACAGATGTCTGAGACACACACAAACACAATGAGAAAAGGTAATACAGTTCTGTGCAGAAGGGTGGAAAAAAAAATATTGATGATGATCGAGTTTTACATCCACACCTTGTGACCTGAGCATTTTTTTTCTCCACAATGGGGAAAAGTTGTGGTTTTTTCAAGGGCAAACGTGAGGAAGATAAATTGGACTGACTTTTTATGAATCGTGAAAACCAGTTAATTTTGGCGATTCGGGGCATTTTAATGCTTCACATGTGTCCTGCGGGTCGTGGAAACACATGGTTTTAATGTCTGGATTTATGTCAAGTGCTTACACAGAGAAATGACGAGCCATTATTTCAAAAGACAAACTGCAGCTCGTGTGATACTGCACTAAAAAAAAGAAACATTTGATACTCAGTCGTGTCTGTTTGCTGTAGCATGTGTGTCAGCACAGGAATCTGGGAGCTAACACAGGTAAAAAACATTATCATGAGAATTGTCTTCTGTCTGCACTCCAATAAGTCACTGCCTACTTTATGTCACTGCAAGAGTGTTTATTGATGGACCCAAATGTATTTTTGTGTGTCTGTGTGGTTTGTCACGGTCCTTTGGAGAGTTGCTGCTTTCCAGTGTTTTATGTTCTTATTTATTTACAATAATCCGGCTAAGCCACTCTTTGCATTGACCACACATTTGCTATTCACATACAAGGAATACGAAAATGTAAGTGAGTATGTTGCTTTTATTAAAAGGAACAAATGTGTTAAAAAACGTACCCAAATTACAAGTGATTCTAAAACTATGGAGCTTTCTCGTGCGCACCAGGAAGTATTTTGTGTGCACAAGATACTGTTACAGGCTAAGCCTGATGTGTGTGGAGCTGTTGTATGTGTGTGCGTGCGTGCGTGTGACGTCATTGAGTGAAACAGGAAGTGTATATGCCGTTTGGAGAGCCGCAGCAGAGACTGTCACGGTTCATACTGTTGCTTGGTTATGTTCCCCCCTTCATGAGAGAGTCTCATTGAACCCGGAGAGGCTGTGCACCACCCGGCAGTACTGAGATAAAGTGCCGCGTTCAACGCAGACGGAGTCCTGTAGTGTGTTGTGTTGTTGCGAGCTAATCCAGGCTAAGGTCCCTTTACTACGGTCCGGGGAACTGCCCGATTGCCGTTGTTAACGATACTTTCTCGTGCTCACCAGACAGTAATTGCATGTGGGCATGATGGCCGTGAGATCATCCACTGCAGTCATTTCAGGTTTGTGTTTCTGTGTGAAAATGACAGTAGCTACAGGAGTTAGTTCGGCTATATTTTAGCCTGGGACTCTACTTGCTCTCTACTTGCAAGTCATCACTGTCAGGTTGTGTCTGAAAGACATTTAAAATGTATTTCGAAAATATTTCGCGCAGTCAAGCCAGCCGTTCCAACATTGTTGGACAAGTGCGTTCTTACTGCCAACTCTATGCCAAGTACTTTGAGACAACTGGGAAAGCCAGCGTGTTGGCTAGCTTATTACAGTGTGTAGAAACATCCGGTTTTCAAAATAAAACGTGGGTACTGAATGTATGAAAATATTTATTTATTTATTTTTTAAATAAAGAAATATAGAGGTGTGTCTCATCAAGCAAGTGTGAGCCTGTACTGATTTTGGGCCAGTAGCTGAACTAACCTGGAAGCTATTGAGCTAAAATGGTAATATTTACATTAAACAAATGATAAAAAAATATGAGCAGAACTTAAATGGAATAAAAAGAGGTGTGTCTTGAGTAGGCAGTCATAGTACTATATGCTCGATTCAATTCAATCCAATGTTATTTCTATAGCACCAAATCACAACATACATTACATTACATCACATTACATTATCTCCCAAAGGGTAGAGAATAGTACGGAGGACAACCATGTTAACATATTTGCATTTTATGCATTATCACAATCTTTATCAACATTAAACATTATACACAACATTAATATTTCTACTGAGAGATAATATAAAAACTGTGATGTGATTTCATACAATAAATCCGTAAATAACTCATAACTGACAGAAAAAAAAAAATGGTTAGCAGAAGTACACACTACACAAATATCTGTGATGCAGGTGAATTCCGGCTATATTTTACACAGCTGTGCTAAACTATTCAACTGTTAAACTTTAATTGTACGATATTATTTTATTTACAATATTATTATTTTCCATCCATCACCATTGGTGCAGACATAATTCAGGAGAGGTCTGGAAAGTGACAGACATTTGTCTGTCTTTACTGCAGCATGTCAACGACAATCATACACTGAGTTCATCACACTTTTTTTTTTTCCACTCAACAATTAACCGCTGAATCATGTTTGTTTGTTTGTTTATTTACTATTCAGTTTCAACCAGCAAAATATACAAGTGTAAATATATGTAGAGATAAAGTGTTTGATTGAATGATGTTTGATAGGTAAAATGACAATGGACTGCATGTTATGGTTTGTAGGCTATTACAATATTACAATAATATGAGTAGAATAATAAAATAAGTATTGAATATAATCATTCTATGCAGAGCTATTTATTCTAATTCACCCTCCCGAGTTTCATATAATTATTCATTAACTCAGGCTGTTACTGCTGATGAGTTGGTCTTTTTATTGCCAAATGCCACCGTAGTTCGCAGGGAAGGGAGGGGTGAGCAGAGGATTATTATTTCTTCATTGCAATGTTGAGCTTATCCTCTAGATGTCAAAAGAAATGACACACTTAACTTTTAATGGAGTGAGTTATTTTGACTTGAAGGGAGTTTCTTTGATGTTTTTTCATCAGTGCGTGTCTTTCGCTTTCGCTCTCTCTCATCTCTCTTTGTGTCTCCGTGGTGACACAAAGAGCAGCTGTGGTGGTTTCTCAGTCGTCTCAGTCCACAAACAAATGATAAGACTATCTGCTAGATACTGATCTAGAACTCTGTCAACTATAAACAGCAACATTAAACATTTAAATACTTCAAATAACAATCCTGTGTTGACTTTAAAGATCACAGAACCTTTGTTTGACTTTAATGGCAGATTTTGGATATATTATTTCATTAAGCAAATCTGGAAATCTTACAAATTATTGGGACGGAGTTGAAAAAAACAGCTTCACAGTAACTTGAGTGCAAGTCAAAAGCAAGGAAATGGAATGCTTTGAAGAAAGTTTTTAAACCCACTGGGAGTGTAATTTACTCTGCGCTGACCTGTATATTAGCTCTTTATGTCGTGTTTATGGCCAAAGACAAATCAGTTTGCTCGCTGGATATTTACTGCAGCTCTGTGACGGATTCTCTCAGGCTCAGCGGTGTTTTAAGCTCACTACAGGAATGCATGATGGTTAAAGTTCAGCACACACACACACACAGGTCTGCACAGCTATTCTTCATAGGATTGTATTGGCTTCCATTCATTTGGACAGCCAAAACAAAGCTGCATCGCTAACGTTAAAACCCTAATCAGTTCATGCCTAACCTTAACCTCACCACACATCTTAGTCTCTAAACTTTACCTCAGAAATCATTAGGACCAAAACCTGTTCCTAATGCGGCCTCTCATTGAGGATCAGGTTTTGGTCTCCTTGAGGATAACTGGTCCTTACAGTGTTTATACCATAGGTCCTAAAGCGGTAACAAGTGCATGTACAGCTTCCCAGAAAGTTTCTTTTTTTTATTTCTTTGAAATCAATGTTTAGGAAGGTGTGCACTGTGTAAAAACTTCTTTTAAATCAAGCTTTATTCGAATAAGTATACATTATAACATATACGATCACAGAATCTGAGAAAGAATGAAGAAAGCCAGGGCGACTGAGGAAAAAAAAATGCAAGTCATCATAAAACAAACAGTCCAAACACAACAAATACACACGCAAGAGAGACTATGATATCATAAAGTAGCGTGGTTGTTTCCATAATGCTGTTTCCATGTGGATAAATTGCCTTTATGATAAGTAAAGCTTGAGCAGATTCTCTTGAAATTGTTTTGTGTGTGTACGGCCCATGCATAAGTCATCTAAGTTTGGTTCATCTATTTTGTAATAATGTGGGCACATGAATCAGCGGTTTGCAGGAATGTACGTTGGCATCACATGTTGCGTTGCCTCGTGAGTTGTGAACATCGAGAGAATCTTTTACGGAACACAGAAAACACATGACTCCTGTTTGGTTTTCATAAATGACACTGACGCTGTTTTTGTGCAGTGCAG